>NW_006921841.1:4757308-4771242 GCF_000298275.1 Orycteropus afer afer | reverse complement strand
TCAAACCCACCAGCCACTCCTCGGAAGGAAGGTTGGGCAATCCTACTTCCGTAGTGATACTGCCTCGGAAACCCAAGGAGGGGTCACTATGAGTTGGGGCCAACTCGACAGCACATAACAACAACAACAACAATCCTATATGTAATCAAAGATACATTCCCATTCACCTACACATACCTGATAATTTTGCCTGTCTACCTATGTATCTACTCATAGATTAATATTTGTTATTACTGATAATGCAGATTTGTGTATGTAATAGTATCTACCTTTGTTGTATGTACTTCTTTTGCACCTCTCTGTGTCTTATTCATAGCAGCAAAGAGATGAAAACAACCTAAGTGCCCATCAATGGATGAATGGATAACCAAATTATAGTACATATACACAATGGAATACTAAATAACATGAAAGAATAATGAAGAATCTGCAAAACACCTCATAACATGGATGAAGTTGGAGGATATAATCCTAAGTAATAAGGAAATAAGTCCGTCACAGATCGATAAATATTGTATGAATTCACTATTATAAAAAGTCAAGGAAAGATTTACACAGGGAAGGAAACTTTCTTTTTTCATTACCACATATGGGAGAAGAGGGGAAGAAAAATTGCTAGCTAGGTAAGAGATATGTAACTGTTTGGTGACGGGAAATGCAATAGACCAAAAGTGGGTGACCAGTACAATATCACTAAAGAAAAGGCAGTCGTCTATCTTTAATTTTGTAAGAGTAATTAGCAAAGTCACTTGGACATATTATTTTATAGCTATCGTCTAAAACACAGAAGAAATCTACCACATTAGTACAAGCAAAAGCACAAAATTCCAAAACAATTGCCAATTTGTTCTAGTAATTCTGTTTTAGATAAGCATAGTAAGTCTTATAAAGCCTAAACAAGAAACAATAACCCAAAAGATGAAGTACTTAGGAATAAAGCTAACCAGAGATAAAAAAGATCTATAAAAAGAAAAGTATGAAACACTACTACAAGAAATGAAAACAGACCAATATGAAGAGAAGACTATACCATACTCAAGAATAGGAAGACCATTTTGGTTACCAGTGCCACTCTGATAAGAATATACCACAAATGGGATGCCTGAAGAAACAGGAGTTTATTCTCTTACAGTCTGGAGGCTTTAAGTCTGAGATCAAAGTGCCAGGCTCTAGGGGCTGGGTGAAAGACCCTCAACCTTGGTTTTCAGCTCTGCCTCCTGCTCCCGGCCCAGTGGAGCTAGAGGTTTTTCTTCACTTAGGCAGCTGCTGGCTGCTGAGACTGACAAGCCCAAGGTCGACAAGTAAAAAGGCACAGTCCTGATGTTACCAAACTACACGGCAGGCCATTAATTCAAGTCCACTGAAAGTCCCAAAGTCGGCAGAGCATGGCAGGCTGCTGAACAACAACACAGCTACATGCAGGTTCAAGCACGCCATAAGCTAGAGAACATTCCCCAAGTCTTCTCCTTACATACAAGAAACAGACATCCCTAAGGCAGCTACTCAGCTGCTCGCAGTAGATTACACCATGGAGTTGATTACCAGTCTCATCATGAGAAATACTACATCCAGCTGCCCAGCCACTCAACCAGGCCCAGCCAAGTTGACACACAAACTTTACTACCACAAAGATCATGAAAATGTCAATACTACCCAAAATTATACATACATGTACTGCAATCCAAGGAGCTCTGGTAGCACAGTGCCTATGGCATCTGACTGCTAATCAGAAGGCTGGTGGTTCAAACACACCAGCCATTCCATAGAAGCAAGACTGGGAAATACATTTCCATAAAGATTTACCACCTGGGAAACCCAATGGTGGTCACTACGAGTTGGAATCGACTCGATAGCAATGGGTTTGGGATTTTTTGTTTTTGTTATACTGCAATTCCAATCCAGATTCTATCATCATTCTTTAAAGAGATGGAAAAACTAAGCACCAAATTAAAATGGAAAGGAAAAAGACCCTGGAGCAGTAAAGCACTACTAAAGCAGAACAATAAAGGAGGAGGCTGTGCACTCCTCAAAGATTTCAACAAAAGAATAAAAAGAGAACCCACAAACTGGGAGAAAAAATTTTGGAAGTGACATACTGGGCAATGGGCTAATGTTGAAAACTTACAGAAAACATCAATAGCTCAACAACAAAAAGACAAATAATCCAATTATAAATGGGTAGAGGGTATCGATAGACACTTCACCAAAGAAGACATCCAGGCAGCCAACAACTACATGAAGAAATGCTCACAGTCATTAGCCACTGTTGTTGTTAGTTGCTGTTCAAACAGTTCTGACTCATAGCAACCCTGTATACAACAGAAAGAAACACTGCCTGCTCCTGTATCAACATCATAATGCCATGATTGAACTCATCATCGCAGCAACTGTGTCAATCCATCTTGTTGAGGGTCTTCTCCTTTATAACTGACCCTCTACTTTACCCAAGCATGATATCCTTCTTCAATGATCAGTCCTTTCTGATAACATAACCAAAGTACGAGAAACGAAGTGGGCATTCTCACTCACAAGGAGCATTCCAGCTGTACTTCCAAAATGTATTTGTTTGTTCTTCTAGCAGTCCATGGTACATTCAATATTCTTTGCCAACACAACTGAAATGCATTCATTCA
Organism: Orycteropus afer afer; assembly: GCF_000298275.1. NCBI lineage: Eukaryota > Metazoa > Chordata > Mammalia > Tubulidentata > Orycteropodidae > Orycteropus > Orycteropus afer. The sequence goes on along the minus strand of NW_006921841.1, from coordinate 4,768,609 downwards.
TCTGTGTTCTTCTTCATTCACTGGCCAGCTCTCACATGTATATGAGGTACTGAAAAATCATGGGTCAGGCATACCTTACTCTTCAAAGTGACATCTTTACCCTTTAACACTTTGAAGAGGTCTGTTGAGCAGATCTGCCCAATATAATAATGTGATTTAATTTTTTGACTGCTGCTACGACGGGCATTGACAGTGGATCCAAGTAAAATGAAATCCTTGATAACTTCAACCTTTTCTTCATTTATCATTATGTTGTTTATCGGTCCAGTGGTGAATATTTTTGTTTTCTTTATGTTCAGGTGCAATCCATACTGAAAGCTATAGTCTCTCATTTCATCAGTAAATTCTTCAAGTCATCTTTACTTTCAGCAAGTAAGGTTGTGTCTTCTGCATGTCACAGGTTGTTAATGAGTCTTCCTCCAATCCTGATACCACATTCTTCTTCATATAGTCCAGTTGCTCAGATTATTTGTTCCGCATACATACTGAATAAATGAAGTGAAAGGATACTACTCTGATGCACACTTTTCTTGATTTTAAACTATGCTGTATTCCCTTATTCTGTTCAAACAACTGTCTCTTGGTCTTTGTACATGTTCCTCATGAGCACAATTATTTGTTGTGGAATTCCCAATGCTATCCAATGCAATGATATCCTTTTTTCCATACATTCTTCTGAATCCAGCTTGAATTTCTGGAACTTTTCTGTCTATATACTGCTGCAACCATTTTTTTAATTATCTTAACTTTGCCCACAGAATCTTTCAACATTGCAACTTGAGACTTGTATTTTTTCTTTAGTTCTTTCATCTTGAGAAAGGCCAAGCATCTTCTTCCCTTTTGATTTTCTAACTCCCAGCCTTTGTACGTTTCATTATAACACTTCACTTTGTCTTCTCGAGCTGCCCTTTAAACTCTTCTCTTCAGTTCTTTCCCTTCATCATATTTTCCATTTGCTTTAGCTACTCTCAGTTCAAGAGCAAGTTTTAGAGTCTCTTCTAACATCCATTTTTGTCTTTTCTTCCTTTCTTGTCTTTTTAATACCCTCTTCCTTTCTTTATGTATGATATCCTTGATATCATCCCACAATTTGTCTGGTCTTTCATCACTGGTCTCCAATGCATCAAATCTATTCTTCCTATAGCCTACTATGTCAGGAATGATGAATTGAAGAGGAATAGTATCATTTTCCTCAAAAAGAACAGTTGAAGATCTATCCTGAAGTACAATGCTGGCAGTGATAGGATAATATCCATATGCCTATAAAGAAGACAAGTTAATACTACTATTATTCAAATTTATGCATCAGCCACTTAAGCCAAAGATGAAAAATTGAAGATTTTTATCAACTTTTACAATGTGAAATTAATCAAACATGTAATCAAGATATATTGATAATTACTGGTGATCAGAATGTGGAAACTGGAAAAAATTTGAAACAACCAAGCAGCATTGGCAGTTAGAAAATATGGCCTTGCTGATGGAAATTACACAAGAGGTCACATAATAGACTTTTGCAAGATCAATGACTTATTCACTGCAAATATCTTTTTTCAACAACATAAATGGTGACTATACACATGGACCTTACCAGATGAAATATACAGCAATCCACTACATCTGTGGAAAGAGAGGATGAGAAGCTCAATATCATCAGTCAGAACAAAGCCAGGGGTCAACTAAAGAGCAGACCAATTTGCAATGCAAGTTTATGCTGAAGTTGAAGGAAATTAAAACAAGTCTATTAGAGTCAAAATACGACCTTGAGTATATCTCACCTGAATTTAGAGACCATCTGAAGAAGAGATTTGATGCATTAGCCATTAAAGAAATTCAAATCAAAACAATAATATTATCTCACCCCAGCACTAATTACAAAGTTCAAAAAAATAGGTAACAACAAATGTTGGTGAGGGTATGGAGAGGCAGGAACCCTCATACATTGCTGGTAGGAGTGGAAAATGGTACAACCACTGTGGAAAATGGTATGGCACTTCCTTAGAAAGTTGGAAATAGAAATGTCATATGATGCATAAATCCCACTACTAAGCATATATGCTAGAAAAATAAGCACTGTGACACAAACAGATATCTGTACACCCATGTTCATCACAGCACTATTCACAAAAGCAAAAAGGTGAAAACAACCTAAATGGTCATCAAGGGATGAATGGATAAGCAAACGATGGTACATATACAAATGGAAAATACACAACATTAAAGAACACTGATGAATCTGCAAAACATCTCATAACATGGATGAACCTAGAGGATATTATGCTGAGTGAAATTAGTCAATTGTAAAAGGACAAATATTGTATGAGGGCACTATCGTAAAAAGTCAAGAAAAGATTCTCACAAAAAGAAATATTATTTGGTTGTTACCAGGGATAGGAAGGGAAGGGAGGCTAAATCATTAACTTGGGTGAAGGGGAAGGCAATATACAATAAGGTGGAGGTCAGCACAAAATGATCAAGGAAAGGAAGACTCAGGGAGAAGTACAAGAGTCAAAAGCAAGAGAGGTAAATACTAATACATACACAATCCTGCAACAACAGTAATAACAATAATCAATAATCTACCAATGGATACACAGACATGCCAGCTATACAGATATGGGAAGGAGAATGGGACTATACTCATGAATATATGTAAGTCTGACAAAGGATATTTGTATTTATGTATTTACATATGAAACAAATATATTCATGAATATAGCAGAGATTACAGGGGGCAAAGTCATAAAAACTTCTTATCCATAACCCCCTGAGGATGTGTGTTGCTAGGCATAGAGACTCAGGACCATAATCTCAAGAGACAACAAGGTAAACTGGCACAAAGAAAATGTTCTACATCCTACTTTGGTCAGTAGTGACTAGGGTCTTAAAAGCTTACAAGCAGCCATCTAAGGTGCAGATACTGGTCGCTCCCCATCCAGATCAAAGAAGAATAAAGAAAATCAAAAACATAGGGAAACAATTAGTCTAAAGGACTAATGGGCTACACAAACCTTAGCCTCCACAATCCTAGACTAGGCTAAGAACTTAATAGTGTCTGGCTATCACTACCAACTTATCTGAATCATATTAGAAGGTGCTAGAGTGGGAGAAAAATGTAGAACAAAATTCAAGATCGTTAAAAAGAACAAGCTTACTGGTCTGACAGCCCTTGGTCACCCTTTGGACCTGCAACTGAACTCACTTCCATAGCAGGATTTTCAGTCTAACAATAGAGAGGCCTACAATGTGAACAGTAACTCTAGGAAGGTACACACTCTTTAGAAAAATTAACTATTCAAGATCAAAAGATTAGTATTTGCCCAAGAACAAAGTTCAGAAGAAAGGAAGGGTTGGGAAGAGAAGGAGGATTGGGAAGGAGAAATACAGGGGGGATGTGAGAGGATTGACATTACATTGCAGGGATTACAATCAGTGACAGGAAAACAAAATGTGTGTGAACTGTTGAATGGAAAACTGACTTTCTTTCTAAACTTTAACCCAAATCACAAGGAAAAGTTTGGGGGCAGGGGGGACAGGTATAAATATTCATGCATTTTAACTATATGCAAAGAAATTTTTTTATCTTTATTAATGGTTAAAATAATTCAAGAGAATGCCAGCAAAATGATGATAGCTTTTATCATTTTTTTAATTCTGAAAGTAATTTTGGTCTTTAGTTTTCATTTCAACATCCTGTAACCCAATCCAGGCCTGTTAATTCCTGTTTTTTCATCTTTCAGATCTTTAGAGGCTGGTGACTACCTATTCACAAACTATCATTTCACTTAAATTCTCTAATATCCTGAAATATTTACAGGCCAGTGTTGTTGAACTCACTTCTTTCTGTTCATAATTGGTACTCTGAAAATCATCCATGTATAGAAATCACTCTTGGCTGTGGGTAAAAAACAATGTGCAAGAGGTTAGAAAGATCCAAATAGCTTATCTAAATCTAAAGATTTAAAATTATAATTAAAAATGTGTGAGGTTTAACCAAATAATTTGCCCTTGGTTCCTATGACATAATCTCTAAAACAACCTTGGCATTTAAGTTTCTTCAATATAGAGTCCAGATCAGTTTTTGTTTTGTTTTGTTTTGTTTTGTTTTTTACAGAGAACAGGATAAAAGTCAGTGTTTAGAAAACGATCGACTATTCAAGGAAAGCTTCCTACAGGAAATGACTAATGGGTTAGGTGAGATAATGAGGTAACTCTGGGGTGGGGGCCAGCCAGTCCAGAAAGACAGACCATATAATACGTCATGATCTCCTTGTTATACTGACTGACTTCATGGGTGAGGGCAAGAGTTACATTATGAAATGAAATCCACAATAAAAACTTTTTAACATGGAAGTTCCATGGACTTCCTGGTTGGTGAAGGACATCAATGCACAAGGGGAGGGGAGTGTGTCCTTGGGGACAGGGAAGCTTTGCACTGGGAACCCTCCCAGACCTTACCCTATATGTCTCTTGGTTATCTCCTTCTTTCCTACAATAAAACTGCAATCATAAATACAGTACATTCTATGAGTTCTATGAGTTATCCCAGCAAATTATCAAAACCTAAGAAGTGGTGGAAGGCAGCATGTCAGAAATGAAGACGCTCAAGGGGCACTCTTGAGCTTATAGGTGGCATCCTGAAGGGTAATGAATAAACCCAAAACTTGTAACACCCAAACCTTGTACGCCAGAAGTTAGGGTGTCATGTGGACTCTCCAACATGCAGCTGGTGTCTACCTACTAAGCAGTCTGAAGGACAACATCCTTTTAACTTCTGAGATCTGACCGAGGTCTGGGTGGTTACAATCAGAGAAAGAAGTGTCACATGTACAGAACAGAGAAAAGTGAAAAAGTGAGGATTTTATTTATAGTGATTATTATTCTCAGAAAGTGAACCAAGATACATTTTTTTTTTAATTAACAGAGAACAGGATAAAAGTCAGTGTTTAGAAAAAAATCAACCACTTAAGGAAGGCTTCCTACAGGAAATAAGTCTTTATAATTTAATGCATAAATGTACAGAAACATAAGAAATAAGGATTGTCAATTTCTTCATAAATGAGATTATATTTGATAATATTTCAAAGATTCCATTTTAGTTCTTTTTAGCTATTCTCCAGAGTTATTTTTATGCTATATTTAAAGTTTCTGCCACTATTTGCTTCTTTGAGAAATAATACTACATTCCTGAAGGCATTTTGGGCAGCAGCATACACCACAAATTGTAAATAAGCAGTTTTTAAAATGATGCCATTGACAAAAGAAACCATGCCTTAACTTCTGATAAACCAAAAAGTAGAGATGGAGTCGCCCTAATCCAGTGCAACCAACCAAGGTCAACATGAAATCATATTATTTTAACATAAGTATAAGCTTTTGAACACAAACCTAAAACAAAAAAAAAAAGAAGAAGAAAATGGTTCCCCATTGCTTCTTTATTATTCCAGCAGGAAAAAACAATCTCACAGCATCCATAAATAAACAAATAAACAAGAATAAAAGCTGAAATAAATTAATAAAATACAAGAGCAATAATATAAGTCTAAGCTTGTGGACTACGAAAGGAATATATCAAAACACAAATTCATCTTTAAGCCAAATTCCTGTCTAACATCTTGAGCTTTTTTTTCTTTTAACTCTTGCTGCACATGGAGTGGCCAAACATAGGCAATTTCTAAGCAAATTCTCAAGAGGAGGAAAAAAATGGTATCACAATTTAAGTAAAAGTCATATATTTTCAAGACATTATTTTAAAATGTTAAGTTCCTGTTGAGGCAGGTTTTGGCTCCTCAGTCTATGAAAACAAAATCCTCAAAAGAGTTTCTCTTAGAACTCATTACAACATGATGAGGCACTTAAGAAGAGCTTGTGCTCTTTTTTGGATTCATTTATCCATTCCAAGTACAACTATCAACTACCACTATATTCAAGACACTATGTAAAGAACATACAGAGTGATTTTATACACTGAAAAAGTATACATTGAGAATATCACATCCACATTGGTACTGGAAAAAAAATTCTTATCTAAAGTATTTGGTGGTTAGATGTTATAAAACTGATATCACTGTTGGAATATCTCAAATATCAAATGATTAAAATACTACTGACTACCACAGTGTGCTGCACATAATAGGCATTCAGTAAGTCAATCTACTCTTAAGAATTTATTTAGATATTTTTTGGATATATTTTAAATAATTCATACCACTGGGAAAATACTTTTTTTTTCTTTACATTGTGATGTGGGGGAAAATTTACAGAGCAAATTCATTTGATATACAACAGTTCATGCACATTGTTTCATGACATTGATTGCAATCCCCATAATGTAACAGCTCTCTTCCCACTGTGATTACCTTTTTCTTCTATCCTTTTCTATGCATTCCTGACCTCTGAGCTATGTCCCTGTGCAAATACTGCCCTTCTGATCGTCCATAGTTGATTGTATACATACCTGAAGTAAATATTCACCTTATACGGCTATCCTTCGTTTGGCTGGAAGCCACAGGTATGAGTTCAATTCCAGGCCCAAAGGGTGATTAGGGGCCATAGTCTTGGGAGTTTCACCAGTCTCTATCAGACCAGTAAACCAGGTCTTTTTTTTTCTTTTCTTTTTTTCAATTTTTATTGTGATTTGGATGAAAGCAGCAAATTCATTTTTCATAAAGAAGTTCATACAAATTTTGTTTCATGACATTGACTGCAATCCCCACAGCTATCTTCCCACTTCCTCCCTGTAGTTACTTCTTCCTTGTGTTCTTCTTTTCTATCTATTCCTGCCCTCTGAGTTGTCTCCCTGTGAAAATACTGCATTTCTGTTCTCCCATGATTCATTATTCAAGCAGTATATCTACCTGGTGTAAATGTTTACCCTACATGCCTGTCTAAGCTCTGGTAGCATAGTGTCTAAGGCATTTTGACTGATAACCAGAAGGCATGCAGTTCAAACCCATCAGCCACTCCTTGGAGGAAAGATTGGGCAATCTACTTCTGCAGTGATACTGCCTCGGAAACCCAAGGAGGGGTCATTATGAGTCAAATCGATTTGAGAGGAGTGAGCTTGGTTTCTTGGGTTTTTTTTTAATATGCCTATTTATTTTGGGCTGGAAGCCTTGGGAATGACTTCAATTCTAAGCCTGAAAGGTAACTAGGGGCCATAGTCTCAAGGGTTTTACCAGGCTCTATCAGAACAGTAAGCCTAGTCTTTTTTATGATTTTGAGTTTTGTTCCACGCTATGCTCCTACTCTATCCAGCATCTACTGAACTGATCTCTTTCCAAGTAGCTAACAGTGGTAGCTGGTAACATCTAGCTCTTCTGGTCTCATGGTCATAAAGGCTGAGGTTTGCATGGTCCACTAATCCCCTGGATTGATTGTTTCCACGTGTCTTTGGTTTCCTTCATTCTTCTTTGCCCCAGGCAAGGAGAAACCAACTGTTGCATCGAGATGGCCACTTGCAACCTTGTAACACTCCAGTCATTATTCATCAAAGTAGGATATAGAACATTTTTGTGTTGTATGTTATGCCAAATGAGCTTATGTCCCACAACCATGGTCTCAAGACCAAAGGTCTAACTACTCACTCCATCAGGGTGGTTGATTGTGGGTAAGAACTTATAACTATGTTCCCTGTGAGTTCTATTTCTATGGACATTCTTACAGCACATACAAATATGTATATAGAAATATCATCTGCCAACCTTACATATATGGTCATAGATACGTTCCGTTTGGCCTAGACATACCTGATGACTCACACTGTCTATCAATCTATTTACCTGTCGATTAATGTTTATTATCACCAGTAACACAGTATTGTATATGTAAAAATGTTTATCTTCATTGTCTATACCTCTTGTGCACCTTTCTGTGTCATCCTTTTCCTTAGTATTATTGTGTTAGCCACTCAATTTGGTATCCTCCCCTGCCCTTCACCCAAATAAATACTTGTCTCATATCTAGCAATTTTCTTTCCCTTCCCCTCATATCCCTGGTAACCAACTAAGAAAGTTACCTTCTATATATAAACCTTTCCCTGGCTTTTTACAACAGGGGACTAATACAGTATCTGTTCTTCATGATTAACTTACTTCACCCAACATAATGTCCTCGAAGTTCATCCACATTATACGATGTTTCACAGATTCTACATTAGTCTTTGGTGTTGCATAGTATTCCATTGTGTGTATGTACAATAAATTGGTTATCCATTCTTCTGTTCCTGGATATGTAGGATGTTTCCATCTCTTTGCTATTGTGAATAGTGCTGCAATGAACATGGGTGTGCATGTATCTATTTTGTGTCTGGCTCTCATGTCTTTAGGATATATACCTAATAATGGGATTGCTGGATCAAATAGTATTTCTATTTCCAACTTACTAAGGCATCGTTATACCAATTTCCTCATGGTTGTGTCATTTTACAGTTCCACCAGCAGTGTATGAGAGTCCAAATCTCTCCACATCCTCGCCAGCATTTGTTATTTCTTGTTGAACTTTGCTATTATTTCTGGGGTGAAATGGTATCTCTTTGTTTTGACTTACATTTCTCTGCTAATGATGGTGAACATTTGTTCATGTGTGTGTTGGCTTACTGACTATCTTCATTGGTGAAGTATCTGGTAATGTCTTCTGCCCATTTTTTAACTGGATCGTTTCATATTTTTGATACTGAGATGTTGGAGTTTCCTATAAATTTTAAAGATAAGTTGCTTGTCAGATTATGTCCTGCCAAATATTTTTTCCAAATCTCTAAGTTCTCTTCTTATTCTTGTGGAGAAGGCTTTTGATGCACATAAAAAAGTAATTTTTTAGAAGGTCCCAATCATCCACTTTATCTTCTGTTCTTTGTGCATTCCACGATATGCTTGACAGTCTATTTATGCCATAAATTATGGCCCCTAAGTTTGTATTTTTTCTGTGATGAACTTTATACTTTTAGGTTTCACATTTAACTCTTTGATCCATCTGGAGTTAGTTTCTGTATATGGTATGAGATACAGATTTTGTTTCTTTTTTTTGCAAATGCTTATCCAGTTTTGCCAGCATTATTTGTTACAGGGGAGCTCTGGTGGCATAGTGCCTAAGGCACTTGAATGCTAACCAGAAGGCTGGCAGATCAAACTCATCAGCCACTCCTCAGAAGGAAGGTTGGGCAATCTACTTCCGTAGTGATACCATCTTGGAAACCCAAGGAAGGGTCGCTATGAGTTGTGTCTGACTCGACAGCACATAACAACAACAACATTTGTTAAAGAGAATATGTCTTCCCCATTTAATGGATTTGAGCCCTTTGGCAAAGATCAAATGACCATAGGTGGATGGATATATTTCTGGGTTCTCAATTCTGTTCCATTGGTCAAGTGTCTATTGTTGTACCATTACCAGGCTGTACTAACTACTGTGTCTGTACAGGAAGTCTTCAGGTCCAAGAGCATGAAACCTACTACTTTGTTGTTGTTCTTCAGTAGTGCTTTGTTTATATGGGTTTCTTTCCTTTCTATATAAAATTAGTAGTGGTTTTTTCCATGTCCTTAAAGAAGTTGAAGGACATTGCATTGGAAGTCCTAGCGAGGGAATAAGGCAACAAAAGGAAATCAAAGGCATCCAAATTGTTAAGGAAGAAGTCAAACCATCCCTATTTGCTGATGATATGATCCTATACCTAGAAAACCCAAGAGACTCAGTCAAAAATCTACTGGAACTAATTGAAAGATTTAGCATAGTGGCAGGACACAAGATCAACATCCAAAAATTAGCTGGATTCCTCAACACCAGCAAAGAGATAGGTGAAAAAAAAAATAATAAGCAAATCAATACCATTTATAATAGCTACCAAAAAAATAAAATACTTGGGAATAAATCATAACAGGGACACATAAGACCTACACAAAGGAAGAAAGTTTCTGTTTCATGTGGGATACCATCAAAAGGAATAACCTATGTGTAATTAGGATTCCAGAACAGGAAGAGAAAAAGAAAACTACTGAGAAAATTGTTCAAGATTTGTTGGAAGAGAACTTCCCTGATATGATGAAAAAGGAGAATATACCCATTCAGAAAGTCCAACAAACCCCAAACATGATAGACCCCAAAAGAAAATCACCAAGACATATCATTATCAAACTCATCAAAACCAAACAAAAAGAAAGAATCCTGAAAGCAGCACAGGAAAAACAAAAAATTACCTAAAAAGGGCAACCAATAAGAATAGGCTCTGATTTCTGAGCAGAAATCATGCAAGCAAGAAGGCAATGGGATGGTATAGATGAAACACTGAAAGAGAAAAATTTCCAACCAAGAATTATATACCCAGCAAAACTGTCCCTCAAATATGATGGTGAAACTAGGTGATTCCAGAGAAGCATAAATTAAGAGAATTTGTTAAAACCGGACCAACCTTACAAGAGATACTAAATAATAGCAAACAACAACCTATTCTTAATACACAAGATGACATAACCCAGAAATCAACACAGCTAAGAAAACAGCCAAACTAAAATAAGCTTACAAGATAGTAAACAGGGAACCAGAGACCTCAATTGGCAAATGAGGACGACTACAAACCAAAAACAGGGGGAAAGTAGTGTAGTTACAGAACTTCTAAATGGTGAGGAAGTCAAGAGAATTACAAGATAGAATGGACTGTTCTAAACTTGGGGAGAAAAATGATAAACCTTCACATCACAATAAAAAAGAGGACAAGCACAAACATTTAGAAAATACTAAAACAATAGCAACAAAGGAAATGATAACATGATTCATAAACAAAACGAGCTCAGCACAGAAAATTATATGGAACAAAGAAACCAAGGACACCATGAAAAAACACATAACAAAACGACAGTAACCAATCCATACTTGTTGATAATTATACTGAATGTCAATGGATTAAATGCACCACTCAAGATATAGACAGTTGCAGACTAGATAAGAAAACATAACCTATCAATATGCTATCTATAAGAGACACACCTTAGAGATAAACACAAAACTAGACTAAACATCAAAGGTTGGAAAAAGATAGCAAGCAAATGGCAACAAAAAAGAGCAGGAGTGGTAATATCAGTTTCTGATAAAATTTACTTTAAGACAAAAACCACCATATGAGACAAGGAAGGATATTACATAGTGATTAAAGGATCAATTGAACAAGAAGATATAACCATAATAAATATCTATGGACCCAATGAAAGTACCCCAAAATACATAAATCAGACTTTAAAAGAGTTGAAAAGCCAAATAGATGACTCCACAGTCATGGTTGTTGTTGTTGTTATGTGCCGTCGAGTCGGCCCC
>NW_006921841.1:4738420-4756962 GCF_000298275.1 Orycteropus afer afer | reverse complement strand
AGTCATGGTAGGAGACTTTAATTCACCACTTTCAACGAAAGATAGATCAACTGGAAAGAAACTCAAAAATGATGCAGAAGAACTAAACAGTACAATCTACCAACTTGACCTTATAGACATTTACAGAGCTACAGAGCAACAACAGCACAATATATATTCTTTTCAAGTGAACATGGAACATTCTCCGGGATAGATCATATGTTAGGCCACAAACAACCCTATGTACAACAGAACAAAACACTGCCTGATCCTGCACCATCCTCACAATCATTGCTTTGTTTGAACCCACTGCTGCAGCCACTATGTCAATTCAACTCATTGAGGGTCTTCCCCATTTTCACTGACCCACTACTTTACTAAGCATGATGTCCTTCTCCAGGGACTGATGCCTCCTGAAAACATAAGCAAAGTGCAAGAGACAAAGTCTGGCCATTCTCAGTTTTAAAGAGCATTCCACCTGTACTTCTTCCAAGACAGACTTGTTTGTTCTTCTGGCAGTCTATAGATATATTCAATATTCTTCACCATCAACACAATGCAAATGCATCAATTCTTCTGCAGTCTTCCTTACTCATTGTCCATCTTTGACATGCATGTGAGGCTACTGAAAAGACAATGGCTTGGGTCAGGTATACCTTAGTCTTCAAAGTGACATCTTTGCTCTTTAACACTTTTACAGCAGATTTGGCCAATGCAGTAAGTCGTTTGATTTCTGGACTGCTGTTTAAAGTAGGTAGTTTTAAAATATGACAAAGAGTTTGCCAGATTAAGGAAAAGCAAGAGAACAGGGATAATTAATATTTAAATAATACCATTTCAGGTATACATTTAATCTCTAACAGAATATAGTATCATCTTCACTCATATATATCTAAAAACATGTCACACAACATATAAATATATATCTATATGGTGTATATATGCCTATATGTATATGTGTGTATGCTGCTGTTGTTGTTGTTTGCCGTCGAGTTGGCCCCAACTCATAGAGACCCCTCCTTGGGTTTCCAAGGCAGTATCACTACAGAAGTAGGATTGCCCAACCTTCCTTCCTAGCAGTAGCAAATAAAGAAAAACATTTGAGAATGAATTACAGCTATCTGGCTTGTGCAGCTAGTTGAATGATGATTTTACTAAATGAGACAAGAACTATAGTAAGAATGCAGTTTTGATTGATATGCTTTATCTTATTTATTTATGTATTTGTAATCATTTTTCTTATATTTAATAATGCTTATTTTTTTATTGTGATTTGGGTGAAAGTTTACAGAGTAATTGGTTTTCCATTCAACAATCCATATACATTCTGTTTTGGGACATTTACTACAATCCCCACACTGTAACATTTTCCCCACTTCCCTCCTTCTCTGATTCTTCCCTTTGTTCTTCCTTCTCATCCCCTCCCGCTTTCCTAGCTCATCCCTGGGCATAGCTGTCTTCTTGATCTCATATGATTGATTGTTCTAATGAGTGCATACCTTCCTGATAATTATGGATCACCTTATAGGCCTATCACTTGGCTGACACTTGAGTCAGGGGGGTTTAATTCAGTTCCTAGCTTGAAGGGCCATAGTCTTGAGGATTTTGCCAGTCCTTGAACAGATCATTAAGCCTGGTCTTTTTATGATTTTGGGGTTGGCTGCACATATTCCCCCATTCTGTCTGGGACTTCTTATTGTGAACCCTTCCAGAGCAGTCAACAGAGTAGCCAGGCACCATCTAGCTCTGGTCTCAGGGTCATGGAGGTCAGGGTTTACATGCTCCATCAGTCCTTTGGACTATTTTCTGTGTCTTTCATGTCCTTCACTCTTCTTTGCTACACACACAGAGACAGTTGCACCTAAGATGACAGCTCACAAGCTTTAAAGACCCCAGTTGCTACTCACCAAAGTAGGATACAGAACATTGTCTTTGTGGACTATGTTATACTAATTGTCTTTAGTGTCCTCCAAGACTATGATCCTGAGCCTCCATACCCAGCAACTCATTCCCTCAAGGTGTTTGGTTATGACTAACATTTTCATAACTTTGTCCTGTGTGCTCTACTATATTCATGGATATATTCAAAGCATATACAATACATAGGTAGCGATAGCCTCTGTCAACCCTATATATATTCATAGGTTTAGTCCCATTCACCTTCCCACCACTGTTAAGATTGAATATCTATGCATCCATTCATAAATTATTGTTATTACTATTATTGCACAATACAGTAGTGCTCACCTTTGTTTCCTTTAATTCTTGTGCTCCTCTGTATGTCTTCTACTGCCTTGATCATTTTGTGCTGACCTTATTGTATATTGCTTTTCCCTTTACCCAAGTTAATTTATATATACCTTCTAGTTAAAGATAGCCTCTTCCCTCTCCTCCCATCCCTGGTAACCTTCAAAGAACAATTCTTTCTGTGTGTAAACCTTTTCATAACTTTCTACAGTAGTGGTCTCATACAATAATTGTCCTTTGTGCCTTTGTGATGGACTAATTTCACTCAGCATAACGTCCTCTAGGTTCATCCATGTTATCAGGTGTTTTACAGATTCATCATTATTCTTTAACATTTCATAATATCCCATTGCATGTTTGTACCATAGTTTATTTATCCATTGATGGGTTCTTAGTTGGTTTCCATCTTTTTGCTATTGTGAATAATGCTGTGATGAACATGGGTGTGCATATATATCTATTTGTGTTTCAGCTTGTATTTCTCTAGGATATATACACAGTAGTGGGATTGTTGAATCATATGATATTTCTATTTTCAACTTCTTAAGGAAATGCCATACCACTTTCCACAGTGGTTGGACCATTTTACAATCCCACCAGCAGTGTATGAGTGTTTTACTCTCTCCACACCCTTTCTAGCAGTTGTTGTTTTCTGGTTTTTTTGAACTTTGCTATAAATGTTGGGGTGAGATGATATCTCATTGTTGTTTTGATTAGATTCTCTCTAATGGCTTGTGATCACAAGCACTTCTTCATATGGCTGTTGGCCTCCTGAATATATCCTCTGGTGAAGTGTCTGTTCATGTCCTCTCCTCATTTTTTAACTGGATTTGTTCTTTGTTTATTTCTTTGTTTTGTTGAGGTGTTGAATTTTTATTTAATTTTTGGAGATTAATCCCGTGTCCAATATATTGTTGCCAAAAATTTTTTTTTCCAGTCTGTAGGTTTCCATTTCACTCTTTTGATAAAGTTTTTCGATGCACAAAAAAATGTTTAATTTTTAGGGGGACCCAGAAGACCACTTTGTCTTCTGCTGTATGTTTTTAGTTTGTTTTATAGTGCATTTGTGCCATATATTAGGGCCCCTAAATTTGTCCCTATTTTTTCTTTGATGATCTTTATGGTTTGGGGTTTCACATTTAGGTCTTTCTCCATTTTGAGTTAGTTTTTGTATATGGTGTAATATATGAATCTTGTTTCTTTTTCTGCAAACGAATATTCAGTTGTATCAGTTAAAGAGACTATCTCTTCCCCATTTTAATGGATTTCAGCCCTTTGTCAAAGATCAACTGTCTATAGGTGAATGGATTTATTTCTGGGTTTTCAATTCTACTCCATTGGTCTATCTGTCTGTCACTGTATCAATACCAGGCTGTTTTGACTACTGTGGCTGTACAGTATATTTTGAGATTAGGCAGGCAATATGTTTTATTTGAGACACACTGATTTTAAAGTATATATAGAACAATCCAAGAACAAAAAGGCAGTCTGAAGCTCTAAAGAAGGCCAATAATGAATGTACAAATTTGTGTAACTTCAATTAAAACCATGAGAGTAGGATGCCATCAGAATGAAAAACTAAAAGGACAAGAAAAAAGCCCTGGAAAACAATGGTTTTTAAGAGGAATGGAGAAAAGATAATCAAATGAAGAACCAAAAGAAAGAAAAATCACAAGTAGAAATGAACCAGTGGCATATAGTGTAACAACTGTCAATCCAGAAAAGTTTGAAGAGAATAGTTAACAACTTAAAATGATTTAACAAAAGAGGAATTAACAGAAAAGAAAAATCACTTCCAGATTTGGCTAGGGTGGGAGGTTGGAAGAGTGACTGAAAGGAAAGTTTAGTGAAGAAAGGAACATTTAAAGTGGGTCTTGAAGGAAGGGTGTGGACATTCAGAGATGGAGAAGAACATGTAATTGAAGCCAAAACTACAACAGAGGTAGAACTGCATTGGGAAGATGTACTGGGAAAGCACATGATTTGAGTTTTACAGGACCACAGAGTGCGTCAAGGGTAACAGTGAGTAAAATGTTTACAGAGTTAAGCCATTACCAGAAAACAGCGGGCCTTGAAAGTCAGACAAAGGAATTTTACTCATTAGACAAGGGGGTTTTTGAACCCTACTACATAAAGATAATTCTGGAAACCATATAAAGGATAAATTAGAAGGCAAAGAGGCCAGTTAGGAAAATATCATAATAGCCCAGGTAAGATGTTATAGGAATCTGAACTAGTTAGAAACAGATGAATGTGACCAGTAGTACTGACCTATGCAATTGTACTCAGCTTTTGCTAAAGTTAAATAACTGTATTAACCAAACCAAAAAACCAAAACCAAACACCCTGCTGTCAAGTCTGATCTGACTCACAGCGACCCCTCTTTGGGTTTCCGATGCAGTATCTCTATGGAAGTAGATTGCCCAACCTTCCTTCCAAGGACTGGCTGGCATGTTTGAACCGCCAGCATTCTGGTTAGCAGTCAAATGCCAAAGAATAATGTAATTTCAAGACAAAGCTAAAATAAAAACATTTGATAAACCAAAGATTGACTCCCCGATTAAAAAAAAAAGTATCTTAATTGAAGCAGCATCTATTTAACTCATATTGAATATTACAAATTCCCACTATGATAATGTCATTTCTAAATCTCTGAATATTCCATTACCATGAAGAAGGCAAGTTTATGGCTTATAGTAAAAAATACATTTGAATAGAAGGCTTTATCAGTTCTAAAATATTTATTAATTTTAATGTCCATTTAACATAGCCTTACATGGAAATATTTATATTATTTACCAAACCTATAAATTCATCACTATAAGTTATGGGCTTATGAAATATGGCTTCAATAAGCCTTTAGGAAAACTGATAGCATATCTCTAAAATTTAATTTCCCGTAAATCTTAGCATGGAAGTAAAACAAAATTATAAAATTAAAAACTTAAAGAACTGGAATTTCTCTAAATTATAAATGTAATAACTGTACACAAACCTTTAAAAATGTACATGTAATTTTCAATAGCCAAACACAGAAAAGTTTACAGTATGGATCCTGTTACATCAGTATAAATCTACAAAAAAATCTTAACTAATATTTACAATAGGCAAAACAATGAAGAATTTTCCCAAACTAAATTTGATCAGTTAAGCTTCTATACTTCCAGACTTAGGAAAACACTGTCCTTTTATGAAAATTTTAAAATTAAGTTGCCCCCAAAAATGTGAAAGACTGATTCAAACCCACAAACTGGACATACTGACTCAGCACTTGGAAAAAACAAAATTTACAATCCACCTTTCAGCCTAGCTGTTTACCATTTCCTGGACTACATGAGGACTATACAATGTGTATAAATAAAACATGAAAACGTAAATAATTTTGTGGAAGTAAACTATTCATATAATTTATATCTTTATCATGAGACAAAAAACAACTAATTATTTTCCTTATTGTTATTGTTATTGTTATGTGCCGTCAAGTCAAACCCGACTCATAGCGACCCCTCCTGGGTTTCCAAGGCAGTATCACTACGGAAGTAGGATTGCCCAACCTTCCTTCCGAGGAGTGGCTGGTGGGTTTGAACCGCCAGCCGTCTGGTTAGCAGGCAAGTGTCTTAGCCACTATGCTACCAGAGCTCCCTTATTTTCCTTGTTGTTGTTGTTGTTAAGTGCCGTCGAGTCATTTCCAACTCATAGCGACCCCATGCACAGCAGATGCTTGTAAAATATGACACTCTTTTTATTTCACTTTACCATAACAGAATATCAAAAACAAATCTATCTCTTTGGATTATACCCAATGAGTCCAAAATGACATTAAGATTAAACTCTAAACAGTATTATGACAACCATATCAATAACTTTTCTTTTCTGAAAAGAACTCAAAAATTACACAATTTATAAACATACCCACTTCTCACTTATCTACTACCTTGTAATCCAAAAATGCGCATTCACGAAAATAGTAAAAAAAAAAAAACTATTTTGTGCATTAACAACATGCATCTAGTTGCAAGGCACAAGTAACACAGACTGGTGGTTAAGGTTATGTGCCAGCTTGGCTGGGCTTGACTCTCACTGGTTTGGCAGTTATGTAATGATGCAGTCATCCTCCATTGCGTGATCTGATCGTTTTCTATATTGCGTAATACTGATTTTCACATAAGGACATGGTCTTTGGAACCTAACCATGTCGATAAGTAAGAAATGGATGTATATATTTTTTCTACATTATGTCACATAGAATATTTTGTAATATATAAACTCAAAACTCACTGCTGTTGGGTCGATTCCTACTCATAGCAACCCCTCCTTGGGTTTCCGAAGCAGTAGCTCTATAAAGTAGATTGGCCAATCCTCCTTCTAAGGAGTGGCTGGTGGGTTTGGACCGCCAGTCTTCTGGTTACCAGTCAAATGCCTTAGGCACTATGCCACCAGAGCTCCCATATAATAATATATATTACATTTAATTAATATAACTAATGTAGAAAGGAGCTCTGGTAGTGTAGTGCCTGAGGCACTTGACTGCTAACCAGAAGGCTAGCAGTTCAAACCCACCAGCCACTCCTCAGAAAGAAGGTTGGGCAATCTCCTTCCGCAGTGATACTGCCTTGGAAACCCAAGGAGGGGTCGCTATGAGTCGGGTGTGACTTGACAGCACGTAACAACAACAATGTAGGGACACTGAATGTTCTTAAAGATAATCAAAAGATATAAATTTATGATTAATATTAGTTCATGGACCTAAGAAAAAAGAATTTTGTTGCAATATTTGCCAGCACCATACTTAAGCAGGTCATAAAAAATATATTACTGTGATGATGCAACACTCTGAAGTACATTAAACTACATAAATGTTCTAACAGCAGAGACCAATCAATTATCAGAAACAAGCAAACGGAGCTCCATATGCTTTAATCATCATAGCAATTTTTTTCACTTTGAACAAAATTAACTAAATCTGCACATCAACTAGCAAAATATATGGATAAAGAGTTAAGTTTATAATAAATAAATCCTGGAACATCTATTTGCAAAAATATGGTAGACTAGGTACCTGGCCAACCCACTCAAAGAAAGTAAGTGAAATGAAAGATATGTCTGGAGAAATTAGAATGCAGCTCATCCAGAATGCAAAAAAGTCGTTAACACTGTAAACTAACTAAATAAATAGATTACTATTAATGTAATTAGACTTTCAGAAGATGAAAGAGAGAATGCAGCAAAGATAATACTGTAAGAGATAATGGCTGAGAATTTTCCAAAAGTGAAACCATTAGGCCAAAGAGTAAATCTTAATGGATGCCAGAATGAAAAGATTAATTACCTTCAAAAGAGGAACAACTAATGGAACAAATAACTTCTCAACAATCATGGAAATCAGAACAATGCGGTAACATTGCCATTGTGCAGAGAATTAAAAACAGAAATGACTGTCAACCTAAAAACTAATTTAAACATGAACAAGCATTTTCAAATACACATATATTGAGATTTTTGCCACCAAAAACTTCTCTAGGGAAAATAATCAAGATGTACATCAAGCTGAGAGAAAATTATTTCAGATACAGAGTCTGAACTGTAAAAATAAAAACTAGTAAACATGCAGGTAAATCCAAATACACTTTGTCCATACAAATACTAACAATATTAACAATGTCATATGTAGTTTAAAAGGAGCTCAGGTAGTGCAGTGAGTGGGGAATTTGACTGCTAAACAGAAGATTGGCAGTTCAAACCCACCAGCTCAATGGGAAGAAGATGAGACATAAAGATTTACAGCCTTGGAAACCCTATGAGTTGGAATTGACTCAATGGCAGTGAGTATGTAGTTTTAAAAAAAAGAAAAGAAAAATGATAGATCTAAAATATTGGACAATAGCATAATCAGAGAAGAGATTACTAAAGCTCAAATGTTCCACAGTTCTTATAGTTCTTATATTTTTCAAAAGGAGGATAAAGTTAAGAATGACTGTTAAAATTTCCAGGGAAACTACCAAAAGAAAAGAAGAACATTATTTCCAAACTAATAGAGCAGGGAAGAAAGGCTATGAGAAAATAAATTTTAAAAAAAGATACAAAAATACATATATAAAAAGTAATATAAAATAGCAGCACTAACAGAAAATCAAGACTAATGGTAGGAAAAAAAGCATATATGTATATCAATAATTACAATAAAATGTAAATGGAATAAATATTCCAATACAAAGACAAGGATTGTCAGGTTGGATACACACAGAATATCTAGTTTTACAGTGTTTTCAAATGATTTATCTACAAACCATAAATAAAGGGGTTGAAAATTATAAGAATGCATAAAGAAATATCAGTTGAATTCTCACCAAAATAAAGTTGCTGTGTTTACTATCAGACACGATTGACTTTGGGGACAAAAAAAAAAAAAAAAACTAGAAACAAGAAAGATTATTACCTAATGATAAAAAGCTGAATATACCAAAAATATTTAACAATTTCAAGTAATAGACCTAGTAACATAATTTCAAAATAGGCAACATGGAAAGTTATAGAACTTCAATAAGATGTTTATAAATTATCAGCACCATAGATTATAATATTTATATAATTTTACTTAAAATACGTATGTATCATGCAATTGTATAGCACTCAGAATATGTCCAATGGAGTAGCGCTTCTCAAACATCATCTGGGTATTTTGTTAAAATGCAAGTTCTGGGTAGCAGGTCTGGAGTGGAGCCTGAGGTTCTACATTTCTAAGAAGCTCCTAGGTAATATCAATGCTGCTAGTCCTCAAACAGCACTTTGCCATAGAGTAAGTTGCACCAAACCACAGAGACTGAAGGTTTTGCAAAAGG
Organism: Orycteropus afer afer; assembly: GCF_000298275.1. Classification (NCBI taxonomy): domain Eukaryota; kingdom Metazoa; phylum Chordata; class Mammalia; order Tubulidentata; family Orycteropodidae; genus Orycteropus; species Orycteropus afer. Next base: position 4,747,897 of record NW_006921841.1, on the reverse strand, counting down.
TTTTGAACTACTTTACCTGGCCAAAATGCAATTAAGTAGAAAACCATAACAATAAAATAACTAGAAAAAAATTTGTGCTGGAAATTAATAAATACTTTTAAAATAATTCAAGGATCAGTTTAACAATGAAAATTAGAAAATATTTATTATTGCAGGATTTTTGAAAAATCAAAACTTGCAGGTTGCAGCTAAAACGTAATCAGTGAGAAAAAAGCATAGTCTTTCATGGAGGAAGACGGGGCAATCTACTTCCATAAAGATTTACCACCTCAGAAACCCAAAGGGGATCACTATGAGCCAGAGTCAACTTGACAGCAGTGAGTATGGGTTTTTGTTTTTGTTATTTTTTGGTAAATGCTTTATTCTAAAAAAAGGCTAATATTAATGAGACAAGTGTCAGATTTTTAAAATTAGGAAAAATAGAAAAATAAAGACAACAGAATAGAGAATTTTCAAAGCAAAATTAATTAGTGAATCAAAAAACAAGCATAAAAAATGACTATCAACACAGCCAACAGTTAATACTTGGGAAGCAAATGTTCTCTCCATCTTCCTAAATTTCTGCTGCCAAGCTTTCGAACAAGCCTGCCTCCCTAAATAGTATAGATTTTGCCCTGCTGAGACCTACTTGGACTCAGGCAAAAATAAAACCAAATTAAATCCATTGCTACGGAGAAGACGCCAACTCATTGCAAACCCATGTGTTACAGACCAGAACTAAACTCCACAGCACTTTGTTGGCTGTAATCTTTAAGAAACAGATCATCAAGTCTTTGTTCTGCAGTGTTGCTGGGTGAGTTCATTTGTGCCATCCAATGACCTTGAACTTAGACACTGCCTCTAATACCCTTCTCGGATCTCCCCGCACCCCAATATCATAGGCCATCCTGGCAGCCTATACTTAGCAATGAACATACATCCTAGTAATAAGTAATTGTTTGTTTAATTTCTGTTACCTTACTAGTTTGTGAGATTCATGAATGCAGACCCTTTGTCTGTACTGTTTGTTCCCATTGTTCCTTCTGTGCTTAGCATGCGATAAATATTTACTGAATAGAAGGAAAAAAAATCAACTAAGATAGAAAATAAATACTTTCACTCCATATTTTCAAACAGGATCACAACCAATCACAATTTTGCCTACCTTTAAAAAAATTAGGAGATATAAAATTCATAAATTTCATTAAACATATTCCATCAATGCAAAACACTTGTGTTCAGATTATAAGACAAAGGGTTTAATGTATTTTAAGATTGTTCCTCTAGGTACTTAATGGTTTGATGAGTTCACTTGTTTACTAGATGAATGAACAATTCTACCAGCAATATTTTCCTTATGTGTTACTTGCTGTGAAGAGAATGATTGGAGAAGAAAAATGGCAATTGATTTAGCCAGCTACAGAGTTTCTTAATAACCAAACTGTATGTATTATTTGATTACAACATGCTGTAATCCAGCTGAATTAAAAGTTGCAGCTGAATCTTATACACATTTTCCCTCACTATGATTTTGAACAGATGATCAAAACCTTCATGTCTTAAGCATACAAATGTTCTGTGGGAGTAAATAAAGTTAAATATTTCACTATTTATTCACAGCTCTAAGGTGTATCCCTGAACACCTTTCTATTCTAATTTCTAAGTATTTTAGGAAGTCTCTGTTCATCCTAAAATTACTTTCAGAGTCCATTAACCAAAAAAATTCATCTGGGGAGATTCACAACAAAATAATCTTTATCAATTTCACTTCAACCCAAGTATCTAAGGATTTCCAATTTTAATTTAAATGAAAATTTTCATGAGGAAATTATTAAAAATGATTTTTTCAATTCAAGAATGTTTTAAGAGGAAAGAAAACTTTTAATACATACTGGCTCCAAAACCAAACCAAACTCACTGCCATTGAGTCGAATCCAACTCATAGCAACCCCTCCCCTTGGGTTTCCGAGGCAGTATCACTACAGAAGTAGATGGCGCAGTATCACTACAGAAGTAGGTGGCCCAGTCTTCTTTCCAAGGAGAACCTGGTGGGTTTGAACCTCTAGCCTTCTAGTTAGCAGTCAAATGCCTGAGGCACTATGCCAACAGAGCTTCTACAAGCCAATAAAATCATATAAATGTATACAGAAACTACTGGAATTAAGAAGGATTAATTATGCATAATACACAGAAGCAATGTCAAAATCATGTAAGATTTTATAACTCTGATTAATATATATGATTGACTGATTCAGGAGACTAGTCTAACAAACCTTTAGTACCCAAAGTAGATATTCTGGGGAAGCCCTGGTGGCACAATAGTTAAGCTCTTGATTTTAGTTTGAAACCATCAGCCACTCTGAGGGAGAAAGATGTGGCAGTCTACTTCCATAAAGATTACAGTCTTGGAATGCCTCTAGAGCAGTTATATACTCTGTCCTATAGCGTTATTAAGGAGCTTTAGTGGCACAGTGCCTAAGGAATTTGACTTCTAACCAGAAGGTTGGTGGTTCAGGCCCACTAGCCACTACATGGAAGGATGATGAGGCAATCTACTTCCATAAAGATTTACCACCTCAGAAAGCCAATGGAAGTCACTATGAGTTGGAATTGACGCAATGGCAGTGAATTGGGTTTCTTTTTTAATAGTGCTACTACGAGTTGGAATCAATGGCAACTGGTTATTGGTAGACATTACAACAAAACATTTAGGGGAATATCATAATAACAGATCAAAATTTCAACCTCCAAAATTACAAACAAGTAATGTGATTTACCCTTTGATATTGAGGAATCCACAAAAAATGAGAAAGTCCCAAACCTTTGCCAACTTTAAAATCATGTCACAGACAACCAACATTTTCACTGAGTACTCACTGTGCCCCAGCTCTCTGGCTGCCAATTAGAGAACATGGGGAGGAGGGAGAGGCAAAAGTACATACAGGGAAGAAACTGTTAAAATCATCTAGGAAAGAAATGATGGAAGCTTTGATTGGGATAGTGACCAGGGAAATGGAGAGAAGTGGATAGATTCCCATGTTGTGGCTGAAATTAAAACCTAAAAAATTAACTTAAGGGATGGGATGTGGGATGGATAACCATGAGGACAGTACAAGAACAGAACACCATCAAAAGATTCAAGAAGACATGGAATCCCCAAAAAAGAAAATACCAGGAATGCAATGTCAATAAAAAAATAATAACAACCAGAGTTAAGGACATTATTTAAGAAGCTCAAATACCCAATCTTCAAAAATAGGAAGTGTCTGAAAACTCAACTTGGATGAGTACAAAACGCAAGTTGATTTAAATTAGCATTCGAAACAACAGGGGCCCCAGTCCAGAGATTTTGAGCTATATGTGAGCCAGGGCACCACATCAGTCAGAGCCTCTGGTTATGCTGGTCCTACTGTCCTATATGTGTCACCTTCCTGTGAAACCCTCAACCTTCTTGTAACCACTTGGGAATTCCAACAGCAGATGAATTTACCATTTCCAATGACAGCTTCGCCTGGATGTCCAAAACAAGAATATCATGGGGTGGAAGAGGATGATGGAAGAAAGGGAGGGAAACGAAGACAAAAGGGACAATTCTGTCAGCATCAGTCCTAACATCAGCCTTTAACTTCTATGGAAGACATTAGGTCAGACTGAAAATCTCCCTAGTCTCATATTGCACAATTCATCCACACTTTCTATATCTAAAATCTATTTCTACACCCTCCCCATGTCACCCCAACTGAGTGATTAGATGATGATTTCTGCTCCTGGTAAGACACAGATATGGGGCTTACTCTGATTCAATCCTAGGCCTGGTTCTCTGGCTAAAACAAGGAGCCCTAATCCTAATGAAGATCAAGAGTTCCAGAATCCCAAAAAGAAGCTTACACTCTAGACTTTATATATTCCATCACCAGGATGTGAAATCATAGAACCACCTGTCAACTGAAACTGTGAGGAGAGTATATATGTCCACGATATTTTTCCATGTTGATGTATGAAGCTGTAGTACATAAATTCTCAAGGTGTATGCTGTTCTATTTGTTGTTGGTGGTGGTATTAAGTGCCGTTGAGTCAGTTGTGACTCAGCGATCCTGTGTACAACAGAACAAAATATCGCCTGGTCCTGTGCCAGCCTCTCAAACCTTGCTACACCTGAGCCCATCCTTGTAGCCACTGTGTCAATACATCTCACTAAGGGCCTTTCCCTTTCTCATTTACCCTCCACTTTACCAAGCATGATATCCTTCTCCAGGGAAGGGTCCTATCTGACAATATGAACAAAGTAGGTCAAATGAAGACTGGCCATTCTTGCTTCAAAGGAGCATTCTAGCTGCACTTCTTCCAGGACAGATTTCTTAGTTCTTCACCACCACAACTCAAAAGCATCAACTCCTCTTGGGTCTTCCTTATCCATTACCCAGCTCTCACACATATATGAGGCAACTGAAAATACCATGGCTTGGGTTAGACACAGCTTAGTCTCCAAGAAGACATCTTTGATCTTCAGTACTTGAAAAAGGTCTTTTGCAGCAACTTTACCCAATGCAATACAGTATCTGATGTCTTACTTGCTGCTTCCATTCGTGTTGATTGTAAAACCAAGTAATATGGAAATTCAAAATGGAGTCTTGCCAGTAAGCAGCACACTTTATCACTCTGGCATTTAAGGATTTGGAAAACTAGGTACAACAGTTTGAATTAGAAACTTTGGTGCTCTGAAAAGCTCACTGAATCAGAGTGCACCAAACACAGAAGAGCAGAAATAGAGGAAAGGCACAGGAAGATTATTTAGGAAAGAGCTACTGGCGGGGGACGGACTTGCACCCAAGAGAGGCCACTGGAAACTTCCCTGGGGCAGTCACTGTCTGCCGGGTGAGGGCGGCCTGAGATCCCCGAACCAAGAAGGAAGACACCTTATAGCAGCATACCAGTGACCACTCCAATATTCCAACGGGCAGCGGCAGACATCTGCCTCCAGCAGCTGATTTTGTTGGTAATTTGGGTCATCTGAGTGCAGGCCAGAACAGGCAACACCACGGAGATTCAAACAGAGAACTGCTGCGGCATGAAGGCTAGCTCGCTCCCCTCCCAGCGGGTCACAGAGTGGGTTTGGGTCAGGCTGGGAGACATCATGCTTTTCTTTGCCACATATATCGGGACCACAGGTCATTAGCAGGTATTTCCCCAACTCCAACACAGCTGAAATTGTGTGCATCTTTGGCGCCACAAGTGGGCAGTATCACAGACAAATTCCAGAGCCAGCCATCAGCAGTCGGTCGGAATTGCGTCAGCACCGCATGCAGATGTGGCACGGAGAGCGAAGTAAATGCAGTTCAGTGAGGTCCCAGGAATTCTGCCTTGGAGCCGTTCTCTGGCACTGTGGGGCCACAGAGGCGAGGTCTTTGAGTGTGCCTGAAATTGGCATAAAGTTGTGTTGCCCTAACAAATAGGGATCTTTCCTGAGGTTGAGCTGTGGTCTTGCAAATACATACATCATCAATAATAGTCTACTCAAAGCCCCAAAAACCGACCCTAGCAACACCAAGCTTTCCTTCTTCTGCTCCCACCATCTCTGCCAATAACTTCACTCATTCAATAGAAGAAACCATATTCAGCCAATTACCATAAAACCTCCTGCATCAAACTCTAAACGCTCTCTAAGACAAACAGAAACACATATCAACAGTACACACAGTGATTCCACCATAACAAAGAAAACAGCAGAGCAAACCAACACACCTGAATCAATAATTAAATAAAACACACCAGCTTCACCTTTTCAAAATATTAAACCATAAAAAAAAGACAAAACAAATCAACACATAACCAGCAGCTAGAGACAACCTAAAGAGACAGCGCTCTACCAGATTCCAGGGGCTTAAGAATAGGTTTTGCTTTCCAGTAAACCCAAGAACTCTCCGGATCTGCACTACATGACTGAAAAGTTCCTAGTTTACACCTTTTTTTTTTTTTTCTCTTGTGGTTAACCCCGTTTGCTGTTGGTTTTTCTTTTGTTTTTTGGTTTTGTTTCTTTGTTTTCTTTCTTTATTATGCTCCCTCTCTACTTTTTTCTTTTAGTGACCTATCCCCAGATATTGCAACTTTACCTGTTTTCTTCTACTTCTCTCTCCTTTTTCTTTTTTTGGGTTACTGTTCCTGTGTGATTTCAGGGTGTATTTTCTGTCCATATGCTTTTAGTTTTTCGATGGTTATTCAATTGTAATTTTTGCTTAACTGAGTGGGAGACACCAACAGTCCCCATAAGAAACAAGTACACCCACACCTCCTGCTACTTCACTTACTGACCAAGAGCCAGCACCTCCTTCTCCACCAACAGGTCAACGATAAAAAAAACACCAAGAAGAGTCTGAATCACCCTTAGCTGCTCTTCACAAACAATTAATAGAGATCTTAATACAATACCACGATGCCTAGGAGACAAGAGACCATCACAGTCCGCACAAAGAAGCAAGATACCGTGGTAGAAACAAGAGAACAGGAGGCAGACCCAGAACACATCCCTGAGGAAGAAAAAGCACTGGAACTGTCTGATAAGGAATTCAAAAGAATTATATTTAGGTATCTTCAAAGGACTGAGAGACAGACCAAAGAAAACACAGAAAAAAACTTAGGAGAATTTTGAAAGAAAATACAAGAACAAAATGACAAAATAAGTGAAAAATTAGAAATGATTGTAAATCTACAAATAGAAATCCAGAAGATTAATACTAAATTGTTAGAAATAGATAACACATTGGAAGGGAAAAGGAGAAGAATAGATGCAATGGAGGACAGAATTAATGAGATTGAAGACAAATACCTGAATACTTCTTTGGAAAGGGCTCAATCAGAAAAAAAAAATCAAAAAAAAATGAAGAAAGCCTAAGGTTCATGGGGGATACCATAAAAAGAAATAATCTACATGTCATTGGAATTCCAGAACACAAAGAGAAAAATAAAACCACTGAGAAAATTGTCCAAGATTTCCTGGAGGAGAACTTCCCTGATATGATGAAAGTGGAGAACATACCCATTCAGAAAATCCAATGAACCCCAAACAGGATAGACCCCAAAAGAAAATCACCGAGACGTATCATCATCAAACTCATCAGAAGGACAAAGACAGAATCCTGAGAGCAGCATGGGAAAAACAAAAAGTTACATACAAAGGTCAGCCAGTAAGAATAAGCTCTGATTTCTCAGCAGAGACCATGCAAGCGAGAAGACAATGGGATGGTATATATAAAACCCTGAAAGAGAAAAATTTTCAACCAAGAATTATATACCCAGCAAAATTGTCCCTCAAATAGGATGGTGAAATTAGGAGATTTCCAGATAAGCAGAAACTAAGGGAATTTGTTAAAACCAGACCAATCTTACAAGAGATTCTAAAGGGAGTAATTTGAACAGACAACCAAAAATAAATAACATCTGACCATTAATACACAAGATGACATATCCCAGAAACCACAGCTATGGATATATCCAAAGTAAAATGAGCTTACAAGACTGTAAACAGGGAACAAGAGACATGAATTGGCAAGTGAGGACAACTACAAACAAAGAGGGGGAAAAGACTGTGTAGCTACAGAACTTCTAAATGGTGAGGAAGTTAAGAGAGTTGTAAGACAGAATGGACTGTTCTAAACTCAGGGAGAAAATTATACATCATAAGGTAACCTCAAAGAAAAAGGATAAACCTTCACATCACAATAAAAAAGAGGACGAGCACAAATACTCAGCAAATACTAAAACAACAGCAACAAAGGAAATGATAACATGATTCATAAACATAATGAGCTGAGCACAGAAAATAATATGGAACAAAGAAATCAGGGACACCATGAAAAAACACATACCAAAATGACAGCAACCAAATCATACTTGTCAATTATTACACTGAATGTTAATGGATTAAATGCACCACTCAAGAAATGAAGAGTTGCAGATTGGATAAGAAAACAAAACCCATCAATACACTGCCTACAAGAGACACATCTTAGAGATAATGACAAAAACAGACTGAAAATCAAAGGTTGGAGAAAGATATATCAAGCAAATGGCAACTGTAAGAGAGCAGGAGTGGCAATATTAATTTCAGATCAAATTGACTTTAAGACAAAAAACACCATACGAGACAAGGAAGATCATTATATAATGAATAAAGGATCAATTGATCATGAAGATATAACCAAAATAAATATCTATGGACCCAATGAAAGAGCCCCAAAATACATAATTCAGACTTTAAAAGAGCTGAAAAGACAAATAGATGACATAGTGGACGATTTTAACGCACCACTTTCTTTGAAAGATAGAACAACTGGAAAGAAAATAAATAAAGACGCAGAAGAGATAAATAATACACTACACTAACTGGGCTTTATAGACATCTACAGAGCACTTCAACAGCACAATATACATTCTTCTCCAGTGCACACGGAACTTTTTCCATGACAGACCATATGTTAGGCCATAAAGCAAGCCTTAATAAATTTAAAAACGTCAAAACACTGCAAAGCATCTTCTCAGATTATAACGCTATCAAATTAGAAATCAACAACAGGAAGATCAACAGAAAAAGAGTAAACACATGGAAACTGAACAGTACCCTCCTAGAGAAAGACTGGATGAGAGAAGAAATAAAAATAGAAATTCAAAACTTCCTTGAATTAAATGAGAAGGAAAACACAACATACCAAAATCTTTTGGGACACAGCAAAAGAAGAGATCAGAGGCTAAATTAATTTATAGCAATACATGCACACATCAAGAAAAAAGAAAGAGCCAAAATCAACACTTTAAATGAACATCTCCAACAATTAGAAAAAGAACAGCAAGAAAAGCCCACAGTCACCAGAAGGAAGGAAACAATCAAGATTCGAGCAGAAATCAATGAAACAGAAAATAGAAGGGCAATAGAAAAAATCAACAGGACAAGAAGTTGGTTTTTTGAAAAGATCAATAAAATTGACAAACCACTGGCAAATTTAACAAAGGAAAAGAGGGAGAGAATACAAATAACATGAATAAGAAACGAAATGGGTGACATCACAACAGAACCAACTGCAATAAAAAGGATACTATCAGGATATTATGAAGATCTATACTCCAACAAACTGGAACATCTGGAAGAAATGGACAGATTTCTAGAAACCCACCATTTACCTAACCTAACACAGACTGATGTGGAAAAGTTGAACAGGCTCATCACAAAAGAAGAAATTGAAGAGATCATCAAAAAATCACCAACTAAAAAAAGTACTGGCCCAGATGGTTTCACCGGAGAATTCTACAAAACATTCAGAGAAGAACTGATACCAATCCTACTCAAACTATTCTAAAACATAGAAAAGGATGGAATCCACCCTAACTCATTTCATGAAGCAAGCATAACCTTGAATACCAAAACCAGGCAAAGACATCACTCAAAAGGAAAACTACAGACCAATATCCCTCATGAATATAGATGCAAAAATCTTCAACAAAATCCTA
>NW_006921841.1:4676314-4710047 GCF_000298275.1 Orycteropus afer afer | reverse complement strand
AACTGCTGTATGAAAAGTGAATTTACTCTGTAAATCTTCACCCAAATCAAAATAAAATTTAAAAATATATATATATATTTTCCATATGGATTATAGACACCTGGGGTGTAGGTAGAACAAGCGACAGAAAACAGTCTTTCCTTAAACAGAATAGAATCTGCCTGAGATCTCTTAAGGTATCCATCATGTCTGGTGTTCAGGGTGGAAATGATTAAATTGTTCTGCTAATTAGCCTGTTCACTTCACTCTTGTCTAAATATCTTCCAGAGACCTGAATCAGAAGCACAATTCTCTAGCAGTATAAACCATCTGCATCAAAGGAAAAAGATTGCTTTGGCTGAGTAAACATACCTACCGTGCCTTTAACCTGAGCCCTTGGCCAAGTTTGTTTTCCTCCTTTCCTGCAAGTAACTGAAGACACCCAGAAAGAAGAGTACTTTCTTCAGATCTATTTTTTTTTTTTGTTTAAGGGAATGAGAGATAGAGAAAGGGAGAGACAGTGCATGTGTATGTGTATATGAATGGAGGGTAAAGCTAGGAAACAGGAAGAAAAGACTTGAATCAAGGTCATTCTCCTAAAATGAAGTAATAATCTCCACATACTGACCAAGAACAAAAGGAACAGAAAATTTGCTTTTTCCAAAAGCAAAAGAACAAAAGCACATATGCACATACACACACACACACTCTGGAAAAAGGGTTACTCTGTAACTCCACCTTCATTAGGCTTTGAGACCTTGCCCTATGGACATATCGACACATGCACAGAGCGATGTAATATAGTATTCACTCCTGGAAAAAAAGAATTAGCTAATTTGCCCACAAGATAATTCTTTAGTACAGTGCCACAATTACTATAGGAAAACAGATTCTGTTCTTCTGTTCATAATAAACAAAGGAGTACAATTTGGCTTCAACTTCCAATCTACTGAAGCCATTTCCTCAAAAGCCACTTCTGACCTTCTGTGGGTTTTTTTCTCAGGCTCAAATCTCACTGACCTCTCTATAGCCTCTGACATTAATGACCACATCTTCCTTGAAATTTTCTCTTCTTGATATCTGTGTTGCAGCACCATCCCAACACTCTCCTTACCTCTCAGACTTCAGTCTTGTTTTCATCTTTCTGTTGTCTAAATAAAATACATCCAAAATTTCATACTCCGGTCTATTCTTGCTATATACTGTTTTCCCTATAATCACCTAAAACTGTCCCGTCATTGGAAAAGCTCTCAAACCAAGAACTCCACCCGGCCCATTGCCATTAGGTCTATTCAAACTCATAGCAACCCTACAGGACAGAATAAAACTGCCCCAAAGGGTCTCTAAGGCTGTAAATCTTTATGGAAGCAGACTGCTCATCTTTCTTCCATGGAGTGGATGGTGCTTTTGAACCACCAACCTTTTGGTTAGCAGCCGAATGCCTTAACCTTACAAAAAAAGGACCAGAGGTCCTTACACATATGTCTAAAAATAAATCCATTAAGGCCACATGCTACCACAGACAAATTCTTTTAAATTCACAACATGCAAGAACCAAGGCTTAAAATTTCAAGAATCAATTTTGACTCCTCCTTCAGCCCCACATCCACTCATTCAGATAGTCTGTTTATGTTTTATTCAAAAAGAGTTACTGAAAAGAAATGAGAGAGAATCTGAAAGACTGGATTTTATCCCAACATTTTTTTTATTTAAACCATCATTTTGTCATCTGTGCATTGGGGGTAGTATAGTTGCCATACCTGTATTATAATAAACAATATGTGACAGCACACTAAAAATCCTAAGCCATATAATAATAAATAATATTAATAATAAATATTATTATCCCAATTCTTTCTATTCTTATCTATTGAAGCTACTCTAATCTATCCATTCACTGAACTACTTATATACTCATTCATTTTTTTTTAATTATTCATTATGCAAATATTTATTAAAAGCCAACAAAAAGTTAGTCACTATGCTCACCACTTGAGACATAACAAGTGGACAGACAAACATAGTGCTTAACTCCACAAAACTTACAGGCTAACATGAAAGTCAATAATAGATACATGTAGACATGGAAAGGACTGCTAAGAAGGCTTCCCAGGAAAGAAATATTAAGGTAAAAAGTAACACACATATCCACAAAAAAAAATAAATAAAATAGGAGTTAATATGGTAAAGGAGTCATAGAGAATAGAAGAGGGAAGCCAGGGAAACAACTGCAGGCAAAAGAAACAACATATAAAGCAATGAAACAAGAATGTACACACTAACTATGAATCCCTTTTCCATCATTTGAAACTATATTCCATATACTTTTATCTCTCTTCAAAATCTTTCCCCACCCTCCCATATCTGTCTATTGAAATCATTCTTCAAAGCTCAGATTAACAATATATGCCCAGATTCAAGGACAGAATTTGACTCATGCTGTTTCTGTTGTATACCATCAAATAAATTAAGACTTACAGTGACCCTGCAAGACAGAGCAGAACTGCCTATAGGGTTTTCCAGGCTATAATCTTTATGGGAGCAAATGCTAGATCTTTTTCCCCACAGAGCCACTTAGTGGGTTCAAATCCCCTATTTCACACTTAGCACCTGAACACTTAACCACTGTGCCACCGGAGCTCCTGCCCAGTAGGCCTGAAATAAGCATTTGCTGAATGGATGGATGATAGAATGACTATTATTAATGAAGTCTTTCCAAGCATAGATATGCTTCATATTACAAATATGAAAGTGCTGCCCTACTTTTAAGAAGCTCTGGTGGCATACCAGAAGGCTGGCAGATTAAACCCACCAGCCACTCCATGGAAGGAAGATTGGGCTATCTACTTCCGTGAAGATTAGCACCTGAACACTCAAAAACCCAAAGGGGGTTGCTATGAATCAGAATCAACTCAATGGCAGTGAGTATGGTTTTTGGTTTTGCCCTGCCTACCTTTACTTGACTGCTAACCAGAAGGCTGGAGGTTCAAACCCACCAGCCACTCCTCGGAAGGAAGGTTGGGCAATCCTACTTCCATAGTGATACTGCCTCAGAAACCCAAGGAGGGGTCGCTATGAGTCGGGGCCAACTCGACGGCACATAACAACAACAACAACAACAACCTTTCCTTAAAGGAAAAGACCAGACTATGTTCTATACATCTTTATCCCCCATACTTCCTAAAGCATAATGTTGTTGTTGTGTTGTTGTTATGTGCTGTCTGTCAGACCCAACTCATAGTGACCCCTCCTTGAGTTTCAGAGCCGGTATCACTACGGAAATAGATTGCCCAACCTCCCTTCCGCAGAGTGGCTGGTGGGTTTGAACTGCCAGTCATATGGTTAGCAGTTAAGTGTCTTAGGCACTACACTACCAGAGCTCCTTAAAGCATAATAAGTACTCAATAAACACTTATGAATAATTAATATTAATAATATTATTTATAATAATAAATAAATAATCTAGGCTACACAAAACTGTTAAAGGAAGATACTTTTATCTACTCCTGACTTTACAATGATATGGTAAAATGAAAAGTCTTAAATCTCAAAATATTCTTTAGACATAAATTATATTAAATATTAGATTTTCTAAGAAATATTTCTTAATAATGGAATTTTTGCTCTATTTAATTTCTCTTATAGCTTACTTATAATTTTCAATGCTTTTGAAAGAGTTTCTCAATAATCTTCTAAATTTAAATACTGGTGGAGATGATAAATTATTTCTAGAATATAAAAAGGCAGACATTAACCAATGAACTGGACGACCTAGAAAAAAGTTATTTAGTACTTTACCTACCAAAAACTAAGACAAATTAGAAAATGTATATTGTACTTTCATATCATTTAATGTTCATGACACCATTTTAAGAATGAGATCTCAAGCCGTGCATATTTTGTTAATCGATTCACAATTTGTTATGGGAAAACCTACATTAATGAATGTATCAGTGAGAAATTGACTTTCAAAGAAAAAACAAGAAAAAAAATTCTAGCTACTTTTCTTTGTTATCTATTGTGGCTACAACAGGAATATCACAAGTGGACGGCTTTAAAAAACAGAAATTTATTTTCTCATCACTGAGGAGGTCAGAAGTCTGAATTCAGAGTGCCAGCTTTAGGAGAAGACTCTCTCGGGAGGAAAGTCTTTGTCTCCTTTCAACATCTGTAAGCCAAGCATTTTCTGGCGCTCTCCACGTATTTTGGCCATCAATCTTCCTCTAGATCTAGAAGTTTCCCAGCATAGGGACCTTGAATCCAAAGGATACATCTGTTCCCAGCACTTCTGTCATGGTGGTAGCAGTTCTCTCCCTCTCTGCTCAATTCTCTCTACTTTTATCTCTTTTAAGATAAAAGATGATGCAGGCCACACCCCAAGGAAACCCCTATTATATTGGATCAGGGCTGTGACAAGATTAAGGGTGTTGCATCCCACTGTAATCCTCTTAGAATTAAATGACTTATCATATCAGATCACATCATGAGGGATCACTGCATAACTGCCAAACTACACCATTATCTAACTGTCAAACCATTAAGAATCATAGCCCAGCCAATTTGACACATATTTCAGGGGGACACAATTCAATCTATAATATTACTCAATGTCCTTACCTGTAGGAAAAGCAGCCCAAGGAATAGCAGGAGATGTGGTTTGAGTTTCACCATTTCCATTCTCAAAAGTCTCTGCAGCCTAGAAAATACAGGCAAGATTATCTTAAGCTCTGAAAAGCAGAAACACCATTTAAGTGATCAAACCCCCAGTTCTGTAAGTATATTTTCTGTAAAACACCATATACTTTCGAATATTCTCTGAACATCCAATTGCTTTTCTGTCTTAATTGCTACCACTTCCACCATTATCACCACTTTCAGCTTCCATGCCCTGTTATCTTGTTTCCTTCATTACATATATACATCTCCTGCCAATGAAATTTTTGTTTATATATCCTTAATCACATTTTCACCATGAGTGAGAATCAACTCAATGGCAACTAGCAACAACAATTACATTTTCACTTGTGGACTTTATATCTAAATAACTTAATTCATCACAGTATTTATACATCTCTGATATATTGTGTATGTGTGTGTGTGTGTATTTACATATCTCTGATACATAATATGTTTCCTCCTTTCCACATTCCACTGTACAAATATGGAATACCTCTGTCATTGGTTATGTAAATATGTTCATTTTTCATAGTTTGTTGAGAATAGCTACAGTATTCTTTTATACCACTTAGCTCCTGTGGCTGTTGTCCCTTTCGACTTTGCTAATAACTAAATATTGGATCCAAATTGAAATTGTGATATAATATATCAGAGACATGTAAATATATGTGTGTGTATGTGTGTAAATATATATTACTATTCCTTAAAAATTTAGAGACAAAATCTCTTTAATAAATTAGCACAGCATCTAACTATAGATCAATCTAAAGAAACAGAATTTATATATCTTCTTAATCTAATAGCTGGACTCACCAGCATTCAACATTTAGAGAATTCCTAAAGATAATACTTCCAATATATCAGCCCTCCTATCTAATAATTTAAAACAATAGAACAATTACTGAATGCTGAGTTTATGGGTAAGACTGGGAAAGAGTTTTCTGTCTCTCAGGTGCCCAAGTCACACAGTAAAATTATTGAAAATGAAAGAGCCAGAATTTCTATTTGGATTCTATATTCAGTTATCAGCAAAGTCAAATGGAGCAAACTGCCATAGGAGCTAAGTGATATAAAAGAATACAGTAGCCACTCTCTGTAAACAATGAAAAATGAACGTATTTTATATAACCAATAACAGAGATCTTCTGTATTTCTAAAACAGGATGTGGAAAGAAAGAAAGATAATAAGTGTTAGGCCAAAGCAAACCCAAGCCACCAACATTTCAGTTAGCAGCTTCCTCCGGGTGTCAAGCCCTGATGAGACAGCCTGATAAGACAACGGAAGTGACAGAACCCGCCCAGACTGGAAAGTCCCATGCAGTGGCAAGCTTCCTCTTGTGAAGCCCCCTCATGCTAATTAAGTACAGACCCATACTAACAGCTAATTGGACCCCACTATTTCCTTAGTGTCCCCGCTTAGGTCCTCCACAAGACTATAAACCCTCCCCTCCCCAGCCAGGCGGTGCGACTTCCTGGGCCCCTCTCAGGGACCCGTGAACTTTGCCCGGGCCCCTCTTGGGGGCCCGTAAACCTCCCCTGGAAACTCAGAATAAAAACTTCTCTTTAACCTCACTTTTGTGCGTCCTCTTCTCCTTACTGTAGCCTTACATTTGGTGCCGAACCCCGGGAAGAGGAGTAGAACCCGAGGGAATTCTTACTCCCCTTCTCCCTCTTCCCTCTGGACCAGGGAATTCCGGCCCCCTGCATCCACCACCGGTAAGTCACATCTTACCCTTTACTCAATGCCCACCAGAGGACATACATTTTGTATTCTGTTGTCCTCCATCGGCCATTTTAATTTTTTAACTCTAAGCAATGAACCAGTGCCTACTACCAGACAATTTAAATTAGTTCTGTTGTAACCTGTCTGCGTCTGACTAAGAAGTTGTATGAATGTTTCTGTAATGCTCCAAGATCTAGGTCACGGAGCCTGAGTGGGCCCTCAGTTGATTTCCGTGTGAAGTCGGATCGGCATAACAGTGTGGCTCTGCCCTCCGCTCCGGGGTTTATACAGAGACACCTTAGCCAAAGACTCACTTAAATCCCCAAAAGGGGAGCGGACAACCGGGCATCTGACTAGTCCTTGGGACATGTCTCCAGTGTGATTATTTTCCTCTTTTAATATCTCCTGTGGATCGCTTTTGGAGAATTGACTTGCCCAAAGGTCTGAATTCTGCACCGGAGTTTTCTGCATCACTGGCACAGGGAAAAATCGTGGTACCACGTCAGAAACTCCTCACAGTCCGGGAGTTTGGTTGCTTGGGGACGCCTGACATCTATCTCCCTTGAGGGTCATTTCTCGGAGGGTCATTCCTCATTCGACTGTCTAGCGTCAGGCGGAGACGTCCACCTACGTAAAACAGTCCCACTGGCATAGGGTTCCAGGAACCCTATCCGAAAAACTCAGAACCAATGAGCAATCAAAACTCCAAAATCAATCCAACAACCCCTCTGGGGTATTTATTAACGAAACTTAAGACCTTATTACTAGACCAGAACCTCTGTCCCAGACACCTCATTTTTTACTCCACCACAGCATGGCCCCAGTACCAACTAGACAATAGTTCTCACTGGCCAGAACACAGAATTTTTAACTTTAATATCCTTACAGACTTAGACAATTTTTACCAACATACAGGCAAATGGCCGGAAGTCCCCTATGTCCAAACCTTTTTTTATTTGTGCTCCCAGCCCTTATTGTGCTTAAAATGTAATACCACTTAAATCCTCCTTACTCAAAAAACCCAAACCTCACAAACCCATACCTCTCTCCCCCTCTGAAACCACTCAAACAGTTTCCTCTTCCTCCTTTTCTAACCCACTGGAAAGCTTGCCCCTACCCCCCAGACCCCCTCCTTATACTGCAACACAACCCCCTCTCCCCCAAATAACACCTTCCTCCCTTCCCCTTCCCCCTACAACTCCCTGTCCTCCTGTCTCACCTACCTCCCAAACATCCTCCTCTGCCTCTCCCACCCTTTCCTCTCCAAACACCCAGTCCAAACACACCAGAGATCCCACAAAAATAAAATGCTCCAATACCTCCTAACAGGCAAACTGCCTCTCATAAAACAATTAATTTTAACAAACTCCAAAACAGTACCCAACTTCTAGATGAAAACCCAACCACCTTCCTGAACCGATTAACCAAAACCCTTACCCAATTTACCCGTCTAGACCTTTTCTTTCCAGCTGGAACCACAGTCCTAGCCACTCATTTCACAACCCAGTCAGCTCCTAACATTAGAAAGAAACTTAAAAAAAACTTTAAAAAAAGGCTAAAGAGGAACCCCAAACTCCCATCGGAGACTGAGTAAATATGGCCTTTAAAGTCTTTAACACCCGAGAGGAGAAAGCGGAGGCAAATGGAGCAGCCAGGACCCACCAGAAAGCTGCCTTGCAGGCCAATGCCTTGCTAGCGGCCCTGAGGCCAGCACATAGTGACAGAAGACCTCCTTCCTCCACAGCTCCCCGATCCTACTTCAAGTGAGGTAAAAAAGAACACTGGGCCAAATCCTGCCCTCAGCCCCGACCGGCCCCGGCCCATGTCCAGCGTGTGGTTTGAAAAGACATTGGAAGAGTGACTGTCCCTCTGTGTCAAAGCACAGAGGGCCATCCTCCCCATGCACTAACCCGCTGTCGACAATCTTGGCCTGGCCACTGACGACTAAAGGAGCCCGGACTCAGCAACCACGATCACTCTCACTGAGCCCAGGGTCACTATCAAAGTAGCAGGTAAGCCAGTCTCCTTTTAATTAATACTGGGACTGCCTATTCTGTACTCCCCTCCTTCTCGGGACCATATTTCCTTTCCTCAGTCTCTGTTATGGGAATTAACGGGCAACCCTCAACCCCCCCACGACAGGCCCCCTCACCTATTTAGTAAATGACAAAACTCTTTCACACTCATTTCTTATTATACCAACCTGCCCTACCCCCCTTTTAGGGCGAAATTTCCTCACAAAAATTAAAACCACTCTCACTTGAACTCAAAATCACTCTGCCTCTCTCCTGCTGTCACTAACTACTACCTCCCTGCAAGCACCAGCTTTTCCCATACCCCTAACCTTGTTGATCCATGCCTGTGAAATACTTCTTCCCCATCCATTACGTCTCATCACCCCCCTGTTATAGTAAATTTAAAAAACCCTACACAGTTCCCATCCAAACCCCAATTTCCCATTTCTCACACACACCGACACAGCCTAAAACCTCTTATACAGTGCTTTTTATCCAAAAAACTCTTAATCTCCACTCAATCCCCTTATAACACCCCTATCCTATCAGTGCAAGCAGAACAAATATTACAAACTTGATCCACGGACCCTCAAAAAAACAGCCTTCCTTCCTATCATAATTAATCTTTCTCTAACCTCCACCACCCTGTCTATTGAAGCACAGCATCATGTCAACACAGAACTAGAAAATCAGTTACAGCTCCTAGTAAAAATCACAGCAGACTCTCTAACCGCCCTACAACACCAACTAACCTCTCTAACTCAAGTTACTTTACAGAACCGACAAACCCTTGACCTGCTAACAGCCAAAAATAAAAAAGTACCTCTTCCTCAAAAAAAAATTCCTCAAAAAAAAAAATATTACTACTTTATCAACAAATTTAGCCTCATAGGAAAAATATTAACACCTAAGTGAAGACCTACGCAAAAAAAAAACCAAATCAGCAACTCCCCATTCACTTAGTTTCAGTTTCCATTAACCACCTGACTACTTCCCCTTATAAACCCATTTATACTAATTACCATCTTCTTCCTCTTTACCCCTCACCTCCTCAAACTTCTCCGAAGCCAACTTGAAAAATGTCTCGAGTCACGGTGAATCAACTTCTCTTACATCCTGAAGACCCCAACTTTTCAAACTCCAACCTATGAAACCCCTCTCTCCCTCTCCGACCCCATTCAGCAGGAAGAAACTAAGAGAATCACGTCACCCATTATCCATTAAAAAAGGTTGGAATGTTAGGCCGAAGCAAACCCAAGCCACCTACATTTCAGTTAGCAGCTTCCTCCGGGTGTCAAGCCCTGATGAGACAGCCTGGTAAGACGACAGAAGTGACAGAACCCGCCCAGACTGGAAAGTTCCATGCAGTGGCAAGCTTCCTCTTGTGAAGCCCCTCATGCTAATTAAGTGCAGACCCATACTAACAGCTAATTGGACCCCACTATTTCCTTAGTATCCCCGTTTAGGTCCTCCACAAGACTATAAACCCTCCCCTCCCCAGCCAGGCGGTGCGACTTCCCGGGCCCCTCTCAGGGACCCATGAACCTTGCCCGGGCCCCTATTGGGGGCCCGTAAACCTCCCCCGGAAACTCAGAATAAAAACTTCTCTTTAACTTCACTTTTGTGCGTCCTCTTCTCCTTACTGTAGCCTTACAGTAAGTACAATTAAATTGTAATGGTTGGTTAACATTGTACATTTGTAATATTGAAAGGAATAAATTTATTGAATATAACATTGATGTAAAATTGTTATTCTAAGAAGCAGTATCTACTTTTTTTTCCCCCTGGTAAAATACATCAAGCACAGTTTAAATAAAGGAAATTATACTAGGCTGTAACCATCAAATAACTGACAACTTTCAAACAACAAACTAAATCAGATGATATCTGAAACCACTGTTTTCCTCAAAATGAAAGGACTTAAAAATTTTAAATGTTAACATTTCTATTATATAAATATGACTCAAGCACCTAACAAAACACAAAATATTGAAAAAGAAGTAGAAAATATACAAATGTGTTCAACAAAAACCAGCTTTAGAAGAAATGCACAAGAGTTCTGTCAAAACTCTAAATACTTTCATATTGACCGAAGAGAAAATGATTCTAACCTAAAAAACTAACACCACTTTCATGATATTGAAAACTGGTAATATTCTCTTTCTCCACTGATGTCATTACTTACATTCTTATTTTTCACAATCTCTTTTTGACCAAATTCCAAACTAGGTGAAAAGCTTACATTAAAAAAAAAAAATCACAGAGCTCACTTGATGGCAGATTCGGGATTTGAGCTCAGGCATCCTGACTCCTAATCCAGAGATTTTCCTGCAAGACTATACTGACTCCATAAAAATAAGTGGGTTATAAAATATTTCAATAAAATGAACACACACTGAAAAGGATTAAGGAAAAGACAGTGCTTCTTCAGCTAACAGTTTCCACTTACAAAGCATCCAACCGAAACCTGAGAGAATGATCTAGTAACAAAAACATACTAATTAGTTCTATAAACCACCAAAAGGCTATGTACTTAATATATTAAATCAACTCATTACAGGTGTAAACATGAAAATGCACGAAAGGAGTTTCAATACTCATCCCTCATCTCACAAGTATTTCCGAATAGACATGTATCCCACCAAGATCATCTACTGACAATTTTTAAGCCCCTTTCTAAATGCTTCCACTGGTAGCACTTAATTATCTCATTTTAAACCATTCCTATGGGCAAGATCAACTGTTTAGTAATAACGAATCACTTTTAACCTTCAGAGGGGAGATTTTCTCATTTTCTGTGATTTCATTGTTTTTTTTTAATTCCAGAGTTATATTCCAAATGATCAAGAAAAGATTCTGAAGCCCAATAATAATAGATTTCAAAATAGTTTACTCCACTATAATACTACAAAGTTAAACAATGATTTAAGTTAACAGTGCATACCTCAAAACCACCAAAATCATCATCATCCATTCTTCAAGTGGAACCTAAAAAATATCAAAAGACATTGAAACAAGGCCATACACACAAACATTTATGTCAAAATTTTTCTACTTAAATATATATGCACTTCTTTGATTTGTAAATTGAAATATGTCATTAGCATTAACACTATTTTGTTTTTAAATTGCCATCTATATATGCATTTTTAATACAAAAAGATTGAGTAATTAGTTTTTACTTTCTGGCAAAATTAGCACTTTGTGTAACTTTTTTGAGCAATCATGTATTTTGCCATTTTATGTCAAGAGGCCAGGAATGGAAAAATATTCTTTTACATTTTAATTTGCTTTTCCCAAATTGGCGCTGGGGCTCAATTCAATAATGCTTCCTGCTTTTTGCATCTATTCCTCAGTTGTCTGGCAACATCAGCATAAACCCCAGCTAAGAAGAGGACTGTGGTGAATTTTTGGAAACCTGTCCCCCACCACAAAGGTTCTTCCCTGAGTTTCATGGCCGAGGCTGATTTAGATTTTCAAAACTGATCAGCATTTTTGAGCTGTGGCCACAACTTTTGGAGCATTTTGATATGTTTATTTTTAGCTGAAACGGCTTTGCACTTTTGGAAAAATGTGGAGCAAGTTACTAGGCTGATCAAGATAAATCAAGTCATGTATTCATGGGAGACTAAAACCAAAACCAAACCCGTTGCCATCAAGTGGATTCCAACACATAGTGACCCTGCAGGATGAAGCAGAAGTGTGTCATTGCGTTCCCAACACTGTAATCTTTACGGAAGCAGATTGCCTCATCTTTCTTCCACAAAGGGAGACTTTGTTGTTGTTGTTATTTGCCCTCGAGTCAAACCCGACTCATAGCGACCCCTCCTTGGGTTTCCAAGGCAGTATCACTACGGAAGTAGGATTGCCCAACCTTCCTTCTGAGTAGTGGCTGGTGGGTTTGAACTGCCATCCTTCTGGTTAGCAGTCAAGTACTTAGGCACTATGCTACCAGAGCTCCTACAAAGGGAGACTAGGGATGAGAAAAACATAAACAAGTACCCAGAATTCCTTTTTGTTACCCTTAAAGTACATTAGAGAGAAGAGTAATAGGCTAGCTTAATTTGTCCTACATGTACGTCATAAATCCAGAAGAAGAAAAGCATTAGTTCCTGGGCTTAAAAAACAAAATTGGAATAAACTTTTATCTAATAAGCCATGAAATAACTAAAACATCTGAAACGAGCAATAGAGAATAAACTAATATGAAAAATAAATTCTTACACAGATTGTTTCTCAGTCTATAATTTGGAACCTATAATTGAGAATTAGTAGCTGCAAGTGATATTGCAGTAACTAATAACTGGTTTCCTTTTCTATCTTTTTTAAAAATGAACATCTCAAACATTAATTATAGTTTATTTGGCTCAGTAATACAAGACGGATTTGATTACAGGAAAATAATCCTCTCCAACGTCTGAATAAATGGCTAATCAAATTAATGCATATGTTAAGCAATAACTCTAAATAAATTTTCTAAGGTCTTCTGCTTTAATGAATGAAGCAGTACCCATTTGTAGTCATGCTTTACCTTCACACTTTAATTAACACTAATGCTTGGGAAAAAAAGTAACCATTTATCTCAAGGATTGTTTTAATAGGTAAAAACAATTTCTTTTCACAGAAACTCAGTAAATAATGACACTCAGAGCAATATATGTAGACAGAAATACATTATTAAAAGGAAAGCTTTTCAATTAACCTTTTATTATCACCACTTCCACAACTTAACAAAATGATGGAACTAAAAAATAAAATGTATTTCTCTAAAAATTAAAGTTAAGCAAGTCATCCACTTATAGCACTTAAAAAATATGAACCAGGCTTTTAGAAACTTTTTTTATGGTGGTTAGCTTGAAATGGAATTCACATTAATTTTGTGTTGCAAGAAAATAGAAATCTGTATGTGATTACATTTTTCCTGAAGAAATCATGAAAAAAGAGTGATATGGATACCAAAAATTAACCAAGTCAAACTATAAATCACCACGTTTGTCTTTTCTACATGTATTCCACCAATCTCAGGAGACAATTAAAATCTATTTTTAGCTTCTACAAATGTGGTATCCAAATAACATGGTTTCAAAAGAATGGAATTTTTAGAGTAATGCTTCTACGTGTTTTCATAAGTCATATCCCAATAAATTATTTGTAAGGTGCCAGAAAATTTGAAAACAAAAACAAATACCCATTCCTAACAATCATCTCAGTTTGTTTGCCTGTGGTAATGAACCAAATACCATCCGTTTCCTAAGTACTGATTTAGCTCTACAAAAGAACATATTAGTGACCACTGATGTTTTCCATACTCCAGAAACTTTTACATATTAAAATATAGATGACAGTCTTCGTCTACTTTCTTTTCAAAGAACTATTAAGACATTTCACAAAATAAATGCACTCTGAGTTTCTTAAAACACAGAGCCTGAGAAATAAACATAATTATTTTCAAAGCAATAGTCTTTTTCTATATAATTTAGGTTTTAAATCCAGTGTTTCCTTCCGAACATTTTAAAAAATAGGAGAAAGAAAAATTAACAGCATTGATTTGTAAACGTCAACTTTGCAAAACCAAAAAATTTAAAATTGGTTTCAGTAAGAAATATTACAAACTGTAGATTTCATCATAGATTGAGCTACTCTGATACTTTTAAAACATTATTTTATATTAAGTACATTTACATATAAACTCAAGAAACTCACTGCCGTCAAGTTGGATCTAACTCACAGCGACCCTTGCTTGCGTTTCCGAGGCAGTACCTCTATGGAAGTAGGTTGTCTCATCTTCCTTCCAAGGAGTGGCTGGTGGGTTTGAACTGCCAGCCTTCTGGTTAGCAGTCAAATGCCTTAGGTGCTATGCCACCAGAGCTCACTTCTGGCATTTAATATGACAGCCCATTAAATACAAATATCGTAAGAATGCAGCATCACCAAATATGCCTGTCATCTAAATTATTGAATCACGAGCCTAGTTGAAAAATGACAAATCATGTAGTTCAACTTTCTGTGTCATGGCAGGAGGAGAAATGTGTATAAAGTTGTGATTTGAGCTCTACAGTAAAAGATCTCATAATCTCTACATTTAATAACTCTCAGGCTTCTTCATATCTAAATTTAGTATCTTTGTTACTCTACTATATTCTCACCTTTTGCTATCCTCAGTATCTGAAATACTGCTGATAGTCTAAGAATATTTTACAAGAAAAAACATACAAAAGGGCAAACATACACATATGCAGCACTCAATATTACACACAACGTGCTCAAGAAGTGTAAGGCCTGGTTTGGGAAGAACAGAGTATAAGATGAGCATGCAAATACAAATTACATGAGTTATAAAAGAGCCTTTAGGAAGAAGCAAATTTTTCCAGGTGGGAGGAAATATTTTCAGAAGGTGATATACCTGGTTGGAAGCATCATAGAAAAGCCTGAGGTAAGAGGCAACATTTGAGACGGATTTTAACAGACCCAACAGAAAAGTTAAGAATTCCTGGGTGGTGCAAAAGGAGCTCTGGTGGTGCTATGGGTAAGGCATTCGGCTGCTAACCAAAAGACAGACAGTTCAAACCCCCAGCTGCTCCGCGGGAGACAGATGAGACAATTTGTTTCCATAAAGAATGACAGCCTAAGAAACCCTGCGGGGGTTGCTATGAGTCAGAATCAAGTCGATGGCAATGGGTTTGGTTGTTTTGTTTTGTTTTGTTTTGGGCAGTGCAAACACCTAACATACTTGGCTTCTAACAGAAGCAATGCAGGTTTAAGTCCACCAAGACACGCTTCAGAAAACAAGTCTGGCCATTTACTTCTGAAAATGTCACTCACTGAAAACCCCATGAAGCACAATTTTACCCTGACACACATGGAGTTACCACGAGTCGGAATCGACTAGATGGAAACTTATATAATAGAAAATTTAAGTTGCACATTAGGAACATACATTTTATTCTAGTATTTTCCAAGACCCAACAAAAAGAGAATAAATATTTCTTTAAAATTGTTTGCTTCTGCATAAACACAAGGTCAAAGAAAATGTGAACTGAGAAAACTGCAAGAAATCTGAAAATAAAAGGACAAGTGAAAGCTGATTCAGCAAATAAAAGGAAAATGAATCCTGAATTACCAGAGGGGAAAATGAAAAATCAACACATTAATATCACAAAGTATACAAAAGGCTAAGGAATGGGAGGCACTGAACATTGGGTGAGGTGAAACTCAAAAACAGGAGTGTCAGGTATATCTCAAGATCCACTCCCAGAGTCTGCACAACTGGGCAATTTGTAAATGTAGCAGACTAGAGGTTTATTTCCTGGATAGGATAAAACAGGATTTCTGGAATAGAACATACCAACACAGGTGGACTAAGTCAAAGTTATATTAAATGTTGAAAGCCATACTGCCAGTCCGCTTCAGTCCCTCAGCATCCGAAATGCCAGCAGCCAGCCCTTTAAACTTCCAATCAGGAGATGAGAAGATTCTTCTCTGGTGAATCTAATCAAGTCAAGAAAAAGGACCTCAGGAGAGGCTCCACGAAGAAAAAGCTCACTCAGATAAACACTGCTTTGTAAAACCCCACTCACACATACAAAAGTTGCATTTAGTTCCTGATTCCAATAAAATGAAGAATAGTACAAAAGTTCAAGGAGGCCTGGTTAAGCAGTTGGCTAACAACCAAAAGACTGGTGGTTCAAATCCATCCCACAGTTTCACTGGAGAAAGACCTGGTGATCTGCTCCCACAAAGATTGTTGTTGTTGTTGTTATGTGCCGTCGAGTCAGCCACAGCCTAGGAAACCCTATGAGGCATTTCTACTCTGTCACATGGAATTGCTATGAGTCAAAACTCAGCTTGACAGCACCCAACAAGAAATATAAAGGTTAAAAGAAGAGATGACTGACTCACATTGCCTGAATCAAATGCCAGCTCTGTCACTTAACCAGCTGTGTTACACTGGACAAATTACTTAAATATTCCATGCCTCAGTTTTCTCATCTGTAAATAGATATAACAATGGTAACTAACTTCTACAGCTTTTATTAGGGTTCAATTAAAATTGATGAAGTTCTTAGAACAGTTTCTTACATATTCTAAGCACTATGTAAGTAGTTCCTTCTTTTACATATTAATAAACATTTTTACAAATATTTCCTCACTCCTACATAAGAGCAGACTGCCAAGGAAAACCATACACATAAAGAAAGTACCTGAAATGAAAGAAAAGGCTAAACAAATAAAGAAAAGATGGAAAAAACAGACATTACATAGGAAAAAAAAAATTAAAAAAAAACTACAGCTAATATCTTCAGAGGGTTACCAAAAAGAGAGTGAATCCAGAAATAGGAACAAAATATATTTTTTCAATAAAACTAATGTCTTGGAAATACAACTTATGATTTCAGAAATAAACCACAGGTTGAAAAATAAAGGTGAGGAAATCTATTTTTAAAAGTACACTATAAAGGAAAAAGAGAGAGAAAATCAGTAAAAAGATAAGAAAATTACAAAATCCAGTTCAGGACATGCAAAATGTAATTATTAAGAGCTTTAGAAAGACAGTACAGAGAAAACAAAAGGGACACAATCATCAACAAAGTCAAGAAAATTTTGTAAAACTGAAGGATATAATTTCCATGTAAAATGGGTCTATCAACTATCAAAGAATATAGAATAGGGGAAAAAAACTAAGGTATAGTAAGTGACAAAGACAAGACCCTACAAAGCTTCCAAAGTGCAAAAAACATTGCCCTGGAGTGGATTCCAAGTCTAAGCTTCCAGAGATGTAAAAGAGGTTTCATGCAAAGGATTTAGAACTAAATGGCATCAAACTTCACAACACCAATACCGAAAGCTGAAAAACAATGGAGTAACGCATTTAAAATTCAGAGGGAAAGCTTACTATTTCCATCAAAATATTCTGGGGGAAAAAAAAAGGAACGTTTTTCTTGTCAAATCTAATTATGCAACTGGGCTTAAATGATTTAAATTAGCATTTAGCCAGTGAATAAATGAGGAATTTTCATAACATTGGTGTTAGTTGCCATTGTTTTTAGTTGCTGTCAAGTCAACACCAACTCATGGTGACCCCATATGGATCCCTGGGTGGCACAATTTGCACTCAACCGCTAATCTAAAAGTTGGTGGTTCTAACCCACCCATTGGTACTGAAAAGCAAGAGCTGGTGGTCTTGCTTTTCTTCCATTAAGATTACAGCCAAGAACCTTAGGGGGGGAAGTTCTATTCTGTAACACATGAGGTTTCCATGAGTTTCCATATTTGTCTCCTTTATAACATCTTCCCACATTGCAAGTATTTATACTTTACTTTTATACAAAATGTAAAAGCATATCTCTAGACACCAAGTTACTCAAAACAAAACAAAAGCAAAAAACAAAAGACTATTAGAGAAAAAGACATTCAGGCAACCAACACCAAAGAACAGAATCTCTAGAAATATTGCTATTATTCCATGATCCCAAAGTGCCTGACTACTTACTTAATGTTGTCCATTTAGTACTTAATTCAATCTCCAGCCCATCTGGAAAACCATATGCTAAAACATAGTCATAATTTAAATGCTATTTTCCCTTTTAAGCCTATTGGTGTCATATTTCCTACAAGCAATAGAGATAAGTGATTTTTTGTGACTCTTCTGGGCAAACATAAATTGAAAACAACAAAGAGAAAACACACATTCAGGTTTTGCTTGTCTATGCTTCACATCACAGAGTGGTGTAAAACTGTTGTACAAAATGGTTGCACAAATTTTAGCTTGTGGAAGCAATGTATAGAGATCCCGTTTCCTCCTTTTTTCAAAACTTGGTTTTGTCATGTATTTTTAAATTTTTTCCAATTAAATTTTTAAGATACCTTTTGTTGAACAAAAATTCTTAATAGGTTAATTATATCAACCTATTACTTTAAACGTAAAAGTAAAAGTTAAAGTAAATAGTTTAAAATTTAGTTACCAGTTTCTTAGTTTTATTTTAAAAATTCTTTACTATTCTCAGTCTAAAAGATGTAGACCTGTATTTTCTACAGAAAGTTAGTGTTTAATTTCTGACATTTAAGTACTTAACCTACCTGGAATTTAATTTCTGTATATACTACAGACAGAGATCCAATTTCCTTATTTTTTAAATTTTTGTCAATATGCATCATTTTTCCAATTTCATTTTTTGGGTAGTACCTCCTTTCTTCACTGATCTGACATGTGATCTTTATCATATACCAAAATTCCATCAAATAAATGATAATCCATTGCTGGCTACAAAGTAGTTATTTTAGCAGAAAGATATCTTTATGATATAAAATCACTCTGTTCATAAACATATCTTCTACTTAAGATATACCATGCTTGTCTTTTTATATACCTATTAATAAAGTTTTATAATTTTATTTAAAGAAGTCTTTCCGTGTCATTAAAGGTCTTCGATTTTTTCACTGGCCCTCCACTTTACCATGCATTATATCCTTCTCCAAGGATTTACCCTTCCTGAAACATGACCAAAATATGAGGAATGAAGTCTGGCCATGAACTTCTAAGAAGCATGCTAGCTGTACTAATTACAAGACAGATTTGTTCATTCATCTGAAATGCATAGCATATTCAATATTCTTAACCAACATCACAATCCAAATGAATCACTTCTTCAGTGTTCTTTATATAATGTCCACATTTCACATGCAAATGAGGCTATTGAAAAGATAATGGCTTGAGTCAGGCACACCTTAGTCTT
The DNA here is from genome assembly GCF_000298275.1 of Orycteropus afer afer. NCBI lineage: Eukaryota > Metazoa > Chordata > Mammalia > Tubulidentata > Orycteropodidae > Orycteropus > Orycteropus afer. Next base: position 4,690,920 of record NW_006921841.1, on the reverse strand, counting down.
CAAAGTGACACTTCAGTTCCTTCGTACTTTAAAGAGGTCTTTTGCCCAGTGCAATATATCATTTAATTTCTTGACTGCTTCTTCCATGGGCACTGACTGAGGATCCAAGTAAAACGAAATCCTTGACAACTTCAGTCTTTTCTCCATTTATCATGAAGTTGCTTTCTGGTCCAAAAAATAAGGATTGATTTATTTATTTTTTGTGTGTGAGGATTTTTCTTTTCTTTATGTTAAGATGTAATACATACTAAAGGCTTTGCTCTTCATCAGTGACTACTTCTAGTATTCTTCACTTTCAACAAGAAAGGCTGTATCATCTGCATATCACAGGGTGTGTTCCCCCAATCCTGATGCTGGATTCCTCCACATATAGCATACAGATTGAGTAAATATGGTGAAAGGGTACAGCCCCGGTATACACCTTTCTTGATTTTAAATCATGCAATATCCCCTTGTTCTGTTCTAACAACTTCCTCTTGGTCTATGTATAGGTTCTTCATAAACATAAGTAAGTGTTATAGAATTCCCATTGTTTGCAATGTTATCCATACTTTGTTATGATCCACACAGAAGGTCCTTGCATAGTCAATAAAACATAGGCAAACATCTTTCTGGTATTCTTTGCTTTCAGCCAAGATCCATCTGACATTAGCAATGATATCCCATATTCCACGTCCTCTTCAGAATCTCACCCACATATATAATAATTCATTATCAATGTACTGTAACTCTTTTTGAATTATCTTCAGCAAATTTTACTTGGATGTGACATAACTGATACTGTTCAATAATTTCTGCATTCTGTAGCATCACCTTTCTTTGGAATGGGCACAAATATCAATCTCTTCCAGTCAGTTGGCTGTCTTCTAAATTTCTTGGTGTAAATGACCGAGAGCTTCCAGTGTTGCATTCATTTGTTGAAATATCTCAATGGGTATTCCGTCACTCCTGGAGCTTTATTTTTGCCAATTCCTTCAGTGCAGTTTGGACTTCTTCCTTCAACACCATTGGTTCTTGATGACATGCTACCTCCTGAAATAGCTGAAAGTCAACCAATTCTTTATGGTACAGTGACTGTGTATTTTTTCCATCTTCTTTTGATGCTTTATGTGTCGATTAATCTTTTGCCCATAGAATCCTCCAATATTGCAACTCAAGGCTTGCATTATTTTCTTCAGTTCTTTCAGGTTGAGAAATTCTGAGTGGTTCTCCCCTTTTGATTTTCTAACTCCAGGTCTTTACACTTTTCATTATAATACTTTACTTTGTCCTCTTGAGCCACCCTTTGAAATCTTCTGTTCAGTTCTTTTACTTCACCATTTCTTCCATTCACTTTAGCTATTCTACATTCAAGAGCAAGTTTCAGTTTCTTCTGGAATCCATTTTGGTCTTTTCTTCCTTACCTGTCTTTTTAATGACCTTCTGCTTTCTTCATGTATGTTGTTCTTATTGTCATCCCACAACTTCTCTGGTCTTTGGTCACTGGTGTTCAATGGGTCAAATTTATACTTCAGATGGTCTTTAAATTCAGGAAGGATATACTCAAAATCGTGCTTTGGCTTTCATGGACTTGTATTAATTTTCTTCAGCTTCAAGTTGAACTTGCTTATGAGTTATTGTCCTGATGGATGATATTGTTCCACCTTGTTCTGATGGATGATATTGAGCTTCTCCATCTTCTCTTTCCACAGATGTAGTCATTTTGATGCTGTGTATTTCATGAGGCAAATTCCACATGTATAGTCACCATTTATGTTGTTGACTAATGGTATTTGAAATGAATAAGTCAGTGGTCATGCAAAATTATATCATGCAATCTCCAGCATCATTTCTAACACCAAAGCCACATTTTCCAACTATTGATGCTTCTTCTTTGTCTCCAACTTTTCACATATCAATCACCAGTAATTATCAATATATCTTGATTGCATGTTTGGTCAATTTCAAACTGCTGAAGTTGGTTAAAAAAAAAATCTTCAATTTCTTCACATTTGGCTTTAGTGGTTGGTGTATAAATTTTAATGATAGTAATATTAACTATGGATATTGCCCTCTCACTGAAAGCACTGTACTTCAGGATAGATCTTGGAACATTCTTTCTGATGATGCATGCAATACCATTCCTCTTCATCATTCCTGGCATAGTTGATCAAAAGACTTTCCAATTCTAAATGGCCAATACCAATCCATTTTAGCTTGCTAATGTCTAGGATATTAATCTTTATGCATTTCATTTCATTTTGACAATTTCCTATTTTCCCCGAGTCATATTTCATACATTCCACATACCGAATATAAATGGATGTTTGCAGCTGTTCCTTCTCATTTTGAGTCGTGCCACATCAGCAAATGAAGGTGCTCAAAATGTTACTCCATCCACATCACTAAGGGTGATATTACTTTTAGGAGGCAACTTCTGCAGTCATGTTTTGAGTGCCCTCCAACCTGAAGGACTCATCTTCCAGCACTCTATCAGACAATATTTCACTGCTATTCACAAAGTTTCCAATAATACATCAGACAGTGTTTCATTCTATCCCTAAAGTTTTTAGTGGTTACTTTTTTCAGAAGTAGAGTGTCTCTTTCTTCTTCCTTGTCTGTCTTAGCCTGGAAGCTCTGCTGAAATATGTACATCCTAGGTACCCTGCTATTATCTGAAATACCAGTGGCAATACACAAGCCAGCAATCTGAAAAATGGGCAAATTTCTTCAGCTAAGCCATAAAAATGTAATGCATTTGTACCTAGTGTTCTTGCACTGCTTGTTCATAGGACCTATCTGCCATGATGTGAGACAGACCAAAGTAGCCCCTTCAAAGAGACCACACAGCAAAGTCACATGCAAGTGGTCCATCCAACTGCCAGCACAGTCCCCAGCCAACAGCCAGCTTCAAAACATCAGATATATGAGTAAAGATACCTACATATGACCCCAGTCATCAGCCATCAGGTCAGCTCCAGTATCAGGTCATGCCAGCTAAGGCCTTTAAAATAAACAGAGCAGTAACAAATCTTTATGCTCTGTACTCTCCAAGTTTCTGGCATTCGGAATCCATAAACATAATAAAATGACTGTTTACATTAAGTTTGGAATGCTTTGTTGTGTAGCCTAACTGGAGCAGGTGATAAGGAAGATAGCTGTTTCATTCCTGGTTTTAAAAGGAATGCTTTTAAAATCTTCCCATTTTAGAAAGATATCTGCTGCTGCTGGTTTTTGGTTTTTTTGTTTTGTTTTGTTTTGTTAATATTCTTGAACAGGTTAAAAAAGTTCCCTGTATCCTAATTGGGAGCTCTGGTAGCATAGTACCTAAGGCATTTGACTGCTAACCAGAAGCCTGATAATTCAAACCCACCAGCCACTCCTTGGAAGGAAGACTGGGCAATCTACTTCCGTAGAGAAACCGCCTCGGAAACCCAAGGAGGGGTCGCTAAGAATCAGAATCGATTCGACAGCAGTGAGTGTGTGTGTATATCCTAATTTGCTAAGTATTTTTCATTATGACTTTACATTGATTATCAAATACTTTTTTTGTATCTCTATGCTTTTCTTTTAATCTGTTAATGTAGATTAGATATTTACATTTATGGATCATCTAATAGTAAACCAACCTTGCACAAGTTAGGAATAAAGCCAACTTGCTAATGATGTTTGTCTAATTTTATAAAGTTGGCTTCAATTTTCTAATGCCTTGTTTAAGATTTCTGAATCTATATTCATGAGTGAAATACATTTGTAATTCAGATTTCTTTGAATGTCATTTGGCTTGTGTATCAGGGTTATGCTGGGATCTCAGAACTGGCTGGAGCATCATTCCTCTTTTTCTATTAGTTCAAAGAGATTGCATCAGATTGGAACAATCTATTTCTTAAAATTTTGGCAGACGTTGCTTACAAAATATCTGGGCTTAATATTTTCTTTGTGGGAAGAGTCAATTTCTTATAATTATAGGATGATTCAGGCTCTTAATTTCTCCCTAGTCAGTTTTCATGAGTAGTAATTTTCTAGAAATCTATTTCTCTTAAAGTTTGCTTTTGTTTTTTAATAGCTGGCATAATATTCCTAGCTGTATATTCATAATCTTTTTAATCTTTGTTTTATCCATGGTCTTGTCTCTTTTCATTCTATGTATATTGAATTCTATTATGTCCATGAACTGTATTATTTAAATCGTTTCTTTCTTGACTTTTTCTTTCTCAACCTATTAATAATCGTGAGAAGTGAGTTGATATCTTCCACTATAATGGTGGTTGTTGTTGTTGCTTTGTGCCGTCAAGTCGGACCCAACTCATAGCGACCCCTCCTTGGGTATCACTAGGGAAGTAGATTGCCCCATCTTCCTTCCAAGGAGTGGCTGATGGGTTTGAACCACCAGCCTTCTGGTTAGCAGTCAAGTGCCTGAGCCACTATGCTACCAGAGGTGGTGGTGGTGGTGGTTGTTTGCCATTGAGTCAGACCCGACTCATAGTGACCCCTCCTTGGGTTTCCGAGGCAGTATCACTATGGAAGTAGATTGCCCCATCTTCCTTCAGAGGTAGAGGTACCTATTTTTCCCTAAAATACTATCAATTTTTGGCTGCATACTTGATTCCGCAGATTCATGGTGAATTTAACATTTTGTCATTATAAAGTGATCAAATCTAATTATTTTTTATTTTAAAGCTGATTTTGAATAATAATATGGTTAAGCCAGCTTTTTTTTTTTTTTTTAACATGGTTCAAGATTTTACATAACTTGCTTGCTCTACCTAGAATGTTCTTTCCTCAGTATCTCTCTGGTTAAATTTCTAAATCGACCAAGTCTTTGGTTCATATATTCATTATAATTATCCAATTTTAATGATAAAATTGCCCTTCAGTATTCCTGATTCCCATTTCACTGCTCTTTTCCACAGCACTCACTGTTTTCTAATACAACGTATTTACCTATTTCTTTGTATAGGTAAGTTCTTGACTTACGAAGGGGTTCTGTTTTGATGACTCTCTTGTAAATCTGTTCTCATGTAAGTCAGACACCTCAATTTCTTTTAGTTTTCATTATTATTGTCTTTTATTATCAGTATCTTTATTCATTAGTACATTAAACACCTGTGACTGAATATATGAGAATAACATCAGCAAATTATGTGCCACTATACTGTATATAGTACATCTTAACAAAAATAAAATGTACCAAAAAAAAAAAAAAATTGATCATAAGTGTGGTTTGAATCATGATTAAAATACATCATGGTTGAGGACTAACTGTATTCAATTATGTTTATAATATAAGCATCACAAGAACAGGAACTTTTATCAGTTGTATTATTAATGTATCTCAAGCAGATGATGCTCATTGTACACTAGTTGAATGAATGAATGAAAAATTCTAAACATTAAAGACTCATAGGAAAATATATAATACAAGTGTATATCCACTGAACTGGCAAAATGTAGATAATAACAATGTTGGAACAATGCCAGTTATTATAAATAAGTGGTAGTACATTTGTGATACAACTACTTTGAAAAGCAATCTTGTAAAGCTGAATACTACCATACCTTAACAAGATATTTCAATTCCAGTCACATGCCCTAAAGAAACTATCACAAGTGGGCACCATGAGACTCTAAAAGAATTTTCAATAGCAACATTGTTTATAATAGCCTAGGAACAATCCCTAGGAACAATCAAAATGCCTATCAAGAAGATCTCCACTAAAGTATTCAAGAGAAAGACAAGCAGACAGTTTATGACCTTTAAGAGACAGCTCTTTTCATGGTACAGGCATAAAGGAAATGACTGGCTGGCTGTATTTCAGAATCATCCTTCATATAAAGCCAAAGCAAACTGTCACTGAGGGAGAGACAGAAAACCTTCCCACTCTCTGAACCAGGATATCAAGAACCATAAGAAACTGGGAGAGGCAGAAAACCTTTCCTGTCTCTGAACCAGGATATCAAAAGCCATAAGAAATTTAAGACATTTTGGAGTAATTCTACATAAACTTTTCCAGAGGGGGAAAAAAAAGTGTATGTGGGGGTGGGGTTTTCTAATTTATTGAAACTTGTTTTATGGCCCAGTATATGCAATCTACTTCCATAGTGATACTGCCTCGGAAACCCAAGGAAGGGTCTCTAGGAGTCAGATCCCACTCGATGGCAGGGCATATGCAGTATATGGTCTATCTTGGCCAAAGCTCCATATACACATGAAAGAATATGTATTCTGAAACTATTAGGAAACTCTATCATTGACTCAATTCCAAGTCATAGCAACCCCAATGGATTTTCAAAGATGTAAATCTTTACAGAAGTAGATTGTGTCATCTTCCTCCTGTAAAGCAGCTGGTAGGTTTGAACCGTTGACCTGGTTAGCAGCCAAATGCCTTACCCACTATACCAGATATAAACCCCCCAAAAAAAAAAAAAAACTCATTGCCTTCAAGTCAATTCCAACTCATAGTGACCCTACAGTACAGCATAGAACAGTCCCATTGGGTTTCTAAAGATCTAAATCTTTACAGAAGCAAACTCATCTTTCTCCTGAAAATGGCTAGTAGGTTGAAACCACCGATCTTTTGGTTAGCAGCCAAATGCCTTAACCCCTGCACCAACTGAAATTCCTTTCTATTAGGTACGTTATTGCTGTTGTTATGTGCCATAGAGTCAGACCCGAATCATAGCAACCCCTCCTTGGGTTTCCAAGGCAGTATCTCTACGGAAGTAGATTGCCCCATCTTCCTTCTGAGGAGGGGCTAGTGGGTTTGAACGGCCAGCCTTCTGATTAGCAGTTGTGTTGGACTGGGTTCTCTAGAGAAACAAAAACCAGCAAAGCTTATAGAGATAGAGAGAGAAATTTATCTTACAAACATATAAAAGACAGCAAGTCCAAAGTCCCTAGAGCAAATGTCAGGCTGGAGGCTTTTCCCCACAGGGGCCAAGAAGCTCAAGGTTGGCAGGCAGTACACTGGCTGTTGACTCCAATGAATGACGAATCCAAGATCTCCAGGCTGAACAGTGGACTGCTCACTCATGGAGAGTTCTAGGCAGCACAATAGAATCCCAAATCACAGAAGCATGTCTCTCTTTCCAGGATGTCCCTGGATATCCTGGAAGCAGGCCACACCCCTAGGGAAATTACCCTTGAACAGATTAGCCACTCAGAACACAGTCATCTGATCCCATCATGGGAAAAACCACACAGAACTGGGGTCCAGCCAAGTTGACACACAGCTCCAACTGTCACAGCAGTCAAGTGCCTTAGGCACTATGCTACCAGAGCTCCCTCTATTAGGTATAGTGTTCTATAAATGTCTTCACATCAAGTTGATTGAAAAGTTTGTTCAAGCCTTTGATAGCCTTATTGTTTTTTCTACTTCTAACAAATATTGAGAATAGTGCATACTGTCAATTATAATTTTGAATTCATCTGTTTTTCCCAAAATGTTGTAACTTCTTCCTTCATGTATTCTCAAGATCTGCTATTAGGTACATAGATATTTAGAATTATTATTAATTCTTGATTAACTGACCCTTTACCAGTTATGCTTGAGTAGATCCCAACTCACGGAGACCCCATGTGCACAAAGTAGAATGGCATTCCATAGGACTTTCAAGGCTTGTGACCTTTTACAAGCAGACTGCCAGGCCTTTCTTCCCAGGTGTCATTGGGTGGGTTCAAACTGCCAACTTCTTGGTTGGCAGTAGATCACTTAACTGTTTGTAGCTGCTAGTGACTCCTAATTGATCATTTATTCATTATGAAATGTTCTTTATTTAATCTCTAGTACAACTATTTTCATAGAGTTTAAACTGTATGATATTAATAAGTACGCCAGCTTTCTTATGACTGGTGTTTGTAAAGTATGCATTCGCTCTTTTTACTTTTTAACCTACAAATACATCTCTTGAGAAAAAAATATAGTTGAATTTTCCTTTTTTTAATTCACCTTGACACTCTTTTAATTAGAATGTTTATTCAATTTACATTTCATGTATTTTTTATATTGTTGTTGTTGTTGTTGTTGTTGTTGTTGTTTTTAGGTGCCATCAAGTCATTTTGGACTCATAGCGACTCCATGCACAGCAGAACCAAACACTGCCCAATCCTGTGCCAGCTCCATAATCCTTGCTATACTTGAGCCCATTGTCACAGCCACTGTGCCAATGCATCTCGTTGAAGGCCTTCCCCGCTTTCGTCGACCCTCCACCTTGTCAAGCATGACATCCTTCTGCCGGGAATTGTCCCTTCTAACAACATGACCAAAATAGGTGAGATGAAGTCTGGCCATTCTCACTTCCAAGGAGGATTCCAGCTGCACTTCCTCCAGGACAGACCTGTTAGTTCTTTTAGCAGTACCACAACTCAAAAGCATCAATTCTTCTTCAATCTTCCTTATTCACCAGTACCACAACTCAAAAGCATCAATTCTTCTTCAGTCTTTCTTATTCACTGTCCAGCTCTCACATGCATATGAGGTTATTGAAAATATCATGGCTTGTGTCAGGCACACCTTAGTCCTCAAGGAGACATCCTTGCTCCTCAGCACTTGAAAGAGTTCCTTTGCAGCCAACTTGCCCGGTGCTATACATCATCTGATGTCTTGACTGCTGCTTCCATTTCTGATATGTTGTTGTTGTTATGTGCCGTCAAGTAGGACCTGACTCATAGCAACCCCTCCTTGGGTTTCCAAGGCAGTATCACTACAGAAGAAGATTGCCCCATCTTCCTTCCAAGGAGTGGCTGGTGGGTTTGAACCTCCAGCCTTCTAGTTAGCATTCAAGTGCCTTAGGCACTATGCTACCAGACACTCTAAAAATAATCATTTTGCTGCTTGTATCTCATCTGTCCCACCCATCTTTTGGTTTTTCTCTTCACTTCCCTTTTGTTGGATTACCAGGATTAACGCATTCTTTATAATATACCAATTTATCCCCTCACTTGATATTTTAGCTGTAAGTCCTTTTATTTTTATGTAGTTGCTGAGCTGCTGTTACTCTTAGTTTTTGCTGGATTGGTGCTAACTCAAAGTGACTTTATGTTTGACAGAATGAAATGTCGCCTGGTCCTGTGCCATTTCATGATCATTGGTATATTTGAGTCCATTGTTGTAGCTGCTGTGTCACTCACTGAACGTTCTCATTTTCCCTGACCTTCTAATTTATCACACAGGATTTTCTGGCAAATGGTCTCTCCTGATGACATCTCCAAAGTAAGCAAGCCAAAGTCTCACTATCCTCACTTCCAACAAGTATTCTGGTCATATTTCTAAGACTGATTTGTTTGTTCTTCTGGTAGTCCACACGGTATATTTAATACTCTTCACAACAATCTGAATACTTCAATTCTTCTCCCGTCTTCTGTTTTCATTGGATATTTTTTACATGCATGTGAAAAAAGACCAAGGATTCTGTGTGCCAGGCTACTCTGGTCATCAGTGACATCTCTGAATTTCAGAATTGTAAAGAAGTCTTTTGCAACAGATTTGCCCAGTGCAATATATAATTTGATTTTTTGACTGTTGCTTCCATGAACACTGATTATTGATCCAAGTAGAATGAAATCACTGACAACTTCAAATTTTTTCTCCATCTATCATGTTGTTGTTTATTAGTCCAGTAGTGAGGATTTTCATTTTCTTCACATCCAGGTATAATACTTAAGGCGGACGTATCCTTAATTTTCACAGTCCTGTGTATTATATCATTTTACATATAAAGCAAGAAAGGTGCAACAATATACTTCCATTTACTTCCACCCATCTTTTGTACTTTTGTAGCAAAAATTTTACACTCCATATATGTAAAACCCCAAATACATTACTTTTATTTTGAAAGCCAATTATCTTAAAAAGTAATTAAAAAACAAGGAAAAAAATCTAGTTGCTATCTGGCTACAAATTTATTGGGACTCTTCATTCCCCCATAGACTTAAAAGGATCTCTAAGCAAATTTCCTCTCTAATATATCTTGTCTAGTATCAAGTATTCTCTAGCTAATTCCAACTAGGTCAAGAGCTCCAAACTTCAATCTCTGTTTCCTTCACACACCAAAACCATTACTGTTCCCTAGTTGGTCTCACTTCCTCATACCACAAAAGTATTCTCAGTCAGAAAACTGGAGCCAATATGAAGTTTATCTTATGTGTTTCCTATCTCCCAAGCATTACAGCCCTCAGTTATTTATTATCCAATGGCTCAAAACAGTTGTTTCATAAATTTTGTCAAGGAATACAGTTGTTTATAGAAAAAAGGTAAGTAAAAAACGTGTTATTCCATCATGGTCAAATGCAGAAAGTTCTTTGTTTTACTTTTTTATTTCCATTGTTCAGTCTATTTTCCTATTAAAAGTTAAATTATGATAATATGCGTGTGTCTGTGGATGTATGTATATGTCTATATTTGTATATGTATATGGATATACAAACACAGAAACAGAATGCTAATAGCAATAATAATAATAACCTGATAAAATGTTAACATTAGGATAATCTAGGTGATGCATATATAGGAATCATTTGAAAAATTTTTACAGCCTTTCTGTAAGTCCAAAATTATTTAAAATATATATTTAAAAAAAAATGAGTCACATACCAACAAGACAAGCTACATATTCAGAGAAAATATTTGCAAGCCACATATCTGACAGAGGATTCATACCTATATAAAGAATTCTCAAAACACAAGAGTTAAAAAAAAAAAAATCTATAGTAGGCAAAAGATATAGAGACATTTCAGCAAAGAGATATACAAAGAGGACGGCAAAAAGTACATAAATTGATATTCTACATCAGTAGCCATTAAAGAGAGGCAAATTAAAACCACAATGAGATGTCCCTAAACAGCTATTTAAAAAAAAAAAAAAACTCACTGCCATCAAGTCAATTCCAACTCATAGCGACCGCCTTTGGGTTTCCAAGGCAGTAAATCTTTACGGAAGTAGATTGCCCAGTCTTCCTTCTGCAGAGTGGCTGGTGGGTTTCAACCACCAACCTTCTGGTTAGCAGTCAAATGCCTTAGACACTGTGGCACCAGAACTTTTTACACATGTATTAACCAAACCAAAAAACCAAACTCACTGCCATTGAATCAGTTTTGACTCATAGCAACCCCTCCTTGGATTTCTAAAGCAGTATCTCTACAGAAGTAGACTGTCCAATCTTCCTTCCAAGGAATGGCTGGTGGGTTTGAACCACCAGCCTTCTGGTTAGCAATAAAATGCCTTAGGCACTATGCCACCAGAGCTCCCTACACATCTATTAGGACACCTAAAACAAAACTAGTGACAATAGCAAATGCCACCAAGGATACAAGGAAACTGGATCTCTCAAATATTGCTGGAAGGAATGTAAAATATGAAAGAGACTCTATAAAATAATGTGTCTGTTTCTTAAAAATGTAAACCTATATTTACTATGTGTTGTTGTTAGGTGCTGTAGAGTTGGTACGGACTCAGAGCAACCCTATGTACAACACAACAAAACACTGCCCAGACCTGTGCCACTGTCAGAATCATTGCTATGTTTCAGCCCACTGTTGCAACTAATGTGTCAATCCATTCCATTGAGATGATTCCTCATTTTTGCTGACCCTCTACTTTACCAAGCATGATGTCCTATCCACAAGGCACTGGTCCCTACTGATAGATAACATGCCCAAAGTATGGGAGATGAAATCTCACCATCTTCACATCTAAGGAGCATTCTGGCTGTACTTTTTCCAAAACAAATTTGTTCATTCTGACAGTCCATGGTATATTCAATATTCATTATTTGCTCAGCATATAGATTGAGTAAATATGGTCAAAGGATATACACCTTTCCTAATTTCACACCAAGTAGTATCCTTGTGCTATGTTCTAACGACTGCCTCTTGGACTATGTACAGGTCTTCATGAGAACAATTAAATGTTCTAGAACTCCCATTCTTCACCATATTCTTTATAATTTGCCATGTTCCACACAGTTGAATGCCCTTCCATAGTCAAATAAAACACAGAATTTTTCTGGTATTCTCCACTTTCAGCCAAGATCCATTGGGCATCAGCAGTGATAGCCCTCATTCCATTTCCTCTTGTAAATCCAGCTTAAATTTCTCACATTTACTGTAAGACCCAGCAATTGCCTCCTGGTCATTTATATGAGGGAATGAAAAGATGTCCACACAAGACTTGCACACAATTATACATAATAGCTTTATGTGTAACAGTCAAAAATTGGGAACGACCAAAATGTTCTAGAAAAATGAATGGCTAAAAAACAAAAACTTGAGCTACATCCAAATCACTGCACTACTACTCACCAACATTAGGAGGAAAGAACTATTGATACATGCAACACACTGGATAGATCTCAAGGCCATTATGTTGAAAAAAGTCAATCACAAAAGGTTACATACTATATGATTCCATTTATATACCATTCTCCAAATGACAAAATATAAAAATGAAAAACAAATTAGTGGTTACTAGGGATTAGAGACAGTTGGGAAAAGGGATTTAGGTAAGACTAAATGGGATGAATAGCACAAGGGAGACCTTTGTGGCATTGGAAGAGTTCAGTATCTTGATTACAATAACAATTACATAAATCTTACACTATGTGTTAATTACACAGAACTAAACATACATTGTACCAATGTCTATGTTCTGATTTTGATACTGCCATGCTTTAACCACCTAGGATACAGCATGAAAAGTAAAACAGAACCCTATATGTTATCTTTGCAACCTCCTGTGAAGCCATAATTATTTCAAAATGAAAAGATGTTTTGAATTCCACATGCTTTGAAAAAAAGTAGAATTGTGATTTTATTAAAATAAAAATTGAATATGTCTCTTTTAAAATGTATTTTACTTCTACTGCAACTTTCCCTGAATTGGTTTACAAACGTCCTATCACAAATCTGTTTTAGTACTCTATCTCATTAGTTTAGTGTTTCAGAAACACATTATCTTAACCTTTACTATTAGGAAAGGTGACTATCATGCTAAAAAATTTAATAATCAAAATATATAAAAGAAAGAAAAAGACAACACCTTTCTTGATTTCTTTTGGGCTACAGAATAAATTAAAAAAAAAAAAAAAAAAACAGGAGAGATGGCAACATGGCAGATAAGGCAGAAAGACTGCATAGAACCTCTTCGACAAAGAAAAGGGAAAACAATTAACACAGACACAGAAGATAATCCTGGACTCCTGAGCCTTGAACCGAAGGATATACAAGTGGACTAAGCCCCAACTAGCAGACAAATTTGTGTGAAAATACCAAAAAAAGACACAGACAGAACTGCGGTCTGGCAGCAATCCTGATGGCATAGACAGTTTGGAGATTCCCAAGTGGTGGTAGGACCTAAGAATTAACCAAAAAATCAGCCCTGCTAGCCAGGGACTGCACGGAGCACTGTGCACAGTGGCCGGGAAATAAACGGAGAAGGTGAAGAGAAATGCAGGCTGAACTGTGGACTTTTGCTGTTGAGAGGGTGCCGCAATTTTGAAGATTTAAAAGAGGGTTGATTATTTTGGATATTTAAAGAGACAGCGCTCTAGGAGATTCCTGAGGCTTAAGAACACGTTCTCCTTTCCAGCAATCCCAAGGACACTCCACACCTGCAAAACTGAAAAGGTACAACATTCCTCTTGTTACTGTTATACCCTACACCCGCTTGGGGAATGGAGGTGCTGCCATCACCCATTCGCACCTACCTTCTAAGCCCACAGAAACTCCATCACAGTCTGTGTGCTCAGATGGAGCCTGGGTGCCCTGCCCTGTCCTCTCAAGTGATTTTTTATTTTTTTCCTTTTTTTTTTTTTTTCTTTTTCACTTTCTTTTTTCTGGTGATTAGTTTGCCTGTATTTGCCAGTTTTAAAAGAAATATTATATTAGTAATACTTTTGTCCTTTTTGTTAAAATTCTTAATATTCCCCTCCCATGCGTTAGTTTTCTGCATTTTTTCTTTTCCCTGTCCCTGGTTGAACTTTTTTTTAATTTAAGGGTTATTTTTTCTTCCCCCCCCCCTTTTTCTCATGGTTAACCCCATTCCTTATTTTTCTTTTTGCATTTGTCCCATTTTTTTTTTCTTTCATTATTCTCCTTCTCTACTTTTTCTCTTCGTCCCTATCCCCAGATATTGCAGATTTTCTTGTTTTTCATTCTTCTATTTCCCTTTGTGCCTACTGTTTCTGTGTGATTACATGGTGTGTTTTTTGTCCATATGCTTTTAGTTTTTTGGTGGTTATTCAATTGTAATTTGTGTCTAACTGAGTGGGAGACAACAACAGTCCCCATAAGACACAAATACACCCACACCTCCTGTGACTTCACTTACTGAGCGAGAGCCACTACCTACTTTTCCACCAATGGTCCAACAATAACAAACCACAAAGAAGAGCCTGAATCAGCCTTTGCTGCTCATCACAAACAGTTAACAGAGATCTAAATACAACAATGCCACGATACCTCAGAAACAACAGACAATCACAGTCCACACAAAGAAGGAGGATTAAGTGGTAGAAACAAGGAAGCAGGAGACAGACCCAGAACACATCCCTGAGGAAGAAGCAGCATTGGAACTCTCTGATAAGAAATTCAAAAGAATTATCTTTAGGTATCTTCAAAGGATTGAGAGAC
>NW_006921841.1:4639704-4654182 GCF_000298275.1 Orycteropus afer afer | reverse complement strand
ATATGTGAACTGCTGTATGGAAAGTGAATTTGCTCTGTAAATCTTCACCCAAATCACAATAAAAATAAAAAAATTAAAAAAAAAAAAAGGTTGTAAGCAGCCATCTAAATGCAATGATGGGTCTCTCCTCATTCTGAGCAAGGAAGAATGAAGAAAACCAAAGATTGATGGAAATAATTAGTCCAAGCGACTGTACACCATGCAATCCTCAGCTTATATGACTATGACAGCAGAGGAAGTAGACAGGGCCCAGCTAACACTGTCAACCACTCGGAGGGGGATCTCTGTGTAGGAGATCCTGGATAGAATGGAAGAACAATGTGGAATAAAACTCAAAATCATTTAAAAAAAGAAAAAAAGGGACCAGGTTTGCTCGTCTGAAAGAGCCTGATGGGAACCACTGAGACTAAGGCCCCTAGCTGCCCTTCAGGTCTGGAACTGAACCTACTCTTGTGGCTTTCAGCCAAACAAAAGACAGGCATATGAGCTGAACATTTACATTAGGTAGATATACTCCTTGGAGAGATTAATCACGGGAGAATAGAAGGGCTATATATGCATAGGGAGACAGCTCAGGGGGCAGGAAGACACGGGAGGGAAGGACACAGGGAAAAGGTAACTATGGGAAAGAAGTGGGAGGGGAGCTGTTACACTGTGGGAAACTACAGTCAGTGTAATGAGAGAAAGTGTATGTGAGCTACTGTATGGAAAGTGAATTTGTTCTGAAAACTTTCACCCAAATCACAATAAAAATTTTTTTAAAAAAAGAACCAATGACATAGAAGGAAGAAGTCCAAACTGCACTGGAGGAATTGGTGAAAAACAAGGCCCCAGGAATTAATAGACTACTCAGTGAGATGTTTCATCAAACAGCTACAACACTGGAAGCCCTCACTTGCTTATGCCCACAAATTTGAAAGACATCCACCTGGCCAACTGACTGGAAGAGATCCATATTTGTGCCCATACCAAAGAAAGGTGATCCAAAAGAATGTATGAAACACCCTCACTGAAGAGGGTAGAAGAGAAAAGAGGGCTGACTTAAGCAACTTTGAAAATGAGTAGTCTGCAATATTAAAGGCAAAAGGAAGTACACAAAAACACTGCACTCTAGTATCAACTCTGAAATCACTATGCACATACTCAAATATCATAATAAAACTCACTACCATTGAGTCAATTCCAACTCATAGCAACTCCCAGTAAGTGGATGGCAGACGATAGGAGCCAGATTTCTCACTACTGGAGAAGGAGTAGGATAGAAGGGTCCATAAGGATGCATTAGATCTGGAGGTATTAGTGGAAGGCATGTTTAGATCAAAAAAGATACAAATAGTTACATTTAGACACATTTCTAGATGTGTGTGCATATCAACTAATATATACATATGTATTCCTTACTGTGTCAGAGTGCCAGAAGCCCTGGTAGCATGGTGGTTAAGCAATCAGCTGCTAACTGAAGGATCAGAAGTTTGAGCCTACCAGCTGCTCCTCAGAAGAAGGATGTGGCAGCCTGCTTCTGTAAAGATTTACAGCCTTGGAAATCCTATGGGGCAGTTCTACTCTATCCCACAGGTTTGCTGTAAGTCAGAATTGACTCCATGGCAATTGATTTTGGTTTTGGTTTTGGTCACAAGACCTACAACAAGAATATACTCTAGTAGCAAGGAGAATACCTAACAACCAGATATTGTTTTCTCCAATGAAAGAATAAAAACTAATTCTAGAATTGGGACAGAAAGTATACAAGAAACACCTTGGAAAATCTTGTAAGTGCTAGAAAATAAACCTGTTTGAAACACAATGGAGGGTATGCCAAAACTGGAAGAGCTCACAATAGTCAAATGTAGAACAACTTAAGCAATAAAATAATATTGGATTATAACTCAAAGTATAAATATCCACAAGTCAATAGTAAAGAAATGAAATGAATAGTTGAGAGAGCACAGACAAATCTTCCATGCTGAAGAATTCCAAATAATTTATGTGCTACTCCATCCTCAAGGAGGTAAAGCCTAATTCCCCACTATTTAAGAGTACAGCATTGAAAGAGGGAATAAAAAAGAGTAATTTACACTGGAGAAGCCTGACAAACACTATGTCAGCCAGATGATTAAGGTTCACAACAATGGTAAGTCATACTGACCATATATATCCCTGATATGATGTGATAAAAATGGTACATTACCTTTACGGTCTTCCTCCCAAAAGCCCATAACCCCAGTCTAATGAGAAAAACATCTGATAAATTCCAACTGAGGGGTAATCTACAAAATATCTGATCATATTCCTCAAAAGTGTCAAGATCATCAAAAACAAGGAAAGTTTAAGAAACCATCACAGCCAAGAAGAGTGTACGGAGATAGGATTTCTAAATACAATGTGGTATCATAGATGAGATTCTGGAACAGAAAAAGGACATTAGGTAAAAATTAAGGAAATCTGAATAAGGTATGGACTTTAATTAATAAGTATGTATCAGTATTGCTTCATGAATTGTGACTAATGTATCACACTAATGTCATGAAGCTCATAATAGGGGAAAGAGGGTATGGGATATACAGAAACTCTAGGTACTACCCCAAAATATTTCTCTAACTATTCTAAGATAAAAGTTTATTTAAAAAACAACCAGCATTTATTGAATATTTACTATGTGCCATCTTCCTTACACACCCAGTGTCTCATATTTGCTGTACCTTTTCAGAATGCTTATTCACCTGGTAAGCTGATGCTCATTCTTCAAGATCAAGGCTAGGAGGCTAGATGAAAGAAAGGACACATAGTCAGTCAAGAGAATCCAAAAACATAACCTTTTATAAAATTTTCAACTATGCCTCTTTCTCACATATTTATTCCATGTCACACATCTGAGAAAAGAAAGCTGGAACTATCTGGCCACTAACAAATCTCTCCATTATATTGATCTTAATCGTCAAGATGGCTGTATAGGGAAGACCTAAAAGAACAGTCCCATTTGAACTGACCAAAAGAAATTTGATCAAATATAGCCTAATATTCCAACAGTTATGTCTTACTATTATCATGACTTTCTATAACCTTTATTTTCTTTATATTATACTTTCCCTTAGCCAAAAGCAAATATAGCTATTATGGTAGACTTCTCTGAACTACTAAAGCACTTTTTCCCAATTGCATAATATCGGCCCCTTAAAAATTCATATTATACTTTGCTAAATCTTCCCCAACAGACTACTACACAGCTCCCATGAAGATAGTCTTTCACCTCTGTCTTCACATGCCATATATAAATAACCCTTCACAATGCTTTGAAAGCAGTATCCAAGACTAGATAAACAGCCGCCTGACTTGTTTTTTGTATGTGACTGAAAGCACTTAAAAGTGAAATGGCTTAAATACTACTTTAAGGGCTTGAAAAATAAGTGAGGTGAAAAATCTTGGGCTGTCTTATTCCAAACATTCTCACATTTTTCCTCTTAAGAGAAATCGATATATGTAACTAAGGGACTCTGGTGGTGCAATGCCTAAGGCATGTGACTGCTAACCAAAAGGTGGCAGTTCAAATCCACCAGCTGCTCCATGGAAAGAAGAGGAGGCAATCTACTTCCATAAAGATTTATTGCCTTGGAAACCCAATGGGGGCTGCAATGAGTTGGAATCAACTCGATGGCAGTAGGTTTTGTTTTTGGTTTATATAAGTAATTCAGAGAAATGTGAAGAAATTTACTCAGCTTTACAGTTGCAAGGTACACATTAACAACTCACAAAAGCAAAAAGTCACATCATTAAAAAGCAAAATATAATAAAAGCAAATAAACTTGGGTAGACACAAGATAGGTATCACTGGGGCAAGCCCAGACTAATCTCCTGAACCAAACACACAACAAAGGTCAAAATATATTACAAAATCAAAATGCGCCATCACATTGGAGATAAACTAAGAATATGACACAGTAAGAGTCTAAGATACTGGAATGAATAATGAAACAAAATTAAGAATTTTCTCCCACAAGTAACTGAAAACTGCCAAGAATTTTTACTTATTAAGAATACATCATGTACTAAGCACTATACTGTGGGTAAAGAATAGGACAACCATTCTCTTTGCCCTCAGGAAGTCTACTTTCTAAATCTGACGAAACCAAAAACCTAACCCACCGCCAGAGTTGATTCTAACTCATAGTGATCCTAAAGAATAGAGTAGAAATGCCCCACAGAGGTTCCAAGGCTCTAAATATTTACAGAAGCAGATTGTCTCACTTTCCTCCTACGAAGTAGCTGGTGGGTTCAAACCACCAACCTTTTGGTTAGCTGCCGAGTGCTTTAACCACTGAGCCACCAGAGCTCCTTATATCTGGCAAAGAATAGGTAAATAAGACAATTATCTGTTTTGACTGAGGAAACAGAAAACAAACAAAGGGACTGAACAGAGAGTAAAAGAAATAAAGCACTGAATGATAAAAAGAGCTCATGTGATTGACTGATATTTAAGTTTAGAGCTAAAGGATAAGAAGGGATTAAGAGTAAGAAAAGCAGCTCTGGTGGCACAGTCCCTAAGGCATTTGACCACTAACCAGAAGGTTGGTGGTTCAAATCCACCAGCTGCTTCGCATCAGGAAGATGTGGCAGTCTCCTTCCATAAATATTTACCACCTTAGAAACCCAACGGGGCTGCTGTACGTCAGAACTGACTTGATGGCAGTGGGTTTAAGAGTAAGAAGGGAGTCCCTGGGTGGCACAAACGGTTAATTACTGAACTACTAAATGAATGGTTGATGGTTCAAACCCACCCAGAAGCAGCTTGGAAGACAAGCCTGACAATCTGCTTCTGAAAGGTCACAGCTTTAAAACACTACGGAGCAGTTCTATCATGAATAAATTAGATCACCACGAGTTGGAATCGACTCAGTGGCAACTAACAACAACAGAATGAAAAGCAGAGACCGAAAACCAAAAACCAAACCCACTGCCGTTTAGTCAGATCCAACTCATAGCAACCCCTCCTTGGGTTTCCAAGGCAGTATCACTACAGAAGTAGACTGCCCAATCTTCCTTCCAAGCAGTGGCTGGAGGGTTTGAACGACCCACCTTCTGGTTAGCAGTCAAATGCCTTAGGCACTACACTACCAAAGCTCCTGAAAAGTAGAGAAGTCACCTGTAAATATGTCCAGGTAACAGGAAAACAGGTGTGAATTGCTTAAATCTCAGATCCCTTCTTTTACTATGATTAACTCTTTCAGTGATTATAGAAGCATATATTTTTATGTATGCTAGTTTCCTGAGACTGTTGTAAAAAATTACAACAAACTTGATGACTGTTAGGCCAGAGTAAACTCAAGCCACCAACATTTCAGTTAGCAGCTTCCTCCTGGTGTCAGACCCCGATGAGACAGCCTGATATGACAACCGAGGTGACAAAACCCGCCCAGGCTGGAAAGTCCCACGTAATGACAAACTTCCTCCTGTGAAGCCCCCTCATGCTAATTAAGTGCAGACCCGTACCAACAGCTAATTGGACCCTGCCATTTCCTTACTGTCCCCAATTAAGTCCTCTCTGTGTCTATAAGAATCTATCCCCCCTGCCCAGGGGTGCGACTTCTCTGGCCTTGATGCTAGGGCACGAGAAGCTCGCCCGGGAGTGCTAATAAACTCCTTCTCTGAAATAACTCCGTGTCCTGGTGTCTCGGCAACTCTGCATTACATTTGGTGCTGAAACCCGGGAAGAGGAGTAGAACTTGAGGGAATTCTTATTCCCCTTCTCCCTCTTCCCTCTGGACCAGGGAATTCTGGCCCCCTGCATCCACCACCGGTAAGTCACATCTTACCCTTTACTCAATGCCCACCAGAGGACATACGTTTTGTATTTTGTTGTCCTCCATCCTGTGGGTCATTTTAATTTTTTAGCTCTGGGCGATGAACCAGTGCTTACTACCAGACGGTTTGAATTAGTTCTGTTGTAACCTGTCTGTGTCTGACTGAGAAGTTATGTAAGTGTTGCTGTGACGCTCCAAGATCTAAGTCGCGGAGTCTGAGTGGGCCCTCAGTTGATTTCTATGTGAAGTCAGATCGGCACAACAGTGTGGCTCTGCCCTCTGCTCCGGGGTTTATATGGAGATACCTTAGCCAAAGACTCACTTAAATCCCTGAGAGGGGAGCGGACAACCGGGCATCTGACTGGTCCTTGGGACATGTCTCCAGTGTGATTATTTTCCTTTTCATGTCTCCAGTGTCATTACTTTCCTCTTTTAATACCTCCTGTGGATTACTTTTGGAGAGTTGACTTGCCCAAAGGTCTGAGTTTTCTGCATCACTGGCACAGGGTTCCAGGAACCCCAGAAAAATCGTGGTACCACGTCAGAAACTGCTCACGGTCCGGGAGTCTGGTTGCTCGGGGATGCCTGACATCCTACCTCCCCTGAGGGTGTACCCCTCGTTCGACTGCCTAGAGTCAGGCGGAGACATCCACCTACACAAAACAGTCCGGCTGGCATAGGGTTCTGGTGGCCCTATCCTGCAGCCATAGGGTTCTGGTGGCCCTATCTGAAAAACTCAAAACCAATGGGTAATCAAAACTCCAAAATCGATCCAACAACCCCTCTGGGGTGTTTATTAATGAACCTTCAGACCTTACTACTAGACCAAGACATCCGCCCCAAACACCTCATCTTTTAATCCACCACAACGTGACCCCAATACCCGCTAGACAATAGCTCTCGCTGGCCAGAGCACGGGACTTTTGACTTTAATATCCTTACAGACTTAGACAATTTTTACCGACACACAGGCAAATGGCCGGAAGTCCCCTATGTCCAAGCCTTCTTTTATTTGCACTCCCAACCCCCACTGTGTAAGAAATGTAATACCACCCAGGTTCTCCTTGCCCACAAAAACCCCAAACCTCGTAAACCCATGCCTCTCTCCCCCTCAGAAACCAACCCAACCGTCTCCTCTTCCTCCTTTTCTGACCCACTGAAAAGCCTGTCCCTACCCCCAAGACCCCCTTCCTTATTCTACAACACAACCCTCTTTCCCCCAGGTAGCGCCATCATCCCTTCCCCTTACCCCTACAACTCCCTGTCCTCCCGTCTCACCTACCTCCCCAAACACCACCTCCTCTTCTGCCTCTCCCACCCTTTCCTCTCCAGACACCCAGTCTGGACGCACCAGG
The DNA here is from genome assembly GCF_000298275.1 of Orycteropus afer afer. Lineage (NCBI taxonomy): Eukaryota > Metazoa > Chordata > Mammalia > Tubulidentata > Orycteropodidae > Orycteropus > Orycteropus afer. Next base: position 4,647,032 of record NW_006921841.1, on the reverse strand, counting down.
CAATCCCACAGAAATAAAATACTCCAATGCCTCCTGGCAGGTCTGCAAACTGTCTCTCATAAAGCAATTAATTTTAACAAACTCCAAGAGACTACACAACTTCCAGATGAGAACCTAGCCACCTTCCTGAACCGATTAACCAAAACCTTTACCCAATTTACCTGTCTAGACCCCTCCTCTCTGGCTGGAACCACAGTCCTAACCACTCATTTCATAACCCAATAAGTTCCTGACATTTAAAAAAAAAAAAGCTGAAGAGAGACCCCAAACTCCCATCAGAGACTTAGTAAATATGGCCTTTAAAGTCTTTAACACCTTGGAGGAAAAAGCGGAGGCAGATAGGGAAGCCAGGACCCGCCAAAAGGCCGTCTTGCAGGCCAATACCTTGCTAGCGGCCCTGAGGCCAGCACATAGTGACAGAAGACCTCCTTCCTCCACGACTCCCCGATCCTGCTTCAAGTGCAGTAAGGAAGGGCACTGGGCCAAATCCTGCCCTCAGCCCCAACCAGCCGCCGGCCCATGTCCAGCGTGTGGTTTGAAAGGACATTGAAAGAGTGACTGTCCCTCTGTGCCAAAGCACGGAAGGCCATCCTCCCCATCCACTAACCCACTGTCGACAATTTTGGGCCTGGCCACTGACGACTGAAGGAGCCCAGACTCAACAACCCTGATCACTCTCGCTAAGCCCAGGGTCACTATCAAGGTAGCGGGTAAGTCAATCTCCTTTTTAATTTATACGGGGGCTACCTATTCTGTACTCCCCTCCTTCTCAGGACCCTGTTTCCCTTCCTCAGTCTCTGTTCTGGGAGGTAACAGGCAATCCTCAAACCCCCTCACGACAGGGCCCATCACCTATTTAATAAATAACAAAATTCTCTCACACTCATTTCTCGTTATACCAACCTGCCCTACCCCCCTTTTGGGATGAGATTTCCTCACAAAAATTAAAACCACTCTAACTTGGACTCAGGATCACTCTACCTCTCTCCTATTATCACTAACTACTACCTCCCTGCAAGCACCAACTTTCCCCATGTCCCCTGACCTTATTAATTCATACGTATGAAATACCTCTTCCCCATCCATCGCCTCTCATCACCCCCGTCATGGTACATTTAAAGGATCCCACACAGTTTCCATCCAAACCCCAATTTCCTATCTCCCGCATACACCAACACAACCTAAAACCTCTTATACAGCACTTCTTATCCAAAAGCTCTTAATCTCCACTCAATCCCCTTATAACACCCCCATCCTACCAGTACAAACAAAACAAACATTACAAGTTTTATCCACAAACTCTCAAAAACACACACCAACCCCTTCTTTTTCCTGGCTCCAAATTGTACAAAAAGAAAGAAAGAAAGCACCCTTATTAATTCCTCCTTACCCCTGTATACTTCCTCCCCAATTCTACTCTTAACTATACACACTATTTACCATACCTTCTTTTAGTGTAATAGTACAATAACTCCTTGCATAAATTCTTCCACAAAAAATCCATACCTCCCAGTAACTTTCATTCCTCAACTTACACTCTACACAGAAACTGAATTCTTTATCTTTTCTACAACACTAACCCAGAAAAAAAAAAAACAGCCTTCTTTCCTATCATAATTAATCTTTCTCTAATCTCCACCACCCTGGCTGTTGAAACACAGTATCACATCAACACCAGAACTAAAAAATCAGTTACAGCTCCTAGTAAAAACCACTACAGACTCCCTAACCCCCCTCCAGCGACAATTAACCTCTTTAGCCCAAGTTTCTTTACAGAACCGGAAAACCCTAGACCTACTAACAGCGGAAGAAAGTAAAACTTGTATCTTCCTGAGAAAAAATGCTGTTATTATATCAATGAATCCGGTCTAGTAGAACAGAATATTAACGTAACACCTTAAACCATCAGAGTGAAAACCTAGGCAAAACAAAAAAAAAAAAATCAACTCCCCACTCGCACGTAGTTTCAATCTCCATTAACCGCCTAGCTACTTCCCCTCATAAACTCTTTTATACTAATTACCATCTTCTTCCTCTTTAGCCCTCCTCAAATTTCTCCGAAGCCGACCTGAAATATCTCGGGTCACGGTAAATCAACTTCTCCTACATCCTTACACCAAGTTGCCAACTGACGACCCTAACTTTTCAGACTCCAACCTATGAAAACCCCTCTCTCCCTCTCCGACCCCGATCAGCAGGAAGAAGCTAAGAGAATCACGTCGCCCTTTATCCATTAAAAGAGGTTGGAATGTTAGGCCAGAGTAAACTCAAGCCACCAACATTTCAGTTAGCAGCTTCCTCCTGGTGTCAGACCCCGATGAGACAGCCTGATAAGACAACCAAAGTGACAAAACCCGCCCAGGCTGGAAAGTCCCACGTAATGACAAACTTCTTCCTGTGAAGCCCCCTCATGCTAATTAAGTGCAGACCCGTACCAACAGCTAATTGGACCCTGCCATTTCCTTACTGTCCCCAATTAAGTCCTCTCTGTGTCTATAAGAATCTATCCCCCCTGCCCGGGGGTGCGACTTCTCTGGCCTTGATGCTAGGGCACGAGAACCTCGTCCAGGAGTGCTAATAAACTACTTCTCTGAAACAACTCCGTGTCCTGGTGTCTCGGCAACTCTGCATTACAATGACCTAAACCAACAAAAACTTATTCTCTCACAATTCTGAAGACACTAAAGGGAGACATAGAAAAATGACGGAATTTATAGGGGAGCTAGACTTGTAAACAATTGTTTTAGTTTAAATAATTATTGTGTTACTTACATGAAAGCAATAATTATCCTTAAGTATTGAAAACTATTTAACTGCACAAACATTACACATATTGCTTACGTATTTATATTGTTTCAACTCATAGTGACCCTATGTACAACAGAACAAAACATTACCCAGTCCTGCACCATCCTCACAATCATTGCCCACCACTGCACCTAGTGTCAATCCAACTCACTGAGGGTCTTCATCTTTCTCACTGACCCGCTACTTAACCAAGCATGATGTCCTTCTCCAGGTACTGTCCCTCTTGATAACATACATGACCAAAGTATGTGAGATGGAGTCTTGTCATCCTAGCTCCTAAGGACCATTCTAGGTATACTTTTCCAAGACAGATTTGTTTGTTCTTCTAGTAATCCATGGGATATTCAATATTATTCACCATCACCATAATCATATATATTATATACCTATAGTGTGCATGGACCAATAAGCAGCATCACGATAGAGAAAAAACTGAAGTTGTCAAAGACTTCATATCACTTGGTTCTACAATCAACACCAAATGGAAGAGGCAGTCAAGACATCAGATAACATACTACATTGGGCAAATCTACTGCAAAAGACCTCTTTCAAGTACTGAGGAGCAAAGATGGCTCCTTGAAGACTAAGGTGCACCCAACCCAAGCCATGGTATTTTCAATCGTTCACGTGCATATAAGAGCTGGACAATGAATAAGGAAGACTGAAGAAGAGCTGATGCTTTTGAGTTGTGGTGCTGGTGAAGAATACTGACTGCTATAAGAACTAACAAATGTGTCCTGGTAGAACTGCAGCCAAATGCTCTTTGGAAGTGAGAATGGCCAGATTTCATCTCACCTACTTTGGTCATGTTGTCAGAAGGGACCATTCTCTGGAGAAGGATATCATGCTTGGTAAAATGGAGGGTCAATGAAAAAAAGGAAGGTCCTCAACAAGGTGGAACTGACACAATGGCTACAACGATGGGCTCAGGTATAGCAAGGATTGTGAGGCTGGCACAGGACTGGGGAGTGTTTCATTCTATCGTACACAAGATTGCTATGAGTTGGACATGACTCGATGGCACCTAACAACAACACATTGTGCATGAATGTGCATTTTTTTTCAATAAGCAAGAATGGCCCAACTTCATTTCTTGTAGTTTGGTCATGTTAACAGGAAGGTCTGTCCAGTCCCCAGAGAAGGATATCATGCTTAGTAAAATAGAGGGTTAGTGAAAAAGAGGAAGACCCTCAATGAGATGGAGTGGCACAGTGACTGCAACAATGGGTTCAAGCATAGCAATGATTGTGAGGATGGCACAAGATCAGCCAGTGTTTCATTCTGTTGTACAGAGGGATGCTATGAGTTGGAAGCAGAAGTAAGTAGAAAGCTGTTTCCACAAATCAGGTTTTCACATTTCATGTGGTCCTAAATTGTGGCTCACTTTCAAAGGTTTTAAAGATACCCTGTTATTGTTGTTAGGTCCACTGGGTCAATTTCAGCTCATAATGACCCCATATGACACAGCAGAATTGCCCCACAGGGTGTTTCCTAGGACATTATCTGTATGGAACCAGATCTCCAGCTTTTTCTCCCACAAAGCCACTGGGTGGTTTCAAACTGCCAAACTTTTGGTTTAGCAACCAAGCGCTTAACCACTATACCACCAGGTTGTTTGAAAGATAGCCTAGTGACTAAGAAAACCTCTTTCTCCCAGTTGCCACTTCTGACTGAGGTAACCTCATTCATGTGTTAGAGAAGAACTGTGTACTCTACAGGGTTTTCGATTGCTATGACCTTTGGAAAGCAATTTGCCAGGCCTCTCTTCAGAAACACCTCTGGGGGGACTCAAACCACCAACCTTTCAGTTAGTAGCTGAGGGTTTAACCATTTGTGCCACCCAGGGTCCCTAAGAAAAGCTCTTATTCATTTCACCAAATGGCTAATTTGAAAGTAACAATGACTTTTCATCACTGTATATGATTTGAACCATATTCTTATGTAACTTATAAAGCTTTATATTTAAAATGCTGGATACTGTTATGGATTAAACTATTTCCCCTGAAAACATGTGTTGGAATCCTAACCCCTATACCTGTGAGTTTAATCTAATCTAATACAATATAATGTAATCAGTACCATAATGCAATCTAATACAAAGTGATTAATGGATCAGTTCAGGTCATACCAGTGTAGGGCAGATCATAAACCTAATCACATCTGAGTTATATAAAAAGCACCACAACACAGGGACAGACACGTACAAAAAGGGGAAGCTGAAAGAAGCAAAGATCTTCCCTTGGAGACAATGCTCTGAATTCAGACTTCTAGCCACATTTTTTTGTGAAAAAACAAATTCTTGTTCTTTAAAGCTACCCGCTTGTGGTATTTGTGTTACAGTAGCATTCAAAAACTAAGACAAATAGGGAGGTCTCACAGTTTTCACTTTATATGAAGAAAGATATGGCAAAAAAAAAAAAGGATAGCAATAATGGTGGCACAACATGAAAAAGGTAATCAATATCCCCAAGCTGTAAATGTGGAAGTTACCATGTTGGTGAATGTCTTGTTGTGTATGTGTTTACCACAATAAAGGTTAAAAAAAAAAAAAAAAAGATACTGCAAAAAATACTACTAAACAATACTGCATGATAATACTAATTTATGAGAATAAAATAATAAAAGCAAAAAAAATAGGAGAGAAAAAGGGATATTATATTCATAATACAGCAATATTATTAAACTTATAAGCATAAATTTTACTGCAATTCAGAACAACTATATTATATACAAAATTAACTAGAAACCTCTTCCGTAAAACAAAACAAAACAAAAAAAAACTGGCTCTGCTTTCTAATATGTGAGACTTACACAAAATAAGGAGGCTATGTAGCATAGTGCCTAAGACACTTGACTGCTAACCAGAAGGCTGGCGGTTCAAACCCACTAGCCACTCCTGGGACGGAAGGTTGGGCAATCTACTTCTGTAGTGATACTGCCTCGGAAAGCCAAGGAGGGGTCACTAGGAGTCAAGTTAGACTCGATGGCACACAACTGGTGGTGTAGTGGTGAAAGCATTAGGCTGCTAGCCAAAAGGTTGGTGGTTTGAAGCCACCAGACGCTCACGGAAGAAAGATAAGGCAGTCTGCTTGTGTAAAGATTTACAGCCTTGGAAATCAAATGGGAGTCACCGTGAGTCAGAATCAACTCAGTGGGAATGAATTTGGCTTAGTTTTTGGTACACAAAATAAGAGACCACAGTTAATGACTACAAAAAATATTAACTTATTTCTATGAATTATGTAACAGAATAAAAGTACATAAGAAATTTAATGAGTCAGTTGCAATAGCAATGTTTTACAAAGTCACTGGAAATAATCAGTCTTTGTCTAAAGTGAAAAATCACTTAAATTATAGAGGAATTAACATCTGAAAGTAATTCCCTTTGGCAACACCAGGAAAATGGATGCCAGTATAAAACAATCACCAGGAAGGGAAAAGCATTACCATTCTGCAGTACGATCATCAATTACGCTCATATTGCATAGCTTGAATAAGAATATATAGATTAAACAAAGCATGGAACACACTCAAGAAACACTGACATTTCTTAATAAAAATTATATTTACTTCCAACAGCAAAGCAGAGCAAAAATTAATGAAATTATTTCTAAAGACTATTTTAGAAATTCCTGTTTCTTCAGTTGTCATTCATTGGTCATCAAAAAAGATCATAGGAAGTGTGTCATTGAAAAAATGTTAATGAGAAGATATGATTGTCTTCATTACTGTGAATAACAAAAGATACTAATTTTTAAATCAAAGGTAAACGTTAACAACTTACATGCAAAATTAACACTATGTCCAGCTCAAGCACAAAAGAAGAAAAAGTTATTTATAAATGTCAAATCCATTTTAAACGTTGTCTTCTAAGCATGAAACTCAGGCCCAGTCTACTTAACAAAACCATCTCACACCATAGTCTAAATGTCTTTTACCAGAGTATCAAAAGGGATTTGAAGCCGATCGAAAGATTAACAAATTCGTGATGGAAAAAGTTGTTACATCTATACAAATTAATCTATACGTATAACTGCGCTTATTGTTTTCCTCTGTATCTGTCTTATACTTTATAATGCTATTAGGCACTACAACTCAAACCTAATGGTGGAACAGGAAGTGGATCAATATATGTTGTTGTTTTTGTTTGCCGTGAGTCGGACCTGACTCATAGCAACCCCTCCTCAGATTTCTAAGGCATTATCACTATACAAAATCTCTTAGTATAATGAAGTTGTCACCAGTATTCTAACCTTCATCAGTTTTACTCTCTCCAGATATTTCTCACTTATTTCATAATTTGAAGGAATTTAACATTGGCCTTACTTAATTAACATCAGGATAAATGGAGAAAAGATTGAAGTTGTCAGGAATTTCATTTTACTTGGATACACAATCAACACCCATGGAAACAGCAGTCAAGAAATCAGAAGACGGAGGCGGGGCAAGATGGCGGACTAGGCAGAAGGATTGCACAGACCCTCTTCAACAAAGAAAAGGGAAACCAATTAACACAGACA
>NW_006921841.1:4595837-4623460 GCF_000298275.1 Orycteropus afer afer | reverse complement strand
GAAAGCTTTCTCTTTTCCATATGAGTAAGGCTGGGTTTACTCAGATGTTGCAGCTCTTTCCCAGTCCTATTTTGAGAGCCTTTTAGCCTAAATGGACTATTCCCAAAGGTGCGCAGTAATGTACCAAACAGTGTTTCTTTGCTATTCATAAAGTTTTTTGCTATTTATAAGGTTTTCCCTCAGTTTAGCCCTGTTTTTACCACCTGTTTAATTCAATTCAATCCAATTAAATCCAATAAGCTCATTATACTTATTCTGTATAAGTAACTAAGTGAAGAGCTAAGTGTAATTGAACACAAAAACGTATCATAACCCCTAAATATGACATTTATAATCTAGTACCTAGATAGCATTATACAAGTAGACAACAGCTAGAAGAAAAGACTTCGTGGTACATGCAATATTCAAACTGAAATCCCGATGGTTTTTTAAAGTAAGGCAAAATAGAAGTAAATGGCTTATATTTTAGACTTATCCCCCACTATTCCCTCTTTATTACCATTGCAAGAAAACTCTACAAATATCTCTGTATTTCGTGTTCCCAGGAAATTTTAGAATGCAAATACAAAGGATCTCCTGTAGTTCTACAAATAGAGAGAAATCCACTGTTACCAATCTGTAAGTGGGTGCATAACCATTCCACTGTACTTTCTAGTAAAGGATATTCAGTTTGATTCAAACATTAACCATCACTGTCCTCGGCAGTATATGGAAATCATGGATTTCTGACTTTCCTAGAATGAATTATCCTGCTTTAAAAACTAAAACTCTAAAATTAGAATTATGAAATGACAGAAAGCATCACAATCTGAATTCTACTTAAACAAAACTACATGGTTTTCAATGCCAAGTTCCTAATTTACAGCTAGGAAAATCACCATTAAAGACAGCTGAGCCTGGATCAGATTCACTTAACATTAAACCTGATACAGATCTCAAATTACATGTGGTATCTACATAGACTCATAAAAATAAAAATAATGAAAGCTGTAAGACAATAAATTCACCTAGATCTTTCTAGATGTAGCTGTAATACTACCACAATATTCCCTTCCTAAAATTCCCAAATAAGTTAGAAGAGGAAAAGAAAACATGTTATGTACCATTAAAAATCTAAAATTTCTAATCACAATTATTCTATGGAAAATAGTTTTTACAGAATCAAGATATTCTGGATCATGAAATACACCTGTCATTTTAAAAATACAAAGAAAAACACTCGCTCGCTCATCTTTTAGAATATCAAGTATAGGCATGCCATCTCAGAACTCTTTCCCCAAACTGTCACAAGTGAACAGGAACAAGCTGTACTAAAAGCATGTATAATATTTTTTCATTTGTTTACTTAATCAGCTACTGATTTCCCATATGGTAACAAAACCAAATCTAAGTCAACAGGAGTCTGTCTGCAACCATAAACTCACATTATTAAGCCTAAAAAGTTTGTGACGTATAGAAAGTCCATATAGAATTTCACCTGGAAAATACATGCTAAAATATTTTCTTTGCCTTTTGAAGGCACACCAGATTTCAACCCACAGAGAAAAGAGTTTCAGTTTATTTCTCACAATCTACATGCAGAAAAACCAACATTACAACACAGGAAAGCACTGTTGAAATTCTGTAATATCAGTAAAGCAAAACAGTTCACCGTAGAGCTCCATTTCTTAGAAATTCTTAAAATTCCTATCCATAATATATTTCAACATCTAATTTTCACAAGGCTTACCCTGGTACCCTAATGTAAGCATTCTTAATGAAGCTCACTGTCAACTGAATAGTTAATTGCATCATTTCTTTTAAAAAGAACATACCAAAATATAATTATTGTATAGTTTAGTAATAGTACATCTCATGTGCAATTAGCTGCATGCTCCTCCACAGGCACCTATTCCAGGTGGCTTTAAGAAATAAGACTGCCACACAGCATCACATATTACTAATGTGTTGCAATTGTATCAATTCAGAAACATCAAACTCTAGTAATCAGTTTTGTCCCTAATAGTATCACTATGAGTTATTATTATGTTCCCACACTGCCATACACATAATTCAAACCACAAAGCCCTCTCTTCCACGCTGGGTTGATTTTTTTGGATTGTTTTATTATTATTATTATTTGTTGTTGTTGTGATGTGGGTGAAAGTTTACAGAGCAAATTGATCTTCTAAACAGCAGTTCATACACATTTTGTTTCATTGCATTGACTGCAATTTCCCACAATGTAACAGCTCTCTTCCCACTTCCTCTCTGTAATCTCTTTTCCCTGTGTCCTTCTTTCCTATCCATTTCTGCTCTCTGAGATACCTCCCTGTGCAAAAACTGCCCTTCTGGTCTCCCATGGTTGATTCTAAGGAGTATAACTACCTAGTATACATATTTACCTTATACACCTGACTACTCTTTGGCTGGAAGCCACAGGAATGAATTCAATTCCAGGCCCAAAGAGTCACTAGGGCCAGAGTCTCAGGGGTTTCACCAGTCTCTATCAGACCAATAATTGTAGTGTCCTTTTTATGATTTTGAGTTTTGTACCACATCTTTCTGCCACTCTATCCAGGGTCTCCTACATTGATCCCTTTCTAAGTAGCTGAGAGTGGTAGCTGGCACCATCTAGTTCTTCTGGTCTTAGGGTCATGTAGGCTGAGGTTCCCATGGTCCACCGGTCCTTTGGACTAATTGTTTCGAAATGTGTCTTTGGTTTTCCTCATTCTTTTTTGCTCTGGACAAGGAGAGCAACTGTTGCATCTTAGATAGCAGCTTGCAAACTTTTAAGACCCCAGTCACTACTCACCAAAGTAGGATGTAGAATAATGTTTCTGTATAGTATGTTATGCCATTTGAGCTTGGTGTTCCCCACAATCATGGTTCTCAGCACACAGACCCAGTGACTCACTCCCTGAGAGTATTTGACTATAGCTAAGAAATTATCATAACTTGGCCCCATTAGCTCTATTACATATATGGACATTCTTATAACACATACAAATACATATGTAGAAATAGTGTCTGCCAAATTTATATATGATCATGAGTATAGTTCCTTTTGCCTAGACATACCTAATCATTTAGCCTACCTATGCTAGATTAAAGTTTTTAATACTATCAAAAGCACAAATATTCATAAATGAATAACTTGCTTACCTAGAAAATATAGAGGATGAAACATCTTGTGTTAACAAAATTTTCTCATTTCTATAGAGATACCTGGAAGCCCCTTTTGTTTTTACCTTTTAAGAAACTCTAAAACATAATGGCCAATTTCCTTGCCTTAGGAATTAAAGTACAGAGAGGAACCAATTACATATATCCTTTACAAATGAAAGGCCATCCAAGGAATTATGCCCATAGTATACTACTATAATATACTGAAATTTCTATCATCTCTTTCCATCTCTCATCATTATCATTGCCATGCATGTTAAAGTGATGGGTGTTAAGTTTAAGATTTATTTCTGAGAAGAATGAAGATGTATTGGGGCAGGGGGCACGACTAGGAAGACTTAGCCTTGATAAAAGCCAGTAAATAATAGGTGAAAAAAAAAAGGTATCTTCCAATATTTTAAGACAGAACTTGTAGTGAGCATAATTTAAAACTCTTGGTCCACAAGGTCTACATTAAGTGGCATCTCTTATTTTTACCAGCCAAGGATTCTTCACACCAAAATTCTGATAGCCACAAGGATAGGCAATTGATCACAGGTGAGATAAATAAAACACTACATGCCCTCTCCCATCACCATAATTAGCCTTAAGGGTAGGAAAGTGACTCAACCAGAGTCTTTTCCTGAGATGTTTCCAACTAGAAGAAAGGTTAAAGCATCTTTACTTTCTGATCACAAATCTCACTTCTTCTACTAAGTCCTGAATACAACTTCTTTAATCTGACTTTCTCAAGAAACTCTGCCTGGCTAGTCCTTGGATTGTTCTTCCTCCTGATATTTTCATGGTTGGCTATTTCTTGAGATTTAATTCTCAGCTCTAATGTTCCCTCTGGACAGAGGCTTTCCTGAAGCAACTCCACAATCACTATCACATCACCCTGTGTTAATTTTCTAAGTAGTACTTATCTCTTTTGTATACTTCTTTTTTTTAATACTCCCTGCTATAACCTCAGCACCTAGAATAGTGCCTGGTACATAGCAGGCACTCTGTTCATAATTTCTTGAATAAATAAATGTAAGCTGTGAAGAAATAAACCCAAAGACGGTAACAGTAATGGTCCTAGCCCCAAGGGTAAGCAAGTCTGAGAGAATGAAGCCATTAAAGAAATGGAGGCAGGGGGCACGACTAGGAAGATGCCCTCCAGGGGCATCTTAGCATCTGGTTTCAGTTATCCCAAGACCAGCTTCACCCATACCCGTACTACAATTAGATTACATATGTAAGAAGTTTCTAAACCAGAGTACACAGATCACCCTAGAATGTGGAAAGGACACACAAAATAATCCATTGAAGTGTGAGAAAAAACTACAACATATAAAACACATTTATTTTGCATTCTCCTTTCAAAAGTTCTGTATTTTTGTGTGTTTTATAGTATATATTACTATATTCATCTATGTATACAATATATAAATCTATTTATCCATTATGGAGATGTATTCTCAAAAATGTATCCTGATAAAGATGAACAAACAAAAAAGTATGGAGATTTCCAATATTAATGAACAAATTTGATTTTCTTAGACCAGCTTTTTTACATTTTTTTTTTCATTTGCAACCAAGAGACTTCCGAAAAGTGTTTGACATGTATTTGGTGGACAAATACTTGTAAAGTGCTGAATGCACAGATTAACTCTGTCACTGCAGAAAATAGACAAATGAAAGCTAACAGTAAATTTCAAATATATATGTTCTGGTTACTTAGTACCCCTGACAGAAATCTACCACAAATGGGATGGCTTTAACAAACAGGAGTTTATTCTTACAATTTGGAAGCTTTAAGTCTAAGTTCAAAGTGCCAGGCTCTAGGGGCTGGGTAAAAGCCCCTCAACCTTGGGCTTCAGCTCTGCCTCTTGCTCCCCGCTTAATGAAGCTGGAGGCTTTTCTTCACTCAGCTGCTGGCTGCTGAGGCTGACAAATGCAAGGCCGACAACTAATAAGTTATAGTCCTGATATTATCAAACCACACAACAGGCCATTAATTCAAGTCCATTAAAAGTTCCAAGATCGGCAGAGCAAGCACAGCAGGCTGCTGAACGACGACAACTCAGCCACGTGCAGGGTTCAAGCGTGACATAAGCTGGAGACCATTCCCAAAGCTGCCTCTTATATACGGGAAGCAGACCACATCCCTAAAGCAGCTACTCAGCCACTTGTGGTAGATCCCACCATGGAGTTGACTGCCAGTCTCATAATGGGGAATAACTACCACCAGCTGCCCAGCCACTCAACCAGGCCCAGCCAAGTTGACACACACCCTTAACTACTCTCTCTCTCTATATATATATGTATGTATGTGTGTATATATATACACACACACACACACATACACACAAATATAAATATATGTATATATAGGAGCTCTGGTAGCGTAGTGCCTAAGGCAATTGACTGCTAACCAGAAGGCTGGCGGTTCAAACCCACTCCTCGGAATGAAGGTTGGGCAATCTACTTCTATAGGGATACTACCTTGGAAACCCAAAGAGGGGTCACTATGAGTTGGGTCCGACTTGACAGCACATAACAACAACAATAAAATATATATGTGGGTGTGTGTGTATACACACTTACATATATACATAATCTTTCTAAAGTTTTTGTTGCTAGTAAGTGCTATTGAGTCTATTTTTGGCTCCTAGCAACCCCATATGACAAAGTAGAACTACTGCCACAGGTTTTTCTAGGCTGTAACCTTCATAGGAGCAGACTGACAGATCTTTCTCCCATGGAACAGCTGGATGGGTCTTTTTGATCAGCAGCCAAGTGCTTAACCACTGTGCCACCATGGCTCCCTCTTCTAAAAAGTAGGCCTGTCCAAAAATCATCACTATCTTTCTAAGTATAAATTTCCTGCCATAGGAAGCCTGAAGGCCATTTGGAAAGGATATTTAGATGTGATTTCCACACTATAAACACAATCTGTAACAAACACAGACTGAGTGGATACTAAGTGCTAAAAGTAATGTTGAACTAAGTTTTAGCCTTTGTCATTCTTTTTGGAGATCACATTTTAATAAAAACATTTGCAAATATACAGTATAGTGTTGTTGTTCTTTGGTGTCAACAAGTCAGTTTAAAATCACAGTGACCCTATGTACAAACACTACTCAAAAATACACTGTCCAGTCCTTCAGCATGTTCACAATCCTTGCTATGCCTGAGCCCACTGTTGTAGCCACCATGTCAATCCATCTCCTAAAGGGTCTTCCTCTTTCTCTCTGACCCTCTACTGTACCAAGTATGATGTCCCTGTCCAAGGACTGGTCCCTCCTGATAACATGTCCAAAGACCGTAAAACAAAGTCTCATCATCAGCACGTCTAAGGAGTATTGTAGCTGTACTTCTTCCAAGACATATTTGTTCATTCCTCTACCAATCTATAGTATATACAATATTCTATGCCAACAACGTAATTCAAATGCATTCAATTTTTTTCTTCAAATTCTTCTGTGGTCTTCCTTATTCACTGTGCAGATTTTGCATGCATAGGAGGCAACTGAAAAGACCAGGGCTTAGGTCAGGGGTACCTCGGTCCTCAAAGTGATATCTTAGGTCCTTAACACTTAACAAGAGGTCTCTTGCAGAAGATTTGCCAAAAGCAATATGTCATTTGATTTTCTGACTGCTGCTTCTACGGGCATTGATTATGCAAGTAAAATAAAATTCTTGACTTCAGTCTCTTCTCTACTTATCATGGTGTTGCTTATAGGTCCAGTTGTGAGGAATTTTGTTTTCTTTATATTAAGGTGCAATCTATACTGAAGAGTGTAATCTTTAATCTTCATCAATAACTGCTCAAGTCCTGTCCTCTTCACTTTCTGCAAAGTTGTGACACTTGCATATTGCATGTTATTAATAAGTCTTCCTCCAAATAGATGCCACATTCCTTTTCATATATCCAATTTATCAGATTATGTGCTCAGCATACAGATTATGTAAGCATGGTGAAAAGATACAACCTTGATACATATCTCTCCTTATTTTAAGCATCCAGTATACCCTAGTTCTGTGTGAACAACTGCCTTTTCATCTATGTACACGTTCTGCATGAGCATAATTAAGTGTTTTGGAATTCCCAATCTTAGTAATGTTACCCAAAATTTGTTATGATCCACACTGAGTAATATATAATATAGTACACATAATATATTTGTACACAAGGTACAATGACAACAGAAAAATATGGTGAGCAACCGCATGTGTGAGGAAAATGGCACTTCACCTCTTCTTCCCAAAAACCATAACCCCAGTCTAGTAATGAAAAAAACAGCAGATGAATCCCAACTGAAGCACATTCTAAAAAATATCTGGCCAGTAGTCCTCAAAACTGTCTGGGACACAAAAACAAGAAAAGTCTGAGAAAGCATCACAGACAAGAGGAGCCTATATTAAAAATACGAAGAGAGGAGGCCAGACTTCATCTCACTTACCTCGGACATGTTATCAGGAGGGACCAGTCCCTAAAGAAGGACATAATACTTGGTAAAGCAGAGGGTCAGCAAAAAAAAGAGGAAGACTCTCAATAAGGTGGATTGACACAATGGCTGCTACAATGGATGCAAACACAGCAATGATTGTAAGGATGGTGTGAGGCTGGAAAATGGTTCATTCTGTTGTACACAGGGTCACTATGAGTCACAACTGACTCAACAGCACCTAACAACAACAATGATCATATTAATAGGAGTCCCTGGGTGGTACAAATGGTTACCTCATTGGGCTGAAAACTGAAAAGCTGGACATTCAAAATCAACCCAGACACTGCAGAAGACCTAAGGATCTACTTCAGAAAAACCAGCCATTAAAAGTCCTATAGAGCACAGTTCTACTCACACATGGGGTTGCCATGAGTAGGAAGTGACGTGATGGTAATGTGACCATATTAATTTAGGATGCTGATGATTAGAGAAACTGGCTATAAACCAAAACCAAACTCACTACCACTGAGTCATATCCAACTCATAGCAACCCTTCCTTGGGTTTCTAAGGAGGTACCACTACACAAGTAGATTGCCCAACCTTCCTTCTGAGTGGCTGGTGGGTTTGAACCACCAGCCTTCTGGTTAGCAGTCAAATGCTTTAGGCACTATGCCACAGAGTTCCTGAAACTGGGTATGATGTTTATGAGAACTCTACTATCTTCACAATTTTTCTGTAATTCTAAAACTATATTTAAAAAATAAAATTCATTTTAAAAATATCAGGCCAAGAACAAATTACAGTAGGAAACGAACATCAATAGTAAAGAAATAGGTAGAGGAAAAGAAGTCAGTAAAAGAAATATCAAAGCAATGATCAAAAATACAGAAAGAATGCATGATGCCTTAGTTTTCTAGAGCTGCTGTGAAAGGAATGCCAAAAGGTGATGGCTTTAACAAGCAAAAATTTTTTCTCTCACAGTTTAGGCAGTTAATCTGAATTCAAGGCACTAGCTCCAAGGGAAAGCTTTCTCTCTCTGTCAGCTCTGGGGGAAGGTCTTCATCATCAATCTTCCTGAGTCTAGTAGTTTCTCAGCAAATGGATCCCAGGTCCAAAGGACATGCTCTGCTCCCAATTTTATTTTCCTGATGGAAGGAAGTCCTTCTCTCTGTGCTGTTCTCTCTCCTTTTATCTCTTAAAGGTAATGCAGGCCACACCCCTGGAAAACTTCCCTTAAGGGTATTGCATCCCACTTTAATCCCCTTACAACTGATTGGCTGAACACATCAGATCACATCATGAAGGATGACTGCATTACTACATAACTGCCAAAACAGTGAGAACCATGGCCCAGCCAAGTTGACACATTTTTGAGGAGGATACAACTCAAGCCATGACAATGCCCTAGAAATCATAAAAAAAAAAAAAAAAAAAAAATGTACAAAATTGGAATGAGATCTAATATAATAGAGTACTAGGGGGGAAAAAAACTCACTGCCGTCAAGTCAGATCCGACTCATAGCGATCCTTCATTGGGTTTCCAAGGTGTTATCACTACAGAAGTAGATTGCCCAATCTTCCTTCCAAGGAGCAGCTGGTGGGTACAGGTAAAATAAAGTATGAATAGAATCCATGGAGTTATTAGAAGGTCATCATTAAAAGAAATAAAATGTTCACTGGAACTACAAGAATGAAAGCCTTATGAGGCACTATGAGCCATTATTTTATGACTCGCCCCACCACAAATCTATGAAATCCTCCCAGCCACAATCTATTAAGAGACTCTCCTAGTTCCAAATCTGCTGAAAGTCTTCCTTCTTCTCTGAATTCACATCCACCTAGTGCCCAAAACCTAACTCTTACTGACTCTTCTTTCACAGTATAAAGTATTAAGATATACACCAGATTGAATACTTTCATATAGAAATAACAGAAAATTCCAAAATCAAACTGGTTTAAACAATAAGGAAATATATAACCAACCAGTCGCTATGAGTCGGGTCTGACTCGACGGCACATGACAACAACAACATCCTAGATAACATTAAGTCCACAGGTAGAGGCTTTTAAGCAATATTCATCAGAGTTTTACCTCTTCTCTGTAACTCCCTTGGATCTGGCCTCCTGCGTGTGACTTCATGTTTAGTTCTGTTTTATATAGGGTCACTATGAGTTGGAACAGACTCAGTGGCACCTGACAACAACAGTCATATTAATAAGAATCTCTGGGTGATGAAAAATGGTTAACCCACAGGCTGGAAACAAAGTGACTGAAATATTTTGAGATTTTAATGCACCCATTATGAATCTGTCACTAGCAAAGAAAGTGAATTGCCATGTATTGTTTAGACTTGTAAGAATTAACCCCAAAACAAAGAATGAAATCCCATTTCCTTGAGTCATGTAAAGGAGGGTTAGATACCTGAGCAAAACAGGGGTTCTGTTATCAAGGTAAAGAGGATAGTTGTTGTTGTTGTTGTTATGTGCCGTCAAGTCAAACCTGACTCATAGCGACCCCTCCTTGGGCTTCCGAGGCAGTATCACTACGGAAGTAGGATTGCCCAACCTTTCTTCTGAGGAGTGGCTGGTGGGTTTGAACCGCCAGCCGTCTGGTTAGCAGGCAAGTGTCTTAGCCACTATGCTACCAGAGCTCCCAAAGAGGATAGAGGTAATACTAACTAGCCAATCAACAATGGCTAGCGAATACAAGCAGCTCTCATTTGCAAGGTTTCCTAGCTTGAGACATTTTAAAAATTACTCCAATTCAATGAGGAATGTAGACTTGAATAAAATAAGGCCTACACAATTTCCTTTCTCAGGTAACTATATAAATGATAGCCTCTGAGACAACAATCAGTACTGTTTTATAGGTCAAGGAGAAAATTATGTATAAATTTGTCAACTTTTTCTCATCTCTGAAATTTACGTTTTAAAAATAAAATGTATTTTGGTATTTTAAAACCAAAACCAATTACATTTTACACTTAAAATTCTTATTTTGTTAGAAATAATATAGTGTGTAAAGAGGTAGTGGAAAGAACCCTGCAGTTGGGGTCAGGGCATTAGGCTCTAGTCCTAACTCTCCCACTAAACTGCAGTGTTATTTCATATAGTCACTAATCTATCTAGGTCTCAACTGTTTCCAATTAAATTAGGAAGTTCAGAGAGGTGATTTTTCAAGTCTTCTTTCTGGCTAATTCTTAATTATGAATAATATTCACTTGTTAACTAGAAGATTTCTGCTGATTATTTAACGTTCTAATTCAGAGCTAGCCAAATTCTAAATACCCCTTCCAAGACTATGGGCTGTTGACACACGAAGCTTATTCCTACAAAGCTTCAATTTTACAAAAACCTCCACTGTGGCCAGAAATGTAAATAGTTTGATGTTACTTTTGAAGTAACTCAAGAATTTAATGCAATTCTTCTTTAAGCACAAAACCATTATTATAAGGCTGCAGTGTACCAACAGAAGCAAATCTGGACTATTGGGCAGGAGAATGGGAACTGACAGAAATGTAACCACTTTGAAACTCAATTAGAACAAAATTTCTAACCACCAAGCCTAAATGAGGAAGAAGATGGAAATCAAAGCACAATGAAGAAGTTAGAATTCAAGTTATAATCAGAAATGGAAATTTCTATATAGCGTGAAAAAGAGGGTGGAAAATACCCACCACCCTCACAAAAAATTTTAAAAAAGAAACAAGTATACAAGTATAGAATAAATTAAATCAAAATGTCTCATAAGTTTCTCTTAAAAAATGTTGATTTACATAAAATGGATAAAAATAATTTCCTAAAACAGGTCAGTGACAGTAAGAAATACTACCATGCCCTTTGGGAACCTCAGTATTAACAGATTTTGGCAAACCACACACAAAACCATATGGGATGACTGTATAAAACCCCATGACTTTAGCCAATTGCATTATGACCTGGAGTTGGTTCTTCTCAAAATTATTAATAATGAAAAAACACTTACACAAGATACACATGATTGCCAGGAAAAAAAAAAAAGTACACTGCTTTGAAATCATTTTTAAAACAACAAACCACCTGCAGAAACCACATGGGCACAAAATGAAATAATTCTTCACTGATTTGTGGAGCATTTAAGAACTCCCCAAGTTAAATGCTCAGCTTTAGGATGTCTTTCTGGGACTAGGAGGTTACCCATGAAAATACTTGATTTGGAGCTACCAAGAAGAGTGCAAATATACCTCCTTTACCCTGAGTTAAAAAAGAAATAATTTATTCCAAGGACACTCTTACATTTTAAGAGAGTGCTTACTTCTTTTAAGATGACATTTCTTTTTCTCATAGTAAGATATAGATAAAGATACTGGCAATTAAAATAAGATAAATAAAATCTCACTCAAAATGCTTCACATTGCTATATTAATGATGTATAAATTAATACATCCTGGGATTAGGAATTGTAATACCAAAACTGCTTGCTATTGGCAGCAGCATCATAACACACTAGGATTATTTAGTTTATCTTATATAATACTGCCCTAATGAAATAACATACCAAATACGTAAGCCTCAAGAGAAGAAAAAATAAATGTAGGGGAAGGAATATTGCTCAGAAAATAGGCAAAAGAAGAAGACAGGAAATGGACAACAGAGAGTTGCACTGGAAAACTAAAAGCTAGACTAGTTATATTAAATAGGAAAAGAAACCTAGAAAGAAGAAGCCAAATGTAAACATATCTAAAGTAAGTCTTGCACATAAAATTAAAAGGTTATATAAAGATTTCATTTACTTAGGGAAAGAAGAGACCAGGTACTAGATATGTTAACAGAAAATAGACCTTCAACATCCTCCTTCATATGAGAGAGAAACAGATTTTATTTGGTATGCCCTAGATTATACATTCTTGTAACAGACAAAAAGAACACGATGAGAACCCAGCAGTATGTAAAAGCCACAAGTTCACACATACTGCACACATACTCTTCATGACATTTTCAATCTCCTGACACAATGCCACAAAAAGTGGGCTTTTCCCCTTTCTACTTAGGCTCTACTTCTCCCTTGGACAGACTGGCAAAGCTCAGTTTGCTAGAGGCTACATAACCTTTAACAACACATGTAATTTCCAGAAGAAACAAAGGAAGAATGGAAAATAAATGAGTTTCCAAAAGAAGCAATTTTAAATTGTATGTATCTATAATTCTCATCTTTTAAAGATGATGTTAATAGTGGTATTTGTTACCACATGTATGAATCCTAAAAGACCAAAGCACTAAGAGCCATCCAAGAGGAACTGTCTCACTCACTGCCATCAAGTCAATTCCAACTCAGAGCAGCCCCCACTGGGTTTCCAAGGTTGTAAATCTTTATGGAAACAAACTGTCTCATCTTTCTTCCATAGAGCATCTAGTGGATTCGAACCACTGACATCTTGATTAGCAGCCAAATCAGTACACCACCAGAGCTCTTTAAGAATAACCGTTGTTGTTGTTGTTGTTGTTATGTGCCGTCGAGTCGGCCCCGACTCATAGTGACCCCTCCTTGGGTTTCCGAGGCAGTATCACTACGGAAGTAGGATTGCCCAACCTTCCTTCCGAGGAGTGGCTGGTGGGTTTGAACCACCAGCCATCTGGTTAGCAGGCAAGTGTCTTAGCCACTATGCTACCAGAGCTCCTAAGAACAACTGTAGCTATCTTAAAAACTATAGTTCTAACACAATGCCCTGGGAATATCACCTAATCAGACAAAAATACAGATCTGAAGACCCAGATAAAACTCCACTCAGAAAATGAAGAAAGAAACCATGTAACTACACTGGAATCTTTAATCAAACAGCATAAAATCTGAACACCAAAATTCCTCAAATTGTGGTAAAATAGCTGTATGTTTCCTAAATAGCTGCTGTGTGACTAAACTATGCACCATCTACAAGATCCATTTTAAATCAAAAGATACAAATAAGATGTAAATGAAAGGTTAAAATATATTTTAAATATATTTTTACTATACATACATACACACACACATATATACATAATACATATAGTTACCCAAGTATTTTACTCATGAAAACAGAAACCAAAGAAAACTGCAGTAGCTACAATAATATGAGACAAAATGGATTTTTATTCAAAAAAATTGTTCTGAGACAAAAAAAAAAGCATTATAGAATGATAAAAGGAACAGTCTGTCAAGAAGAAATAACAATTATAAAAATATAGGCACCTAACAGCAGAGCCCCAAAATATGTGAAGCTAAAAATGAAGAGAAAATGCAGTTTTACAAATAACCAAAAAAACCAAACACACTACCGTCTAGTTGATCCCGATTCATCGCGACCCCTCCTTTGGTTTCCAAGGCAGTATCTCTACAGAAGTAGATTGCCCAATCTTCCTTCTGAGGAGCAACTGGTAGGTTTGAACTGCCAGCCTTCTGGCTAGCAGTCATACGACTTAGGCGCTACATCACCAACAACTGAAGATTTTAACATATCATTTGCTATCATGGACAAAACATCCAGACAGAAGATCAACAAGGATGGAGAAGATTAGAACTAGAATGTAAACTAACTAGAACTAACAGACATTTATAAAATATTTCACCCAAATATACAAGGATATATTTTCTTCAAAGCATGTAGCTCATTTTCATGAATGTTATGCTACAAATCAAGCGTCAATAAATGTGAAATCACACAAATTATCTTCTCTCATCACAGTGGAATGAAACTAGAAATCAGTAATAGAAAGAAAGCAGGAAATTTCACAAAATTGTACAACTTAACCACACCGTTACACAACCAATGTGTCAAAGAAGAGATTACAAGGGGCATCAGAAAATACTCAGAAATGAATTAAGAATGTAAGCACAACACACCAAAGCCTATAGGATGCTTCAGTGAAGGTGGTACACAGAGTGAAAGTTTTAGCTGTAAACATTAACATTTAAAAACAAAAAGCCCAAATTGATAAATCTATACTTCAGAAACTAGAAAAGTAAGTGTCAATTAGGCCCAAAGCAATCAAAAGAAGAACAAAATAAATAGTAGAGCAGATATAAATGAAAGAGAGAATTGGAAAATAATAGAGAAAACCAAGGAAATCAAAAGTTGGTTCCTGCAAAGATGGAGGAATAGGCAGACAAGCTACACAGATCCTCTTCAACAAAGAAAAGAGAAACCAATTGACAGAGATACAGAAGGTAATCCTGGAGCTCTGAGCTTTGAAAGGAAATCTACAGAAGTGGATTAGGCACCAACTAGTGAAAAAACCTGAACAAAAACAGTAAGTACAGAGACAGTCGAAGCTGTGGACTGTCAGCTACTCTGACAGGACAAACAAACAGCCTGAATATTTCCAAGTGGTGTTGCAACCTGAGAATTGACCTAAAGATCAGCCCTGGTCGCCAAGGGCCACAGGGAGGACTGCACTGGTGGCCTATGACTAGGAAGGGAAACAGTGAGGAGGGAGACAACATGAGCTGTGGACTTTCGGCTGTCCTGGAGGACACAGCCATTTTGACTGTTTACAAGTGGTAGCCATTTTGGATATTTAAAATGACTGATGGCACACCCATTTTGAATCCTTCCAAGCAGTGGCCATTTTGGATTTTAAAGTGACAGCATTCTCATTCTGATTCCAGGAACCTAATAGGCTCCATTTGCTGAGGATGGCAGGGACATACAGGTGGCTGACAATGGGAAAGGAGACAGGTGTTGAATGTGTAAGTGCTGTCAACTAGTGAATAGGAGCTCAGCTCAGTACCCTGCTTACGGAGATAACATACAAAGAAAACAAGAATCGTGGGCAAGTCACTCCCTCATACCATCACCAATTAAATATAAACACAAAAACAGTGCAATCCCTCAGAGACAACAGAGCATCACAGTCCACACAAAGAAGCAAGATAAAGCAGGAGAAACAAGGGACCAGGATACAGACCCAAAACACATCCCTGAGGAAAATGCAGCATTGCAACTCCCTGATAAGGAATTCAAAAGAATTATATGTAGATACATGCAATGAATAGAGAGACAAATCAAGGAAAACACTGACAAAATTGAGGAAAACACAAAGAAAACCCTAGAACAATTTTGAAAGATAATACAAGAACTAAATGAGAAAATAAATGAAAAATTAGAAGTGATACAAAATCCACAGCCAGGAATCCATAAGATTGATACTAAATATTCAGAAATAGATGACACATTGAAAGGACAAAGGAGTAGAACTGAATTAATGGAAGACAGAATTAGTGAGATTGAAAACAAATACCTCAATACTTCTTTGGAAAGGGATCAATCAGAAAAAAAGATCAAAACAAAATGAAGAAAGCATAGGGTTCACATGGGATACCATCAAAAGAAATACATGTAATCGGAATTCCAGAACAGGAAAAGACAAATAAAACCATAGGGAAAATTGTCAAAGATTTATTGGAAGAGAATTTTCCTGGTATGATGAAAGATGAGAATACATCCATTCAAGAAGTCCAACAAACCCCAAACAGGATAGATCCTAAAAGAAAATCACCAAGACATACCATCATCAAACTCACCAAAACCAAAAAGAAAGAAAGAATCCTGACAGCAGCATGGGAAAAATGAAAAGTCACCTACAAGGGGCAACCAATAAGACTAAGCTCAGATTTCTTGGCAAAAACTATGCAGACGAGAAGACAATGAGATGGTATATATAAAACCCTGAAAGAGAAAAATTTCCAACCAAGAAGTATATACCCAGCAAAATTATCCCTCAAATATGATGGTGAAATTAGGACATTTCCAGATAAGCAGAAATTTAGGGAATTTGTTAAAACTGGATCAACCTTACAAGAGATGCTAAAGGGAGTCCTATGGACAGAGAACCAACAACAGCAAACAACTGACCATTAACACACATGACGACATAACCCAGAAACCAACCCTGTTATAGAAATATCCAAAGCAAATAAGCCTACAAGATTGTAAACAGGTGTGGTGTAGTAAATTACTTAATGTGGCTTTTCTACCCATAAGTCTTTGTAAACTCCAAGGTGGAATTTTCTATGAGCAACTGAGGAGCTCCTGATTGATGAAGTTGTCCACCTGGAGTATTTCTGTTGGGAGTGGCACAAAACAATGTTCTGGGAGGTACCCACTCTCTCTCAAGTGCTTAGAGTTCTGATGCTATGATTGGCTAGTTTGACCCTGCCAGGCTCAAAAGGAGGCCTCCTAGTGGCAGAACTCTCTCTGACTGCTGGTTGAGGAAGACATGATGCTGAAAGAGACACACACCCCTGAAAGAGATACGTGCTGCTGGGAAAGAGATGCAAGAGGCATGCATTGCTGAGTAAGACACCAAGGGATGTGCAGTGCTGGAGGAGAGACTGTGAGAGACTTGGCTGAGAGGCCGTGGGCTGGGGAGAGAGACTGAGCATTTTTCCTGAACTCGAATTGTAGCCTGGAGCTTCCCTAATAAACCTCATAATCTGTGAGTTCTGTGTGGCCACTGCAGTGAATTATTGAACCCAGGAGAGAGGTGGTGGGTGCTTTGGGAGGAAACGTTGGTGAAAGGGCTGGAGGGAGGCAGCATGTCTGGCCTTGCAGTAATAGGCTTTGGGCTATTGATGGTGATTCTGCCTTCCTCTTGTGGGGTTCTAGGAGATCAGAATATGTGGCCTCCCTGCCCTTTGTGCAACAGGGAACCAGAGACATCAATTGACAAATGAGACAACCACAAACCAAATAGAGGGAAAAAAATCGTATAGTTACATAACTTCTAAACGGTAGGGAAGTCAAGACAACTACAACATAAAACAGACTGTTCTAAATTTGAGAAGAAAACTATAAATCACAGGGTAACCTCAAAGAAAAATGATAAACCTTCACATCAAAATAAAAAAGAGGACCAGCACAAATATCTGGCAAATACTAAAACAATAGCAATGAAGGAAGTGATAACACGATTCATAAACAAAATGAGCTCAGCACAAAAAATTATATGGAACAAAGAAATCAACACCACAAAAATCACATAACAAAATGACAGCAACAAATTCATATTTGTTGGTAATTATATATCTGGCAAAGGACTTATCGCTAAGATTTATAGAAAACTCCCATGTGTCAACAGCAAAGGGATTAACAATTCAATTGAAAAATGGGCAGAAGACATGAACACACCCTTCACCAAGGAGGATATTCACGCAACCAGCAAATACATGAAGAGATATTCACAATCACTGGCCATCAGAGAGATGCAAATCAAAACAACAATGAGATACCATCTCATCCCAGCACAAATGGCAAGGTTCAACGAGACACAAAACAACTGATAGCAGGGATGTGAAGAGATTGGGACTCTCATACACTGCTGGTGGGATTGTGAAGCGATACAACCACTGTGGAAAGCAGTATGGCGATTCCTTAGAAAGCTGGAATTGGAGATACCATTTGATCCAGCAATCCCATTACTAGGCATGTATCCTAGAGAGGTCAGAGCCAGGACAAGAACAGATATATTCACACCAATGCTCTTCACAGCACTATTTTCGATAGCAATTAAGATGGAAACAACCTATGTGCCCATCAACTGAAGAGTAAATGACCAAACTATGTTACATACACACAATGGAATGCTATGTAGTACTAAAGAATAATGTAGAGTCTGCAAAACACTGCATAATATGGATGAACTTGGAGGACAATATGCTGAGTGAAGTAAGTCATTCACAGAAGGACAAATATAGTATTAGTTCATTGTTGGGGAGGGTCAAGGAAAGGTTTATATATGCAGGGAAATGTTCTTTGCTGGTTGCCAGGGATGGAAGGGGAGGGGAAGGAACACTGCAAGAAAAAATTTAAAATGCATCAACCCAGGTGGTGGGGGGAGAAAGTTGGTTCTTGGAAAAGATTAACAAAATTGACAAACCCCGAGCCCCAAGCTAGACTGACAAAAAAAAGAAAAGAAGAAGAAGAAGAGAATACCTCAGAAATTAAGTCAGAAATGAAAGTGGAGACATTACTACTGACCTTATAAAAATTAAAAAGACATAAGAAAATACTGTGAATAATTGTATGTAAGGAAACTGGATAACCTACATGAAATGGATAAATTCCTGGAAACATACAAACTATGTAAATTGACTCATGAAGAAATAGAAAATCTTAACAGACCTATAAAAAGGGAAGATTGAAACAGTAATCAAAATCCTCAAAAAATATTAAGGAAAAAAAAAATCCAGAATCAGAAGACTTTACTAGTGAATTCTACCCAACATTTAAAGAAGAATTAGCACCAATTCTTCTCAAACAATTCCAAAAAATAAAGGAAGGAACACATCCTAATTTATTCTATGAGGCCAGCATTACTGATACCAAAGCCAGATTAAAAATAAAACTATAGACTAATATTCCTCAATAAATATAGATACAAAAGACCTCAATAGGAAAAACTGATTAGCAAACCTAATCCAACAACATATTGTATATCAAGGACACAATCGAGAAATTGAAAAGGCAATCTATGCAATGGGAGAAAATATTTAGAACCCATATATTAGATGAGGTTTTAAAAAAATAACAACAACAAATAGTCTAAGGACTTGAATAGTCATTTCTCCAAAGAAGATAAATGGCCAATAACCACATGAAAAGATGCTTGATATCATTAGTCATTATTGTTGTTAGGTGCCATCAAGTTGGTTCTGACTCTCAGTGACTCTATGTACCACAGAACTAAACATTACCTGGTCCTTTGCCATCCTCACAATTGTTGCTATGCTTGAGCCCATTTCTGCAGCCACTGTGTCAATCCATATCCTTAAGGGTCTTCCTCTTTTTCGCTGATCCTCTACTTTACCAAGCATGACATCCTTCTCCAGGAACTGGTCCCTCCTAACATGACCAAAATATGTCATGATTTCATCATGTCATAAATCTTTACTTCTAAGGAGTATTTCGGCCATGCTTCTTCCAAAACAGATTGGTTTGTTCTTCTGGCAGACCATGGTATATCCATGTTATTTGCCAATATCTTAATTCAAAGGTATCAATTCTTCTGTGGGCTTCTTTATTCACTGTCCAACTTTCCCATGCATAGTAGTAACTGAAAATACTATAGCTTTGGGCAAGTGCATCTTAGCCCTCAAAGTAACATCTTTGGCTTTGAACACTTTAAAGAGGTCTTTTGCAATAGATTTGCCCACTGGAATATGTCATTTGATTTCTTGACTGATGCTTCTATGGGCATTGATTGTGGATCCAAATCAAGTGAAATCCTTCACAACTTCAATCTCTTTCTCCATTTATCATGTTGTTGCTTACTGGTCCAGCTGTGAAGACTCTTGTTTTCTTTATGTTGAGCTTTAATCCATAACGAAGGCTGTAGCCTTTGATCTTCATCAGTAAGTGCTTTAGGTTTTCTTCACTTTCAGCAAGCAAGCTATGTCATCTGCATATCGCAAGTTTCTAATGGTTCTTCCTCCAATCCTGATGTCACATTCTTCTTCACATAGTCCAGCTTCTTTGGCTTTTTTAAAGCTCAGGCTCTTTGAAGCTCTGTACAATAAGCTAGGCTACCTGAGCGTCGGAAAGTTATCACCTATACTCAAAGTATAATCAACTTTCTGCTTAGTAAAATCCTCCTCCTTTCAATTCTTTTCAAAGAGTACACCACCATGGTTTATCCAAAAAAGCCTTATTTTTTTCACATTGTTACATGAAAGAACGATTATATACAGCTTTGGTTATTTCCCAAGCAATCAAAAAGGGTAGGCTTGTTGCCCACAATTGAGCTCATCAATCCCAGGCTTACACTTCTTCCCTTTTTGATGACAATCATTTATTCCTAACATGAGATATTACAATCCCTTCATGATCTGGTTCATATTTAACTTTCCAGTCTCGTATTCTGCCTCTATTCCCACCACTCTGAAATATCTGCCTTTTTTTTTTCTGCACAGAAAATAGTTCATTAATAAACACTTATTATTTTTTACTGACCTTCTATCTTCAAGTCCTCACATACATGGGAAAATTTCTAAAGCCTACCTATAACTCTATGAATACAACACTGGTATCCAGTTAGTTCAAAACTGCTATTTCATAAAACATAATAAAAATCTTCAAAGAGCTATGTACAGTCGAAATATGCATATCCAAACTTGGTTCACTGGAAAACTACTCCTCTAGTATATTTAAATGACACAATAAACTGAGCAATTTCAGTATTCCCAGGCCAATTAATGTGAATGTATACATAGGAGCTCTGGTAGCATAGTGTCTAAGGCACTTGACTACTAACCAGAAGGCTGGCGGTTCAAACCCACCAGCCACTCCTCGGAAGGAAGATGGGGCAATCTACTTCCGTAGTGATATTGCCTCGGAAACCCAAGGAGGGGTTGCTATGAGTCGGGTCTGACTCCATGGCATATAACAACAACAACAACATACATACTACATAGGTGTTGTGTGTGTGTGTGTGTATACATATATTTAATTATGTATGTTCTATCCTCTGCATTACAACACTACTATCTTCCTCACTTTTGTATAAAAAACTCAAAAAACCAAACTCACTGCCATCAAGTCAATTCTGACTCATCATGACTCCCACTGGGTTTCCAAGGCTGTAAATCTTTATAGAAATAGACTGCCCCATCTTCCTTCTACAGAGCAGCTGGTGGGTTTGAACTACTGACCTTTTTAGTTAGTAGTCAAATGCCTTATCCACTACGCCACCTGATAATATGTTAAGACTGTATTCAGAGCATAAATTTTTTATCATGAGAGAAAAGTTTCTACACTATGGCTTATAGGAAAGCAATGGTAGTGATGTGAACAACAGTGTACTCCTAAACTGGTTCCTTCAACATTATTACAATCAATTCCCAAATGCTTAAGATATAGTGAAAGGCTAAAATCAAGCAGCTCTTAAAATAAATTTATTACCTTCACAATGGCTGGCTGACTTTCTCTCTTCAACACACACAAACATGAAGCCATCAATAAATTCCAGTTTTCTGTATGAAGAACAATTATAACAGCACTGCCCTGACCAACTGCCCATTACCATATTTTAAGAATGGATAAGAACAAAACCCAATATAACATTTTTAAAATACTACATTTCCTACACACACACACTTTCAGTGAAAAAATAAGTATACTATGTGTGTCTAGGGAGCTCTGGTGGCATAGTGCCTAAGGCATTTGACTGCTAACCAAAAGGCTGGCGGTTCAAATTGAACCCACTAGCCACTCCTCAGAAGGAAGATGGGGAAATCTACTTCTGTAGTGATACTGCCTCGGAAACCCAAGGAGGGGTCACTATGAGTTGGGTCTGACTCGACGGCACAAAACAACAACAATAACAACATATATTAAAAAAAAGTGTGTATGTGTATATATATATATATATTTCTCTTTGGTTACTAACATCATGTTACAGTAATTGAATTGCGGGAAGGATGAAGATTTATTCTGCTTAGAAAATGACTATATATTTTATAAGAAAGTATCCTATATAATCCAACATCACAGACACAGTGAAAGAATTCTAGCTGGAGTTGATGGAAAAAAAAAAAAAAAAAAAACTCTGAAAGATTTGTATGATTCCAGACCTCAGCATTGCTACAAAATCACAATGGAAAGAATGTGTGGTAATTAACCAGCTTTAAATGCTGAAAGTATCCAAACAGTCATCCCTTTTCACTAAAATCTTTTCATGAAAGGGGAAATCTTATAGTTTTCACCATTATTCCTTCATCTTATTTTTAAAAAAGAAAACCAACCAGGTACTGCAATTCATGAGTTACTCTTTATTATTATTATTACTTAAGCACGAACTTATTCAATATAGACTTTTCGTTTAGCATATAAACAAAATTTTTTCCTACTATTTTTTATTAACTTCTTAGCCATAAACAGAGAAAAGATGGACATAATGACAATTATCCATAATCTAAATTGGAACTGTGATGAAAATAAAAGCTCTGTCAATGAGTAAGAATGTACTCTGTTAAAATAAAATCAAAGAAATTTACTGAAGGTTCAAAACAGTTCAAACCAGGGACATGTCTGAATTTACAAAGTGAAATCCAAGGCTACAAAATGGTGAAGCAACAGAGGCACACTTATGAGGTAAAATCAAGAACTAATGGTACAACATTCTGATTGGAAGTTGTAAGATCAGGGAAACTGGAAGAGCAACAACTCAACAACTCGAAGCAGAGACTTTACTGTGATTGAAAACATGACTGTCCTCTACTTGGATCAATTAGTTTAAATATGTGACTAAGGGAGTTTGATAGGGTGGTAAATATATTAAGGGTAGTATCATAAAACTTTTCTTGAAAGGTGCTGAGGGATTTTCTGATAAGGGTCTTGTTTGTCAAGACTTTCCCTTAGGAAGATTTTTCCCATACCTTTAGTTTGACCACAGAGAAAAATGTTCCTTTGTTATGTACTTAATTGTGTCTAAGAGTTTGACAGTTGCAGGGGAAATTCTTTGTTATATACTTCAATCAGGAGCTCTGGTAGCATAGTGGCTAAAGCACTTGACTGCTAACCAGAAGGCTGGTGGTTCAAACCCACCAGCCACTCCTCGGAAGGAAGGTTGGGCAATCCTACTTCCGTAGTGATAACTGCCTCGGAAACCCAAGGAGGGGTCGCTATGAGTCGGGGCCGACTCGACGGCACATAACAACAACAACAACAACAACATACTTCAATCTGTCTAAGAGTTGGCAGCTGCAAGGGAAATCAGCAAAAACTAAGATGGCCCAGGACTCAGACCTGGGCTTATTCTGACAGGAGTCAAGCATGTCAATTTTAGAACGCTCACACATTCTCTCCTTTTAATCAAGAATTTCATTAAACATCTTTTGATCATTATTATATGAATGCTTTCTTCTGCAGGGGCTTGCAGTGATGACAACTGATTCCTGAGCTGGCTACTTACTTAGGTAAGCCATTAAGCTTCCTGACACTACTATTTAGTAGTTGGGCACCATCTGACCTCTTCATCCTGCTCTGACACAGCATTCAATTCTGTGGTCTTAGATGAGGAGTATGTGTGATGTAAAGCCACATTAAGAGGATTCACCTGACTGTTCAAAAGACTAGCTCAGGGTGTAAGCTCAAGTTCATTTGGGAAATGGGTCTCATCAAAGTACACAATTCTATTCACAGGCATTATATTGGTCTTTTGCATCATAACATTAATTGTACATTTCACGTAGTATTTGGTTACTCCAATGATTATAACCACTACAATTAATCTCATTAATCCAGTTAGTAATACAGATCCAATGCAAGATCCAAAGCTTTAGGTAACTAGCTGAAAATATCACACCAAGGGATTCAGATTCTAATTACGGCTATTTCAAAGGCAGTAAGGATAAAACTTCAACAATTTGCATTACTAAACAAAAGCCCTCAATTACCTGTTTGGAAAGAATAAAATGTTACTGGAAGGGTTATACCACAATAATGCAATAAAGTGATCAACAAAAGAAGAGCAAAAACTACAAAGCAAAGTCCAGAGATTTTAAGAACTTGCAATGGGTTCTTGTTCCATGATCTTTAAGAAAAGCTGTCTACTTGTGAAATGGTCTGCTTCTAGCCAGATTAGCATTTGAGGGTGATCTGTAACTCCCCAGTAGTTCACAAGTCTAGGCAGGTTCTTTGGTCTTCTTTAGCTGTCAGGGAAGGACCCAAGAGTTTACTCCTAGCTGGTGGCACAGGTTTGGCAGACGTGTAGAAGGGTCCTTTCAAGTGAGGTTCTAAGGAATGCTTCAGTTGACACCTTTTCCAATAGATAAAATAACCTGAAAAAAACTCTAGGTAAGCACTGAGATTTAATGGTCATCATTATTAAAAGCTGCTTGAATTGAGGAAAAATAAGTTTTTGAATAATGCATCAAAGATTGGCAAAATTTAATATTTTTTTTCATATAAAGCTGGGACCCCTATAAGCCATATATGGCAAGGACATGGGTCTGCCAGTTACTGTCTCATTAAGAATAAGTTTGTGCTTTCCAAATGGAGTAGATTTCAAATTTAGGAGAATTAAGGGAAGACATTTAGTCCAAGGCAGGGTCAATGACTCATAACATTTGGCTATTTGGGTTTTAATTATACCATTGGTTCTTTCCACCTATCCAGAAGACTGGAGATGGTAAGGACAGTGCATTCTTTGACAAATTGGAAAAATTTTACATATCAGTTAAATCACTTGCCCAGTAAAGTGAGTAAGTACCCCAGTTATTGCACAGAATTTTTAGAGCTCCTCATGTTGGGATGATATCCTCTAATAATGTCTTGGCCACCATATATAAACAAATAACAGTAGCAGCTTTACATAGAAAAGCTTCCACCCAGTATAAGAATAAGCAAACCATTAATAAAACATACTAGCATCCATTTGATGGTGAGAGTTGAATAAAGGCTAACTGCCACTTTAGCATAGGCCTAGAAGGCAAAGGTATTTCCCGAAGACACTAGAAGGTGCTTCCCAGGGTTATAATGGAAGCAAAGCCAGCAATGGTTGGTGATATGTTTTTATTAGCTTCAAAATTGTGCCCCACCAATATTTCTTCAAGGTTTCAAGAATATGTGAATCCATATGCAAAGCAATGGACATAGGGACATGTAAACATCTAGAAAGGGCAGGTTTACCATTAGGTCCCACCCATAACCTAGTGGTAGTGTTAAAAGAGCAACTTGATTGTTTCCAATCTTTAATTTCTGTAATAGAGGCAAGCTGTCATCTTTTAATCTTTTCATGAAGGAATTATTTTATCTTTGTGATTTTTTGGTGATGTCATGTTTTTTCACTAATGGAATGCATACTGCATCACCGAGTACTGGTAATCCTTCACTATGCATGATAGGTTTTTATAAATATTATGTGGTACACATATGTACCAGTGGACTCTGGAAGTAGGATAAATAAAATGAGATAGGCAAAAATTGTTTTGTCTTAATCATTTATTTATTTGTCTATTTTAAGTGAAACTTCCGAAAACATGAGGTAATACACAAACACATAAAGGCATCCTGCACTGGCTGTATATAATTGTTCAGAAGCCCAAGCAGCAAAAAAAATGTAAGTAGTGCTTCTTTGTACCTGTTATCATGAAGTACAAGGATACATGCTTACACTCTGTTTCTCTTGAAAACAACTTAAATTCATTTGAATTTTACCTCATGCCAAAAATAACACCTTCCCAATAACACAAAGGAAACAATAAATATACTTACAAGTTTTATCTTGCTATACAGAAGCCCAATGAGACAAAGGTTTCGCAAAATCTCACTTCCAGGATGTACCTATATGGTGCCTCTCATGTCTCATCACAGCAATATGGTGCCAATGAATTTCTTCCATCTTAAGCAATTACACAAGTATCTACCCTAAAGTCAGAACATTTTACAAGTGACATAAAAGCCTACCAATGAACCCCAGAGGCAGAAAATGTAACTGGTACTTACATGATATCCTCTAATAATTTACATGTACCAGTGGTCATGAAAAACTCACTGCCGTTGAGTCAGATCCAACTCATAGCAACCCCTCCTTGGGTTTACGAGGTGGTATCACTACAGAAATAGATTGTCCACATTTCCTTCCAAAGGAGTGGCAAGATTTTCTGAAATTACTTCTGAATAGGTCATATCTTCCACGATCATGCCATGGAAGTCCTTATCCCTTTATTTTCATCACAACCTGAGTTATCATGAGCATGTATTAGAATTCTCTTAGTTATTGTAAAGGTAAGGGGGATTTGGAAGGCAGCCTGCTTAGCTGCTTTATCTGCTAAAGTATTCTTTTAATCTCCTCTGTGTGAGGCAGTCCCTTAGGCTTGTAGGCTTGTATTTTCATGAGCAATCTTGGAGGGGAGCAAAAGGACTTATAAGACATCTGCCACTGAGGAGCCATTTTTAATTTGTGTACCAGAGGATGTTAGGAAACCCCCGTTTCAACAGCATACCGAAATCATGAATGATCTAGAAACCATACCTCAGTGTAAAACATTTACCATCCAGAAACCAGTTTGCAAGCCCTAGTGTGTGTAAACAGTCCAGGCTGGTGAGCTGAGGTGACTTCAGAAAAGGCACTGTTTTCAAGAACATGGAAAGAAGTGGTGACAGCACAGCCTCCCTGGTAATGAAAGTTGTTGGCACTGGGTCTTAAATGACTCTTCCACAAATAGAATTAAATCATGTTTAAAAACAACAGTTTCCTTTAAATACTTTCTAGAAAACAAAAGTTGTTCAGTTAAGTCTAAGTAATCGTCTTTGTGTGGGAGGGTGACTGCTGTCATCTGGAGTGGATAAAAGGATGGCTAGGTTTAAGCAGGCTACTGTATGTATCTGAATATTAGAGGCAGCCAAGAAGAAGACTTCATGAGAGGTCAGCCTGTCAGTTGACAAATGCTGTGTTAAAGTGGAGTTTAAAATGGCAGATACGCAAGACAAAAGTGAACATTTTGGAAGTTTTCTAAAACTATATTGCCATTGCTTCTGCTAGTCTGGCCATGACAGCAACTGCTCTGAGGCAAAGTGGGTAACGTTGGTGACTGAATTACTTGGAAGCTATAGTAGCCAAATGATTTGTGTTGTCCTCCATGTTTCTGAGTGAAGACCCTGGAGGAATTCCCAGACACCTAATGAACAAAAAGTGAAAAATCAAATGGTAATTAGGGATCACTAAAGCTGGGATATTAATTAATGACTCCTTTAATGCCAGTATGGCCTTTTTGATATCCTCTACCAGAGATATTTTTTTGTTTGTTTGTTTTCTAGGATAGCTTCTTTCCTGTAGGTTCAACAGCAATACCTTTTATTAAGATTCTATGTCCAAAATATTTAACATATGGGCCAGCTGAAATTTCTCTTTACAGGTTTTGTGGCCACCATTAGACAAAGGTTCTAAAAGAAAATAATGCTGAGGAGTTCCGGCAAGATGGAGGACTAGGCAGAAGGACTGCACAGACCCTCTTCAACAAAGAAAAGGGAAACCAATTAACACAGACACAGAAGATAATCTTGGACCCCTGAGCCTTGAAGGGA
>NW_006921841.1:4582790-4587907 GCF_000298275.1 Orycteropus afer afer | reverse complement strand
GGGGAGGAAGTGGGAGGGGAGCTGTTGCATTGTAAATTTTGGTCAATGACATGAGACAAAGTATATGTGAACTGCTGTATGGAAAGTGAATTTATTCTGTAAATCTTCACCCAAATCAAAACAAAATTTTAAAAAAAAATAATAATGCTGTCTTCTCCACAAGCTTGTTGGCATTTACAGTAAACGAGTAAATCATCAACATATCATAATAAAGTGATTCCATGAACAAATCATAAAAGCTGTTATGTCTGCATTTAAAATCTGAGAAAAAGAAGTTCATAACTCAGTGATGACTTGAGGCATCACATTCCAAGTGTATTGCCAGTCTCCCAACAACCTTCCACCACCAAGTAATGAAAGCAAACAAATATTGACTACTGAGATGAATCAGAACAATGAAAAATGCACTGTAGAAATCAATCTCTGTAGAAAGGCTTCAGGGAGTATATTAGAAAGGAGTAAATGTGGAGTAGGAACCACAGTAAATCTAGGAACTAGAGTGTGGTTAATGGCATCCTGTTCAAGACTCCAGTCATAATCATTTGGCTTCTTAACAGGGAAAAAGAAGTTTTACAGGGGCTAGATCATGGAGTAATTCAACTTTCTGCAGGATAATCCTGAATTATTGGAGTAAGTCCTTCTTTTACCTCTCATTTTAAAGGGTTCTGAGGGACTTTAGGTAAAGGTTTGGAGGTACTAACTTCAATGGAGTCTGCTGATAGCACCTGGCCAACATGTGTGGAATTTGTGGCCCACAGGGTTTCTGGTACCAAAGAGAGGCAGTCTAAGGGAGCAAAAGAAGCAGGAGAATTTCTTTCCTGTGGGAGCAAAGTAAGTGCTTTCAAGTAACAAAAAACCTCCTTCTACAAGGTTCCCTCAATTTCATGATGACTATCAGGAACTTCTAGTAATACTTCTCCCATTTTATTAAATTGTATACAATTTCATTTAGCTAATAAGTCTTTTCTTATTAAATTAACTGGGGTATCATGACTAAGTAGAAAAGAATGTAGATTCTCCATATGACTGTGAGATATGGGAAGGGGCTTAGAGTGGGCTAGAGTTGTTTTTTTATTAGTGACCCCCCACAACTTTTGAGGTTTTGTTACTCCAGGCAGAAGCTTCTGTAAATATGTGAAGTTGATGACAGACACACTGATACCAACATCAAGGAAAAATTTACAAAGTTCCCCTTAACTTGTTTCTCCTCAAGGATGTAAAGCTATCACAGGAAAACCCCATTTTGCCCTCTGCCAAAAAAAAAAAAAACGAAACCCACTGCCATCGATTCAATTTAGACTCACTGGGCAACCCTCACTGGGTTTCCAAGACAGTAAATCTTTACAAAGTAGATTGCCCCATCTTCCTCCTGCAGAGCAGCTGGTGGATTTCAACTGCCAACCTTCTGGTTTACAGTCAAATGCCTTAAGAACTGTGTCACCCGGAGCCCCTTCTGATTTAGATTGAATTTTTTCTAATCATAAGTTGCCTATTTTATTCTTTACCTTTATTCAATCCTTCTTAAAGTGCCTAGATTTTACTACAATAACAAGTACCAGCTTTAATGTCTCTAAAGGACTTAAATCTTTTTTATCAGGAGGCTGTAATTGCTGTAAGTGTAAAGTTATCAATTTATTAGTACTAGCAGTTTGTTAAGTTTCTAAGGTCTGAGCAAGTGCATAAGCTAAAACAGTCAGCTTGGCCTTTGGGGCAGTCTTTCAGTTCAGCTATATCTTTTCACTAAGGCCAAAAGCTCAGGGTTAATGCCAAACACAAAGGATGCATTAAAAGCTTCTGATGGCTCTGAGTAAAAGGGTCAAGCCCAGAGTGTTCAGCAAATCTCTGAAGGAGCTGGATTTCTGTAATAATAAACACTTTCAGCTTTATTTTGTATGCAAGAGTGGATTTCTGTACAGTCTGTCATAGGGGGAAAGGCTTTACTAAGGGCATCAAGTAAATCCTTCCCCTCACTCCCCAGCTTCTCAGGGCAAATCATCAGCTGTCTTTCTTGTACTGAAGGCTAGATTAAGTTGAGGATCTTTCCAATCAACATGCTTCAATCATAACTGAGTATCCCCAGAGCTTATTATCATGTTAACCAATTGATATAAATGAGGTAACTGAGGTTGGTAAACTTCAGTAAGTGTTTTAAATACATTAGCAAATTTATAAAGGTCCTTTCATGTATCTGGAAAATCTTTTACAACTGGAATTCAGTATGGGTTCAAGGAAAAAAGGACAGGCTTAGCTCTTTGAGAGTTTCTCTAGTACCAACTCTAGGACCTGGAGGTTGGATTCCAAAAGGTATTTCAAGGGCAGCTTTTTCTTCTTAACCAGATTCCTTGGGTAAAAAAGAAGTTCTGAGAGAGTGTTAGTAGAGGAGTAAGAAGGTAGGGACAGATACAGAGACAATACAGCCAGCTAAGAAGCAGAGTGAACAAGGGTAAATGCCAAACAATCCAACATTTTTTGACTTTTAGTCAATTTAAAAATAGTATCTTGCATAAAGCTACCTTGCCCTCTCTCAGTGTATTTTAGAGGCTTCATGTACCAATTGAAATAAGCATCAATTGCAAATGCTGGTTTGGGGAGCCTGCCTTTTCTAGTTGTGCAGAAAAACTAGTTTGTGTAGGTCAAAAGAACCCCAGATGGGCCACTGATAGCCTAAACTGTCCTCAGTAAAGTCATGCCAGCACTTCAGAAACAGGCAGGCACGGGGGCAGAAATGTTTATTCATATGAGAGGCCAGTGCACCAAAAGATAGTCCTGCCAAGTCCTCCCTATCTTACTGATAGTGAATTTCACATGCTAAAAACCTGAATGTGTACTAAAGAAAAAGAGATGACCTGAAACATAATGGCTGAGACTTTGATCCTCCCAAAGTCTATCTCATGGTAACAGCCACACCAAACTTAATTTGGCAACAAAACCATCGAAACTCTTAGAGCAAGCTGGAAATGAAAGTAGAAGAGAAACTCAACAGTAAACTCAAAGAACTCAAAGCAAGGAAATGGAGTTAGATTTGAGAGACCTTTTACTTAAGATGGCTCCTGAGAATCTCTGGAGAAAGAAGAGCTTCAAAGGACTCATGTTTGGCAATGAAGCTCCAGTACCTCAATGAGTCCTCATTGGAGGTCCTCAATGTCCCTGGTGGCCTCCAGAGAGGAAATGTCTTTGAATACCACTTACTTGACACCAGAAAATGTCATTGAATAAGAATCTGAACTCTGTTAAAATCAAATCGGAGAGATTTACTGAAGGTTCAAAATTAGTTCAAACCAAGGATAGGTCTGATCTCACAAAGTGAAATCAAATGCTCTAAAAGGGCGAAGTAACAGAGGCATATTTATGAGGTAAAATCAAGAAATATAGATACAACATTGTGATTGGCAAAGACAAGATCAGGAAAGTCAGACAAGTGACAACTCAAAGCAAGGCTTTACTATGATTGGGTAAAAACATGAATGTGAACTATTTGCATTGCTTAGCTTAAATATGTGACTAAGGGGTATTTGACAGGGTGGTCATAAGGTAACTATCATAAAACATTTCCTGAGGGCTGCTGATCAAATTGCCGATAAGAGTCGTGTGTCAAGACCTTCCCTTAGAAACACTCTTTCCATATCTTTAGTTTTGTTGTTGTTGTTGTTATTTGTCGTTGACTCATAGCAACCCTTCCTTGGGTTTAACCACAGAGAAAAACATTTCCTTTGTTAGGTACTTAAGTCTGTTTAAGAGTTTGACAGTTATAAGGGAAAATCTTTGCTGTGCAACTAGGTCTGTCTAAGGCTTTGATGGCTGCAAACCAAAAAAAAAAAAAAAAGGAAAAGCTAAGATGGAATTGGGGCTCTAACCTAGGTTGATCATTCTGATCCAAGTCAACAGTCTCAATTTTGGAAATGTGACACAGCTCAAAGGAAAGTATAACAGTACCTGAGTTTTACCAAATATTTTTAAGCCAAAAGCAGGTATTTGTCAGTAATCACTACAGTCTATTGCTAAACGTTAATATACTTCATTAACATTGGTTAACTTGGTTAATATTGGAACACTGTATGAATTTGTGTATACCTAATCTAATTCCTCAGAAGGAAGGTTGGGCAATCTACTTCCGTAGTGATACTGCCTCGGAAACTCAAGGAGGGGTTGCTATGAGTCAGGTCTGACTCGACGGCACATAACAACAACAACAATCTAATTCTGGGGAGCTCTGGTGGCATAGAGCCTAAGGCATTTGACTGCTAACCAGAAGGGTGGCAGTTCAAACCCACCAGCCACTCCTCGGAAGGAAGATTGGGCAATCTACTTCCATAGAGATACTGCCTCAGAAACCCAAGAGGGGTTGCTACGAGTCGGATCTGACTCAATAGCAGCGAGTTTGGTTTTGGTTTGGTAATCTAATTCTGAGGTCTTAGCCTCATTTCTAATAATTTTACTGTTCTTAGAACTTTAAGTATTTTATTCTCTTTTTTTAACCCCCTTCTACATAATATACATTCATTTTTTTATCCAGTTGGTTTTAAGATACTGTACAGAATGAAGGCAAATTACTAACTACAAGGCCATCTATGACAGCTACATTGGTAAAATGACTGCAGCATCCAAAACTTTTATTAACTCCATATATGACATTCCACCTCTCTCTTTTGCTTATGGATGTATTATGTAGTAGAGTGAAAAAAATTTGCTTAGGAGTTCCGGCAAGACGGCAGACTAGGCAGAAAGCCTGCACAGACCCTCTTCAACTGAACTAAATGGGAAACTGAAGAAATGGGAAACCAATTAACACAGACACAGAAGATAATCCTGGCCCCCTGAACCTTGAAGGAAAGGATAAAGAAGTGGACTAAACCCTAACCAGCAGAAGAATTTGCGTGAAAATACCAAAAAAGGAGACATACAGAGCTTCAGTCTGGCAGCGCCCTGAGTGATCCTAACGGCACAGACAGCTTGGAGATTCCCAAGTGCGGATAGGTCTTACAAATTAACCTAAAAATCAGCCCTGCTAGCCAGGGACTGCATGGAAGACTGCTCCAGTGGCTGGGGAATAAACGGAGAAGGTGAAGAGAAAGGCGGGCTGAGCTATGGACTTTTGCCAGTCCGGAAAGCGCCGCCAT
>NW_006921841.1:4559340-4579696 GCF_000298275.1 Orycteropus afer afer | reverse complement strand
CGGGCTTGGGACTATAGTCGCAGGGGACATCAAACTCAATTGGCATAACATACTATATAAAACATTGTTCCACCTCCTACTTTGGCAAGTAGCGACTGGGATCTTCAAAGCTAGCAAGCTGCCATCTAGATGCAATGATGGGTCTCTCCTCATCCAGAGCAAAGAAGAATGAAGAAAACTAAAACTCATGGAAACAATTAGTCCTAGCAACTGGTACACCATCCAATCTGCAGCCTATACGACTATGAGACAAGAAGAACTAGATGATGCCCGGCTACCACTGTCATCCACTTGGAAAGGGATCTGCGTAGGAGATCCTTGATAGAGAGGGAGAACAATGTGGAACAAAATTCAAAGTCATTTGGAGAAACAAAAAAGGGAGGGGGGACCAGGTTTGCTGGTCCAATAGAGCCTTGTGGAACCCCTGAGACTATGGCCCCTACCTGCCCTTCAGGTCTGGAATTGAACCCACACCAATGGTTTTCAGCCAAACAGAAGACAGGCATATGAGTTGAACATTTACCTGAGGTTGATATACTCCTTAGAGAGAACAATCATGAGAGAAAGAAGGGCTGACTATGCACAGGGAGACAGCTCAGGAGGCAGGAGTCCATGGAGCAATGGGCACTGGGAAGACATAACTATGGGAAGGAAGTGGGAGGGGAGCTGTTGCATTGTGGTAAACTGTGGTCAATGTCACGAGACAAAGTATATGTAAACTGCTGTATGGAAAGTCAATTTGCCCTGTAAATCTTCACGCAAATCACAATGAAATAATAATAATAATAAAAATAAATAAAGGTAAGTGTAACTGTTTATTATGAAAAAAAAATTGCTTAATTCTACATAATTGCATATTTATTGCTGTCTGCTTTCCCAGTACTAGAATACAAGTTCCATGAAAGCAAAGGTCTTTGCCTTATCTTTTCACTGATGTATACCAAGCTCCTAAGACAGCACCTAACACACAGCAGACGTTCTACAAACACTTAAAGAAATGAACAACTAACTCTCAAATGAACTTGAGGGTCATTCTGGAATACTAACTTCTTATTTTCAGTCAATTGCTCCTTAAATTACTATTAAATCTATCTACTTCTCTCCACCTCTCTATTCCCATGTCAGACCGCATTATTTCATTAAAATTCTACTTCAGCAGGTCTTTCGTTCACTAGCTTTCCTATCCCCTCCCCTCCTTACTATCTAATCATGTGATCTAATCCACTCTCCACAGAGCTGCCAATATGGTCTTTCTGAAATGCAGATTTTCACATTTCTTTCCTCTCTTAAACCCCTTATTGCTTTTTCCATGATACACAGGATCAAGCCAGTTTCTAAGCATGGTATATACAATGCTTTATATTATCCCTACTATGTCTTCAGTCTTGTCTCTTTACTACATACACTCTACAATTAACACTAAATTACTCACTCCTCTCTTAACATGCCACTATCATATGCCAACAACTATATGTTTATGACTCTAGGACAGATATCTCATCTGAGCTTTAGATTCCAACCAACTGCCTAAATGATATCGCAGCTTCAATGTCTTCAGGTCTACCAGCACCTGAAATTTAGTAAGTCTGAAACTGATCTCTTTATATCCTACTCCAATTTGCCCCTTAACTAGCCTTCACTCTCACCTTTACTCATCCATTTTCTCAAGCCTGAAATCTGACAGCACCTTCTATCCCACCCAAAACATCAAATTCATCACTAAAACCTTTGATTGTTTCTCCAAAGCACATCTTAAACCCATCCACTCTCTTAATTTCTACCATCCTTCTGGTCACGTTGTAAATCATGGGCTCTCTGGTAGCATAATGCCTAAGGCATTTGACTGCTAACCAGAAGGCTGGTGGTTCAAACCCACCTGTCACTCCTCTCCTCGGAAGAAAAGTTGGGCAATCTACTTCCATAGTGATATCGCCTCAGAAACCCAAGGAGGGGTCTGATTATGAGTTAGATCCAACTCGACAGCAATGAGTTTGGTTTTCTTTGTTTTCTGGTCACATTATCACCATCTCTCACTTGGACTACTTCAATAGCCTAATTATTTTCTCCAAAGCTTCCTCTCTTGGCTTTCACAGATCCAATCTCCACATAATCAGAATGAGTAGTCTTTCATATTGTAAACTGCCTGATAAAATCCCCAGTTGAAAACTCTTTAACAGCTTACCGTTACCCTTAGAATAAATTACCATCCATAAGGTTCTGCATAATTCAGCTCCTACCTTCTTCTCAGGAGCCCTGGTGGCAGCACAATGGTTAAGAACTCAGTTGCTAACCAAAAAGTTAGTAGTTTGAATCCACCAGCCACTCCACAGAACCTGATAATCTGCTCCCATAAAGACTGCAATCTAGGGATCTTTTGGAGCAGTTCTACTCTGTCATACAGAATCACAATGAATTGGAATCAACTCAAAGGCACATGACAGTATCACCTTCTTCTCTAACCTCATTGTATGGAACTTTAATACTTCAGTCAACATGATGCTCTTTCAGTTTATCCAACCAAACTCTTTTCTGCCTCACGGTCTTTCTGAATTCTGTTCTCCTTGTCGGAGTTTCATTGCACAATCTTCATCTTACAGATTTCTATTCATCCTTGAATTGCATCATTTCCTCAGAGAGCTCTTCCCTGACTGCTAATCTCCCACCCTTACCATTATTCCCTGTTATTAATACGGAGAGCTCTGGTGGTATAGTGCCTAAGGCATTTGACTGCTAACCAGAAGGCTGGTGGTTCAAACCCACCAGCCACTCCTTGGAAGGAAGATTGGGCAATCTACTTCCATAGAGATACTGACTCAGAAACCCAAGGAGGGGTCGCTATGAGTCAGATCCAACTCGACAGCAGTGAGTTTGGTTTGGTTTTTTGGTTTATTATTATTACCACTCTTCTCCTCTGTTCTTTATTTCCACAGTAGTTAACCACATTTTGTATTTATACATTATTTGTGTTTATTTGTTCAATGTCTGTCTCTCTCTGAGGTTATAACTCCATAAGGGCTGGGACCATGCTTGTATTGTTAAACGCTGCATTACCAATAGCTGGCACATTATGACCATTACAAAATAAGCATCTGATACATGAATGAGGGCTTCCTACCTTTGTTTGGGAGCTCTGGTGGCTTAGTGCCTGACGCATTTGACTGTTAACCAGAATGCTGGCGATTTAAACCTACCAGCCACTCCTCAGAAGACTGGGCAATCTACTTCCGTAAAGATTCCACCTCGGAAACCCAAGGAAGGGTCGCTGTGAGTCGGAATTGACTCAACAGCAGTGAGTTGTTTTTTGGTTTTTTTTTTTTTCCTTACCTTTATTTAAGCTATTCCTGCTTTCTGAACTGTTATCCCACTCCAGTTCACTACTACCATATAACTGCTATGCATCTTTCAGTAATTAACTGGAGTCGACTGCACCAGGAAGGTTTTTATGACCTTCCTCCCACTCCTGTAAAGATAGTAATTGCCTTTTCTGTTCCATCTCTGTACTGTGCACACATTTCTATATTAAATTAATGCATTGCATTATAATGTATTAATTTATATTATTCTTCTATTTACTTGACTGTAAGGTCCTTG
This sequence comes from Orycteropus afer afer, assembly GCF_000298275.1. Classification (NCBI taxonomy): domain Eukaryota; kingdom Metazoa; phylum Chordata; class Mammalia; order Tubulidentata; family Orycteropodidae; genus Orycteropus; species Orycteropus afer. The sequence continues at coordinate 4,576,105 of NW_006921841.1, read as the reverse complement.
AATACCCAGAGCAGCATTTATTTCTGTAGCCCTCAGTGTTGAGGTTCAGGTCATAATCAGGACTCAACACAGTAAAGACTCAATAAAGATGAACTGAGTTTTCCTTCTTAACATGGTGTCACTTAGGAGCTCTGGTAGCCTAGTGCCTAAGGCATTTGACTGCTAACCAGAAGGCTGGAGGTTCAAACCCACCAGCCACTCCTTGGAAGGAAGACTGGGCAATCTACTTCCGTAGTGATACCACCTCAGAAACCCAAGGACGGGCTGCCATGAGTTGGAGCCAACTCAATGGCAGTGAGTTTGGTTTTTTGGTAACATGTGTCACTTATCCCTTATTTGATTTTCATTGACTCAGTTTTAACATTATTAAATTCTTCATTATGCATCTATCATTAATCTTCTAATAATTATTCTAACAGAAAACAGATTTGTTCAGCAAGGGAAATTCATATAAAGGATTTGCTTCCTCACATTTTTCCAAGATCATATAAAACTTTTTCTAACCACTAATTTTCATTTCTACTTAAAAGTACCAATGTCCTCAGCACATTTTTTTCATCTGACCCTGACTTTAATATGAATCATTTGTAATTTTTTCACTTCCATACCAAATAAGTAATTGGGTTCCAATGCTCTCGGTAAAAGATCTGTAATACATATAGACTCTAACTCATCCAGAACACAATTAGACTTGCATATTAAAAAAAAAAAAAAAAACCTGTATCTGAAGCACAGCTTCAACTCTCCTTTCCCTCAATAATTGAGTATATCCCTGACAAACCTGACATCAGCAGTATTTGAGAGACTTTTCCCATAAACCATCAGCTAAAAACCCAAGTTTTTCTATAAGTAATCAAGGCATTCTCAAATTCTTCATATGCTATAATATCCTACACAGATGTCAACTAACCCTGTTCCTCTACTACATAAATATGTAATCAAATAAAAAATATACTAGCTACTGAGTGATGGCACTGACACTAATAAGCTTTATTTATTAAGTTCCTTTAATTGTGTATATGTGTTCCGTTAATTGTGTATATATGTCTTTGGTTGGTGTTTTCGCATTATACACTAACTGGATACTACAGAAGAATGAGCTATGCTTCTAGAAACCTACTCTATCACCTTCAGTAACTTTATGGTAAAGCTACGGAAGCAGTGTTCGTCACCAAAACATGAAACTTCTGTCTAGTAATAAATAAATATTTGTTGCAAAGCTACACATGACTCAAACATAGTAAGGGTAGCAAAGAGAAGAGAGAAACATATTCTAAAAGTGCCTAACATGACTCTCCCTTGTGGAAAATGGAATAATATAAAACAGGTCCTTTGCATCCTAAATTCATGATAAGTTGGGAGATTTGAAATTGTCTGCATTGGAAAATGCTAATTTTGCATTCTGAATGGTGAAATACATAATATCATTACATTCCAAAGAAATGCCACTATGCTTCACTGAATAGAGAAATACAGAGGTAGTCCCTAGTTTGATGTAAGTTGAATAATTCATTTTTTTTTTAAGTTTTCATTATTATTGCCTTTTATTGCCAGTATCTTACTAAGTCCAATCTTTGTCTTTAGGAGTTGGAAATATTACATATAAACCTATATATGGATTCTAATACATTGGTTGGTTGGTTGGTTAGTATGTGCCATTGAGTCAGACTTGACTTATAGAGACCCCTCCTTGGGTTTACGAGGAAGCATCACTACAGAAGTAGATTGCCCCATCTTCCTTTCAAGGAGTGGCTGGTGGGTTTGAACCGCCAGCCTTCTGGTTAGCAGTCGAGTGCCTTAGGCACTATGCTACCAGAGCTCCCATTCTAATACATGCATACCTACATACATAAAAAGTACACAAATCATAAAAATTTACTCTGACAGAGAAAAAGAGTTGGACAGCACTGGCACTTTGTCAGTTGTAGTAATAAGTCCACTTACGGAAGGTTCTGGATCATGTGGATCATCCCTAGGCATGGGGATAGTGTTTGTAGTCAGAAAATTAGTGAAAGCTGTGTGTATAGTCTTTTTCTTTTTTTTTTCTTTTATATGCAGGCAGTGCAGTGGGGTATGAACAAGATCCAGCCCTAACCGTGTCTTCAAGAATTTGTACGTAAGTTGGAACAGGTGCGTAAGTTCCTATTTAAGCTTACTTCAGTGCAAGAGAGGAGCTTTCATGGTACAGTGGTTAAAGCATTCCACTGCTAACCAAAAGGTTACCAGATCGAACCCACTAGCCACTCTGTGGGAGAAAGATGAGGCACCCTGCTTTGATAAAGATTTACACGATTGGAAACCCTAAGGAATAGTTCTTACTCATTCCATAAGGTCACTATGAGTCAAAATCAACTCCATGGCAGCAGGCTTGGTTTTTGGTTTAGTGCAAGAAAATGCTCAGAGCCTTTTCAATGATTTAAACGTTGTCTGTGCAGCAATGAAGGTGATTGTGAGGAAGAATTTCTTGCAAATAAGTGTTGGGTCAATCCTTTCAAAATGAGAGCAAACTTATTTAACATTAAAGGGCAAGAAGGAATTGTCTGTAAGTTGGATGGTTATAACATGGGGAATGCTGTTATCTCACTGCTTCCTGAATCTGCCTATTGACTTCAGCAAAGCAGTTAGCACTTGGGTCCATATTTTCAAGCAACTCAAGTACTGATTTAGTTTAGAAAGAACTCTAGCTAATCTTTTCACTATAAAATTTTTTGACAACTTCTCTCCTTCCTCTTCATTATTTACTTCTTTAGCATTTCTTTGCTTTTCATTAAGTCTTGATTTGTCCATCCCCCTTCTATGTGATGATCTATGAGCTGCTCCACATCAGTGACATCAAGTTCCAAATTCAGTGTTCTTGCCATATGGAAGATTTTTCTACCCATCTCTTCCATCACATTATCTGATCAAATGCTTGAAGCGTGTTCAATACAATTCAGCAATATGTTCCATATCTCTTGCACACATTTCTCCCCTTTCTCCCAGGAACATGCAATGTTCCAGACACACTGAAGAATATTATAGTTCTTCCTGAAACTGCATGATACCATACTTCCATATGTTGCAGCTATTGCCTGAGCAAATGTAGTCTGTAAGAAGTATGCCTTGAAGGTAACTGTGGGGAGGAAGTGGGAGGGGAGCTGCTGCATTGTAAATTTTGGTCAATGACATGAGACAAGGTATGTGTGAGCTGCTGTATGAAAAGTGAATTTACTCTGTAAATCTTCACCCAAATCCTAATAAAAAAAAAAAAAAAAAAAAAAAAAGAAGTATGCCTTGAAAGTAAAAATTGCACCTTGATCCATAGGCTGAATCACAGCTGCCATACTGGGAGGTAGATACTTTTATTTCTTGATTTTGATCATCTATGTGAGGAAGACATCCTGGAGCATTATCAAGTAGCAGCAGAATCTTGAAAGAAGTGCTCTTTTCAAGGCAGAAGGCACACACGTCTGGGATGAAACAATTTAAAAAACAGTCTTTAAACAACACAGTTGTCATCCAGGCCTTGAAATTACTCCTACAGTAGACAAGAAGTGTATTTTGGTCAATGCTTTTGAATGCTTCTGGGTTTTTGAACAGTAAACAAGGTTTGAATTTAAATCCAGCAGCATTTCCTCCCAGCAGTAGCATTGATTCTGTTTTTAAATGCCTTGAAACCAAGCCTCAACTTTGCTTCTTTGTAAATATAGGTCCTTTCTGGCATCCTTTCCCAAAATAAGTCTGTGCTGTCCACATGGAAAATCTAGTCTGGTAGATATTCTTCATCTTGTCTTATCTCGTCCAGCTCATCCTTACATTTTTTGGCAACTTCAACATCAGCACTTATTCCTTCTCAAGTTATGCACACATTATATAAGTCAAATCAGTTTTTGAAACAATGAAACCAGTCCTTGCTTGTATTAAAACTCATAGTAGTCTCCTTGCTGTTCTTTCAGGTTTTCAAAAATGCTGTAGGTTTTTCCTTGAATCATCAGTTACCAGAGGAATGAATCCTTTTCTGGATTTGGTCTTCTATCTAAATCATCAACAGCTTCTCCATCGTGTAGATGGTCCCTTGCCTATTCTTTCTTAAAACTGTAGAGTTTACGCCTAACACTCCTTTAAACAAAAAGACAAACCCACTGCCATCAAGTTAATTCTGACTCACAGCAACCCTACAGGACACAGCATAACTGTCCCATAGGGTTTCCAAGGCTACATATCTGTACTGAGGCAGACTGCCACATCTGTCTCCTGAGGAGTGGCTAGTGAGTTTGAACCACCAACCTTCCAGTTAGGAGTCAAGCACTTTAACCACTGCACCACTACAGTTCCTAGTCTTATCCCTTAATGGACTGTCAAAACAATCCAAGGAGACAGTTCTTTGCCATGTGCTATTTCAACAACGTTCTTTCCAATATCATTGTTGTAGTTGTTGTTAATGTGCCGTTAAGTCGGACCCGAATCATAGTGACCCCTCCTTGGGTTTCCGAGGCAGTATCGTTATGGAAGTAGATTGCCCGACCTTAGATCTTCATCTTTATATCCATGTCTAGAGGCTTCCTCACCTTGTTTTTCAGATTAGAACTTTCAGTGGCATGACTTCTATTGCTAGACATATTTTTAGGGGTACAAGCAGTATAAGTGTTACAGTTAGAGAAACTTGAACAACTTGGCTTCAAATTAACTACTGATGCATCTTAAACAGAAACAGTGTTTCTTAATCTGAAACACTGAGTAAGATCACACTATAGGCCTGGTCTGGGAGCTCTGGTGGCATCTTAGGCAGATGCCTAAGGCATCTGACTGCTAACCATAAGGCTGGCGGTTCAAACACACAGCTACTTCTCCAAAGGAAGACTGGGCAATCTACTTCCATACAGATACAGCCTCAGAAATCCAAGGAGGGGTTGCTATGAGTCAAACTGACTCTACGGCAGAGTTGAGAGTATAGGCCTGGTCTACAATAAAGTCAGAACCCATGGTATAACAATGAACTGGGAGTCCTATCAGCTATTGCACACATTCACAGTTCAATTTTTGTATACCATTAGAGTTGAACGTTGACAACTTTTTATCCATTATGACTCCTGACATCCACTTCACTATATATCAGGCCACAGCCTGCTATGTGGCACTGTTTTGAACAGTAAATCATAAAATTGAACATCTGTGAATGAACATCTGAGAATGATAACAGCAGCAAATTACACTCTGCAACACTGTATGCAGTACATATTAATAACAATTATATATGCAAAAAAAATCAACCATAAGAGATGAAAAGAGCAGCATTTTCTCAGGGATAAAGTTCAAAAGGCAGGAATGGACAGAAAAGAAGGACAAAGGGAAATGGTAACCACAGGAAGGAAGTGGGAAGAGTGCTGTTATATTGTGGGAAGTGTAATCAATGTCACAAAACAAAATGTGTATGAACTGTTGGATGGAAAGCCAATTTGCTCTGTAAATTTTCACCCAAATCACAATAAAAAGGTTAAAAAGAACTGATCCTGTGGTTCGTGGTAACTTGAATACATCATAAGTTGGGGACTTATGTACATTTACCTGTAAATGCATTTCAGGACAGGTCAATGTGAGCATGAAAAAGCACTCTAGTAATCATTTGCAATATATACAGAGCATTTATGTATTCCTCAAGTTAAAAGATGATGGAAATTAAGTGAAGCACAAAAAATGTCACACATTCTAAGAACCAAAAGGTATATTACAACTATATCTCAACATATCTTCTTACCAACTATTTGAGGACAGACACAATAAGCCCAATTTCTTCCACAGCCCTGGAGAGCAATTATGACTCTAAGATACTGAAAGATGTTAAGCCACTTAGAGACATGCTAAAAAGATTCAACTACTTCAATTAATATATCAAAACCCACAAATACATTTCTAAAGACTTTCAAAAAATTAAGGAAAAAAAGGGGCTTCTGATTATCTTTCTTTTAATAGGAAATCCATTAACAAGAAATTTCAAGCTTCCCAAGTAATGTAGTTCCGGTATTCTACTTAGTAAGTGTTCAAAAAATGTTTCTTCATTTTCAGTGTAATCATTTTGGCAACTCATTTAAATTTTCAGCCATTTTTCACAAGGTTTAACTAAAAATTTCCTGCATTTAATCAACCTAACCATTGTTGTTGTTGTTGTTGTTGTTGTTGTTGTTATACAGAGATAAAATGGCATAATATAAAAGCTAATACCACTCTATGGAGCAAATTATTTATTAATTACAAACAGCTTACATGCTGTCTTCAAATCTCTTGTATTAATCCAATCGACAATTTAACTTTTCATACATTTAATTCCTAAACACATTGTAGCTGTCTCCATAAGAATATGAGTGGAGATTTTTATCCTGTAGAATCTGCACAGCACTTAGAAGATGGACAATATTACCTATTAAACGACTGTGATGCACATGGGAAAAATTTACATACCTGAATTTTAATAAGCCACAAATGAAACTCTTCATGAGGGTAAAGTATACCATAGTTGATGAAGGTGGAAAAAAAGTGGTAAAATGTAATTATAACTAGGGTAAAGATGTAAATTATAACGAAAAATGTAATTATAACTAGGGTAAAGAGTTGTCAACGTTCAACTCTAATGGTATACAAAAATTGAACTGTGCATGTGTGCAAGGCTGTAAATCTTTATGGAAGCAGACTGCCTCTCTTTCTCCCATGAAGTGGCTGGTGGGTTCAAACTACCTTTTGGTTAGCAGCCAAAATGCCTTAACCACTATACCACCAGAGCTCCTTAACCTGTCTGTCAGTCCCCTAGAAACCACTACTTTCTGTGCTTGTCTTTATTTGATCTAGCAGAATTTGCCCAATTTGTCCAATGCTGGCAGCTTTTTCCTCCAGATATGTTTGTTGAAAACAACTAGAGACAATATAACATTGCAGTTGCCTAGAAAAGTGGTAACAGTTGGGGCAAATAACAAATTGGCGGAAAATAAAAAAACTGTTAATGTGAGGAATGAGATGTCCACAGAAAGTTTTGAAAAGCTCTAACATATTCCTTTTCCCAAATTACCCATGTCCATCTCTGTGTCATTAGGCAGGTATGCCATGGACCTCTTGGTGTCACCAAGTACCTCTCTTTTTCTCTTCTTCTCTCAGCAAGTGTACTGTCAGGTCAGGTCACATGTGATGCAGCTGTGTATGTTAACTGTGCCTCTCTGAAGCTTTTCCTGGCCAGGTCTGGCCCCTGTGCTTGCTGGTCCAGCTCTCAACTAACAGTTTTGGTACATTCCTGGGCCAGTGCAAGGTTTTAAGCTGGCATTATGACAGCTCTCAAAGCAAAATGTGTTCAGTGTGGACCCATACCTCTACTCCACTGGCAACCTCCTGCCCATAGGTGCCCAGCTACCCTATTAAACTCCTGCTTGGGTGCCCATCTCCACTCTGTGGGCCAACTCAGTCCACCACTGCCATCTGCCCTGTGGGCTGACTCACTCAACACCACCATCTTCTCTGAACCAGTGGCCTGCCATATTACCTATTGAGGTTGGGATTGTGCCATTTTCCCTGCTGATCTTGGGTTCATCACCCTCAGCAGCCAGAGCTACGTGAGTTAAGAGAAGCCTCCAGCTCCAGTGGGCCTGGAACAAGAGGCAGAGCTGAAGCCTAAGTTCAAGGGGCCTTTACCCAGCCCCTAGAGCCAGCACTCTGAATTCAGACTTCTAGTCTCTTAAACTGTAAGATAATTAATTTGTTTAAGTTATCCACTCATGGTATTTCTGTTATTAGCAACACTAGAAACTAAGACATTCTCCTTGAACCAACTTTGCCTACCACCACTGTCTGCCAGTCTCATAACTCCTGCCCCTCACACCGCTGCTGCATTTCTCTGCCATTCGGCTCTGCTATGCTTGCTGCATTTTTCTTAGTCTTGAGCTCAGCTGGTGTTACCAACTCAGTGCTACAGGCCTTGACTTGTAGTACAGCTCTTCTAGGAGGTTTCCAATGTGGAGTTCCATGTCCAAAGGACTCCCCTCCAGGCTCTAATTGATCAGGAAGCTCCAAAAACCTCTAAAAGGGTGGCCATTTATATTGACACTCCTTGTCAATTTCAGTGTGTGACTTTTATAAATCAACCATTCCCATAGGTGGATCATAAACTGACCAGTCCTACTGGGTGGATATGAAAGCCACTTATGCAAACAGAAAACCAACCAATCCCCTGCAAGCCGGTTATACTGGTAGTAAACCAACTAGTCCCCCGCAAAATGTTTATGTGTACAGTAAACCAACCAATCCCTTGACAGACTACAGCCTGACTAATCATTTTTGGAGAACTGTAAACCCAGGGCCAAAGAGGTTATATAAGAGATAACCCATTGCACCACACAGTCTGAGGAACAGAAAGAAAAAAGAATGAAGAAAACTGACCAACATCAGAGAGACCTACAGGAAACTATCAAGTATACCAAAATATAAAAACCAAGAATCCCACAAGGAGAGGAATGGGCCAAAAGAATATTGGGGAAAAAAATCCCCATCTTGATGAAAACTGCTTCCCCAAAGAAGATACATAAATTGGCCAAGAAGCACATGAAAAGATGCTTGAAATCATTAGGTTACTATAGAAATGCAAAGCAAAACCACAATACAGTACCACTTCACACCCACTAGACTATTACCAAAAAAGTGGAAAATAACAAATATTGACAAGGATGTAAAGACAGTGGAATCCTTGTCCACTACTGGCAGGAATGTAAAATGGTTCAGCCACTGTAGTTTACCAGCTGTTTGGTGGCTCCCCAAAAAGTTAAGTATAGAATTACCATATGTGGTGGCTAATGTTACGTGTCAACTTGGCTAGGCCATGATTTCCAGTATTGTGTAGTTGTCTTCCATTTTGTGAAATTATGTAATTTTTCTCCAGATTATGTGTTATAAACCCTAATTACTATATGTTAATGAGGCAATATTAGTGTGGGATATATCTTGAGTTACAGCCTTATAAGAGGACATGAATCAAGTCCCTTCCTTACTCAAGTCCCACCCATACTCAAATCCCACTCTTACTCTGATGCAAGGAGAGTTTCCTTGGAGGTGTGACCTGCATCCAATATATATGGACACTCTGGATCCTCTATCTGGCTCATCATCATCTGACCTCCAGTTCTTGGGACTGAACTAGCAACCAGTCATCTGACCTGCCAATTCTGGAATTTGCCAACTCCTGCAACCCTGTGAGCAAGTAACACTCTATCTGACTAGCCAGTTTTGGCACTCACCAGCTTCTACAACCCTATGAGCCAACAGCCAACCTGCCAATTATAGGTTCATCAGCCCCTGCAACCATGTAAGTCAGGGGAAGCCTCCAGTCTGACCCATGACCTACGAATTTGGGACTTACCAGCCTCCACAATTGTATGAGACATTTCCTTGAGCTAAACCAGTCTAGCTAGCTAGCTATCTGCACACACATATAGGCATTTCACTGGTTTTGCTTCTCTAGATAACCCAGCCTAACCTAAAATACCATATAACCCAACAAAATTCCACTCCTATATATATATACCCATAAGAACTGAAAACAGGTACTCACACAAATATCTGTACACAAGTGTTCAGAGTAACATTATCACAATAGCCAAAATATGGCAGGGGGTAGGGGAAGAACCTAATGCACCATGTCTGTTGTTGTTGTTGTTGTTGTTGTTTGCCGTCGAGTCGGCCCTGACTCATAGCGACCCCTCCTTGGGTTTCCGAGGCAGTATCACTACGGAAGTAGGATTGCCCAACCTTCCTTCCGAGGAGTGGCTGGTGGGTTTGAACCGCCAGCCTTCTGATGAGCAGTCAAGTGCCTTAGGCACTATGCTACCAGAGCTCCTAATGCACCATGTCTAGACATCTTCAATTGAGATAATCAGTCTGAGGAACAGAAAAAAATAAGAACCAAAAAAAAAAGAACAGAGTTTCGGAGATTTGGGGACACCACCAAGCATACTAATATATGCATAATGAGGGTCCCAAAAGGAGAGGAGAGAAACAGAAAGAATATTTGAATAAACACTGGTTGAAAACTTTAAAAAGTTGGTAAAAACAATATTCTACACATTCAAGGATGCTGGTTCACTATGTAAATAAACAAACAAATTGGATATACAGAAACTGAACTGTCTTCATGAGTAGCTTTCTTCAGCCTTATGAAATTCATAAGGTGTCTTTTTGAAAAATTTAGAATTAGAAGTTTAATCTGTATGTTTAATATGATTATGGACTATGTATTGTTTGTGTATACAAACAGACACAGCTGCATCAACAGATGCACTCTGCAATGGTTTTTAAAATTGAAAAAAAAAGTATATGCTGATTAAAACATCAGATTCAGCCTTATGGCTCCCAATTCACTATAGAGAATTTTATATAGAATTTTTTTACACAAATGAAAATAAGTATGAATATTCATGGTCTATTTACATGAAAAAACATTTCAAAAAATATCATGTATATTTCACTTACTCATAAAGTTTTCTATCAAGTATTTTGTAGGAATCATACAGTAAAACATTTTACATTCTGACTAGATTCAGAGGGGTCAAAGCACTTCTCATCAAATGGAAGTAAGCTTTTATGTTCATCACTGTGGCATAGAATAATAACCTTGTACCATTCTTTTCTTCTCCCACTGATAAAAAAAGCTGGATCAATAATACCAAACTTCTAAAATACATAAAATCAACTTAGTACATTGATTAAAGTTTCTTATAGAGACAAGGTTCTTGCAACAAAAGCACAAACATTCTTAACTAATATGACAAATGGAAAAATCGCATATACTAAGTGAGCAAATTGCATCTTAAAACATCGTTGACTTTAATTAGAAGCCAGCACAAAAGAAATATTAGTAACAGAAATGCCCATTCTGCATAACAGACATGAGAAGAAACTTAAAATACCTAAATACCTCATGAAAACCATCACCAGTTATTAAACAAACTTCCTGCCCTTTCAGCAGAGTAGAAAACAATCAATCTTTTCAACTTGTCTTCTGATTCAGGGTGGCCCATTTAACGTCTTTCAGCTTTCAGTAGGGTTATTTTCACTGTTTTTCAAGCCCAATTCAAGCAAACTGTGAATAAAATGTATAACCTCAATTTAAGTTGTCTTAATTAAAATTATAATTAAGATAATGATACTTAATCTCACCTTCAGTCCCTGCTTTTATTGATGTCTAAGCTTGTAGTTTTTAGTGATATTCATGTAAGCCCCTGTCTATCAGTGAAGCATATTTAGATTAATGGGTCTTGCATAATACTGCAGTACTGTCTTTACTACAATTGTACAAGTTCTGAATTCTCATATGAAAGTAAAGCAATTTGAAGTGATAGTGTAGACCCACTATTTTGCCACAAGGCTGGGCACAACATAAAAGGCAACTTGGCTAGCCTCACCATTATCTAGGCCTGCTTTTAGGAATAGATACATATAGTCTATGGTTAGCAAGATTGCCAGAGGGATAATAAAATTAATCTTCTCTGAATACCAGGAAAATGTGATTTCACATTTTACAAAATAGTACTTATTTCATTCATATACTTAGGATGATGTGTTGGAATAGAGCACATAAACACCAAAAGGTACATGCTCTTCCAAGGAAAACAAGCTTTTACTAGAATTATAACACAATGCATTTAAAAGAGTTAACATTATCTCTGATCTTTATCTATTTAAACCGATAATTGAAAAATTCTTATCATTTCAAAATAATAGTAATGTCCTGTGCTAGTACACAACAGGAAGATGTGGGAAGCCAGGGTGGATGGCTGGATACAGGGAAGGGAAGGGACAGAGAGACCCCATCCCCAGCCAGGAGAAAGTGGGAGCCAGGGTAGACAGCCAAAACAGGTAGCGGAAAGGCCAGGAATTGGGCAGAGTGGTCTGGGAACAGCTAAGGGAGACGAATTTATCTTCAGTTTGTCATACTGTGGCAGTTTGTGTGTTGCTGGGGGGCTGGAGGCTGTGCCACTGCTATTTCAAATGCCAGCAGAGTTGCTCATGGTGGACTGGTTTCAGTGGAGCTTCCAGACTGAGACAGACTCAGAAGAAGGAAGAGGCCATCCACTTCTCAAAAAACTGGCCAGGGTTGATCCTGCGGGCTTGGGACCATAGTCGCAGGGGACATCAAGCTCAATTGGCATAACATACTACACAAAACATTGTTCCACCTCCTACTTTGGCGAGTAGCGACTGGGATCTTAAAAGCTAGGAAGCTGCCATCTAGATGCAACAATGGGTGTCTCCTCGTCAAGAAGAAAGAAGAAAACCAAAATTAATGGAAACAATCAGTCCTAGCGACTGGTACACCATCCAATCTGCAACCTATACAACTATGAGACCAGAAGAACCAGATGGTGCCCAGCTACCACTGCCATCCACTTGGAAGGGATGTAGGAGATCCTGCATAAAGAGGGAGAACAATGTGGTACAAAACTCAAAATTATTTGGAGGCAAAAAAAAAAAGAAGGTGGGGACCAGGTTTGCTGGTCCAATAGAGCCTGGTGTAACCACTGAGACTATGGCCCCTAGCTGCCCTTCAGGTCTGGAATTGAACCCACAACAGTGGTTTCCAGCCAAACAAAGCACAGGCATGAGAGTTAAACATTTACCTCAAGTAGACACACGCCCTGGAGAGAACAATCATGGGAGAAGGAAGGGCTGCTTATGCACAGGGAGATAGCTCAGGGTGCAGAGGAGTATGAAGGGATGGACACTGGGAGGAGGTAACTATGGGGAGGAAGTGGGAGTGGAGCTGCTGCATTGTAAATTTTGGTCAATGACATGAGACAAAATATATGTGAACTGCTGTATGAAAGGTGAATTTACTCTGTAAATCTTCACCCAAATCCTAATAAAATAAAAAAAAAAAAAACTGGCCAGGGAAAACTTTATAAGTAGCAGTGAAACACTGTCTGATGTATTACTGGAAAACTTTATGAACAGCCCCAAAACACTGTCCAATACAGTGCCAGAAGATGAGCCCCTCAGATCAGAAGGCACTCAAAATACCACTGTGAAAGAGCTGCCTAATCAGAGCAGAACAGACCTTAATATGGATAAAGTAGAACTTATGGGACCTCCCTTTGCTGATGTGCCACAACTCAAAATGAGAAGAAACAGCCACAAATATCCATTAATAATCGGAACATGGAACGTACCAAGTATGAATCTAGGAAAACTGGAAGCTGTCAAAAATGAAATGGAATACATAAAGATTGATATCCTAGGCATTAGTGAGCTGAAATAGACAAGTTTTAGCCATTTTGAATCAGACTACCATATGATCTACCATGCCAAGAATGACAAGTTGAAGAGGAATGGCATGGCATTCATTGTCACAAAGAATGTTTCAAGATCTATCCTGAAATACAATGCTGTCAGTGATAGGATAAGATCATACGCCTACGTGGAAGGCCAGTTAATACTACTATTATTCAAATTTAAGAACCAACCACCAAGCCAAAGACAAGGAACTTGAAAATTTTTACCAAATTCTGCAGTCTGAAATTGACCAAATGTGCAATCAAAATGTGCTGATTATCACTGATGATTGGAATGCAAAAGATGGAAACAAAGAAGAATCACCAGTGGTTGGAAAATTTGGCCTTGGTGATAGAAATAACGCTGGAGATAATATGATAGAATTCTGCAAGACCAATGACTTTTTCATCGCAAAGACCTTTTATCAACACCACAAACAACAGCTATATACGTGGACTTTGTCAGATGGAGTACACAGAAATCACACTGACTACATCTGTGGAAAGAGGTAATGGAGAAGCTCAGTATCTTCAGCCAAAACAAGGCCAGGAGCTGACTGTGGAACAGACCATCAACTGTTCATATTCAAGTTCAAGCTGGAGCAGGAGACAATTAAAACAAGTCATGAGAGCCAAAATATGAGCTTACTTATATTCTACCTGAGTTTACAGACCATCTAAAGATTAGATTTGATGCACTGAACACCAATGACTGAAAACCAGAGGAACTGTGGGATGACATCAAGAACATTATCCATAAAGAAAGCAAAAGGTCATTATAAAGAAAGGAAAGGAAGAAAAGACAAAAATGGATGTCAGAAGACTCTGAAACTCGCCCTTAAGCAAGGAGTAGCAAAAGCAAATGGAAGAAATGACAAAAGAGCTGAACAGAAGATTTCAAAGGGTGGCCAGAGAAGAGAAAGTAAAGTATTATAATGAAATATAATGCAAAGACCTGGAGTTAGAAAACCAAAAGGGAAGAACACACTCGGCATTTCTCAAGCTGAAAGAAGTGAAGAAAAAGTTTAAGCCTCAAGTTGAAATACTGAAAGATTCTACGGGCAATATATTGAATGATGCAGGATACAGCAAAAGAAGATGGAAGGAATACAAAGAATCACTGTACCAAAAAGAATTAGTTGACGTTCATCCATTTCAGGTGGTGGTATATGACCAAAACCCAATGGTATTGAAGGAAGAAGTCAAAGCTGCACTGAGGGAAGTGGTGAAAAACAAGGCTCCAGGAAATGATGGAATACTCACTGAGATGTTTCAACAAACAGATGCCACACTGGGGGCACTTATTCAGCTATGCCAAGAGATTGGGAAGGCAGCTACCTGGCCAACTGACTGGAAGAGATCCATATTTGTACTCTTTCCAAAGAAAGGTGATCCCACAGAATGGGGAAATTATCAAACAATATTATCAATATCCCACTCAAGTAAAATCTATCTGAAAATAATTCAAAAAATGGTTGCAGCAGCAGATTGACAGAGAACTTCCAGAAATGCAAGCTGGATTCAGACGAGGACATGGAACAAGGGATATCATTGCTGATGTCAGATGGATCTTGGCTCAAAGCAAAGAATACCAGAAAAATGTTTACCTGTATTTTATTGACTACGCAAAAGCATTCAATTGTGTGGATCATAACAAATTATGGATAACACTGAGAGGAATGGGAATTCCAGAACACTTAGTTGTACTTGTGTGAAACCTGTACGTAGACCAGGAGGCTGCTGTTCAAACAGAACAAGGGGACGTTGCATGGTTTAAAATCAAGAAGGGAGTGCATCAGGGTTGTATCCTTTCGCCATACTTATTCAATCTGTATGCTGACCAAATTATCCAAGAAGGTGGACTATATGAAGAAGAACATGGCATCAGGATTGGAGGAAGAGTCATTAACAACCTGTGATATGCTGACAACACAACTTTGCTTGCTGAAAGTGAGGATGACTTGAAGCACTTACTGATAAAGACTGAAGACTACAGTCTACACTATGGATTGTTGTTGGTATTGTTAGGTGCTGTTGTGTCATTTCCAACTCACAGCGATCCCATGCACAGCAGAATGAAACACCGACTGGTCCTGTGCCAGCTCCACAATCCTTGTTATACCTGATCTCATCACCCCTGCCACTATGTCAACCTATCTCGTTGAGGGCCTTCCCCTCTTTCATTGATCCTCCACCTTACAAAGCATGACATCTGTCTGGCTACCTAGTGCCACTCTGACAGGAATATAACAGAAATGGGATGGCCATAACACACAGGAGTTTATTCTCTTACAGTTTGGAGGCTTTAAGTCCAAGTACAAAGTGCCAGGCTCTAGGGGCTGGGTGAAAGCCCCTCAACCTTGGGCTTTAGCTCTGACTCTTGCTCCTGGCCCAATGAAGCTAGAGACATCTCTTCACTCAAGCAGCTACTGACTGCTGAGGCTAACAAGCCCAAGGTCGACAAATAAAATGGCACAGTCCCAATGTTACCAAACCACGTGGCAGGTCATTAATTCAATTCCATTATAAGTCCCAAGGTTGGCAGAGCATGACAGGCTGCTGAACAATGACACAGCTACACGAAGGGTCCAAGTGTGCCATGAGCTAGGGACTATCCCCAAGGCTTCTCCTTATATATATATAGGAAGGAGGCCACATCCCAAAGGCAGCTACTCAGCTGCTTGTGGTAGATCCCACCATGGAGCTGACTGCCAGTCTCATCATGGGGAATAACTACCACCAGCTGCCCAGCCACTCAACCAAGTCCAGCTAAATTGACGCACAAACATAACCACCACCACATCCTTCTCCAGTGAATGGTCCCTTCTGACAACATGATGAAAGTATGTAGAACGAAGTCTGGCCATTCTCACTTCCAAGAAGCATTCCAGCTGTGCCTCCTCCAGAACAGATTTGTTAGTTCTTTTAGCAGTCCATGGTACTTTCAGCATTCTTCACCAACACCACAGCTAAAAAGTATAAACTCTTCTTTGGTCTTCCTTATTCATTGTCCAGCTCTCACATGCATATGAGGTGACTGAAAATACCATGGCTTGTGGCAGGTGCACTTCAGTCCTCAAGGAGACATCTTTGTTCTTCAGCACTTGAAAGAGGTTCTCTGCAGACAATTTGCCCAGTGCTATACATCGTCTGATGTCCTGACTGCTGTTTCCATTGGTGTTGATTGCAGAACCAAGGAATGTGAAGTCTTTCACAACTTCAATCTTTTCTCCATTTATCATGATGCTACTTAAAGGTCCAATTGTTAGAATTTTTGTTTTCTTTATATGGAGATGTAATCCATACTGCAGACCGTATTCTTCAATCCTCATCAATAAATACTCCAAGTCATCCTCACCTTCAGCGAGCAAAGTTGTGTTGTCAGGGTATTTCAGGTTGTTAATGATTCTTCCTCCAACTCTGATGCCTCCAATTCTTCTTCATATAGTCCAGCTTCTTGGATTATTTGCTCAGCATATAGATTGAATAAG
>NW_006921841.1:4528976-4559002 GCF_000298275.1 Orycteropus afer afer | reverse complement strand
ATAATTTCCACATTCTGTGGGATCACCTTTCTTTGGAATGGGTACAAATATGGATCTCTTCCAGTCAGTTGGTCAGGTAGCTGTCTTCCAAACCTCTTGGCGTAGCCAAGTGAGTGACTCCAATGAGGCATCCATTTGCTGAAACATCTCAACAGGTATTCCACCAATTCCTGGAATCTTATTCTTCACCAATTCCTTCAGTGTAGCTTCAACTTCTTCTTTCACTACCATTAGTTCTTGAACATATGCCACCTCCTGAAATGGATAAAGATCGGCTAGTTCTTTTTGGAACAGTGACTCTGCGTATTCCCTCCATCTTCTTTTGATGCTTCCTGCATCATTCACTATTTTGCCCATAGACTTCAATATTGCAACTTAAGGCTTAAATTTTTTCCTCAGTTCTCTCAGCTTGAGAAATACCAAGCTTATTCTTCCCTTTTTGTTTTCCAACTCTAGGTCTTTGCACATTTCATTATAGTAATTGGCTTTTTCTGCTCTAGCTGCTCTTTGAAATCTTCTGTTCAGCTCTTTTATCCTGTCATTTCTTCTATTTGCTTTAGCTACTCTCTGCTCAAGAGCAAGTTTCAGAGTCTCTTCTGACATCCATTTTGGTCTTTTCTTCTTTTCTCATCTTTTTTAATGACCTCTCACTTTCTTCATGGACGGTGTTCTTGATGCCATCCCACAATTCTTTTGGTTTTCAGTCATTAGTGTTCAATGCATCAAATCTATTCTTTCGATGGTCTCTAAATTCAGGAGGGATATATTCAATATATTTAGGCTCTCGTGGACTTGTTTTAATTGTCTTCAACTTCAAGTTGAACTTGCATATGAGCAGTTGATTGTCTGGTTTTGGCTGAAGATATTGAGCTTTTCCATCACCTCTTGCCACAGATGTAGTTAATCTGATTCCTGTGTATTCCATCTGGCAAAGTCCACATACACAGCCACCATCTGTGTTGTTGAAAAAAGGTATTTAGAATGAGTAAGTCATTGATCTTGCAAAATTCTATCATGCGATCTCCAGCGTTATTCCTGTCACCAAGGCCAAATTTTCCAACTACCAATGATTCTTCTTTGTTTCCAACTTTTACATTCCTGTCACCAGTGAGAACACATCTTGATTGCATGTTTGGTCAACTTCAGACTGCAGAAGTTGATAAAAATCTTCAATTTCCTCATCTTTTGCTCTGGTGTTCGGTGCATAAATTTGGATAAAGTTGTATTAACTGGTCTTCCTTGTAGGCGTGGATATTATCCTATCACTGATGGCATTGTACTTCAGGACAGATCCTGAAACGTCCTTTGCAATGATGAATGCCATGCCATTCCTCTTCAGATTGTCATATTCGGTATTGTATATCATATGGTTCTCTGATTCAAAATGGCCAAAACCGGTCCATTTCAGCTCACTAATGCCTAGGATATCAATCTTTATGCGTTCCATTTCATTTTTTACAACTTCCAATTTTCTTAGATTCATAGTTCATACATTCCATGTTCTGATTATTAATGGATATTTGCAGTTGTTTCTCCTCAATTTGAGTCATGCCACTTCAGCAAATAGGGGTCCCGAAAGATTTACTTTATCTGTATCAGTAAGGCTGGTTCTACTCTGATGAGGCAGTTCTTTCCCAGCTGTATTTTGAGTGCCTTCCAACCTGAGGGACTCGTCTTCCTGCACTATATCAGACAATGTTCCCAGGCTATTCATAGAATTGCCCAGTAATATATCAGACAGTGTTTCTCTGCTATTCATAAGGTTTCTGGCCAATTCTTTGAGAAGCAGATGGCCTCTTCCTTCTTCCTAGTCTGTCTCAATCTGTAAGTTACGTTGAAACCTGTGCACCATGTGCAACCCTGCTGGCTTTTGAAACACCGGTAGCATAGCCTCAAGCCTCACAGCAATACGCAAGCCACCACAGAATGACAAACTGATAGACAAGTTTGTCTCCCTTAGCTGTTGGAAACCCTCTCTGCCTCCCACCCTTTCCTGCCTTTGGACATGGGTCCTGTCTGCTGCCCCTTACCTGGATCCTGCCCCTTTGTCGTCCCCGGCGCTCCTTCTCTTTCCTGCTTCTGGGTTATGGATCCTATCTGCCACTCCTTACCTGGATCCTGCTGCTTTTTGTCATCCCCAGTGTTCCCTCCCTTTCCTGCTTGTGGGGGTGAGTCCAGTATGGATTACACCTCAATATAAAGAATACAAAAATCCTCACAACTGGACCAATAAGCAGCATTATGAGAAATGGAGAAAAGATTGAAGTTGCCAAAGACCTCATATTATTTGGTTCTACAATCAACACCAGTGGAAGCAGAGTCAAGATATCAGACGACATATAGCACTGGGAAAATCCACTGCAAAAGACCTCTTTCCAGTGCTGAAGAGCAAAGATATCTCCTGGAAGACTAAGGTGTGCCTGACACAAGCCATGGTATTTTCAGTCGCCTCATACGCATGTGAGAGCTGAACAATGAATAAGGAAGACCAAAGAAGAGTTGATGCTTTTGAGCTGTGTTGTTGGCAAAGAATAATGAAAGTACCAAGGACTGCTAAAAGAACTAACAAATTTGTCCTGGAAGAAATGCAGCCAGAATGCTCCTTGGAATCAAGAAGCACAAGACTTCATCTCACCTACTTTGGTCATGTTGTAAGAAGGGACTATTCCCTGGAGAAGAGTATCATACCTGGAAAAGTGGACGGTCAACGAAAAAGGTGAAGGCCCTCAACAAGATGCATTGACAAAGTGGCTGCAATGATGGGCTCAGGTATAGCAGGGATCGTGGAGCTGGCACAGGACTGGGCAATGTTTTGTGCAGGTGTACACAGGGTCACTATGAGTTAGAGATGACTCAATGGCACCTAACAACAACAGTAGACAACAAATGTGTCCCCAATTCTTTAAGTAGGATTCTATGGCTTATCAAAACTAAATCAAATTGACTACCATTGAGTCAATTCCAACTCATAGGGACAGGACCAAGTACAATTCCACAGGGTTTCCAAGGCTATAAATCTTACAAATAAGTGCTCCGAGGCACTTCACTATGCCAGCAACCTCCTGCCCAAAGGTGCTCAGCTTTCTCACTCTTCAGGCTGGGAAGCCCACTGCATGATCTGCTGATGCTCTCCTCGTTCTCCTGCCTCTGCTGATGCTATTTTTCTGCTGCTGCTTCCTGACATCTCTCACCACCTCCAGTGTTACAGTTCTCTTTCTCCTGGGTCTAGGAGGTTCTCAGCACAGGGATCCTAGGGTCAAAGGGCACACTCCATTTGCATCTCTTCTTGGTGGTAGTGGTCCCCCATTTTCTGCCTCTGGGATGGCACATTTTAAGCCTAGTGGGATGGCAAAACTTACCAATACTAACATTAGAGCTCTACATACCTTATTTGCATGGTCCCACCCACACAGGATGCCATGCAACTTATTTCTATTATTAGCAAGTTGTCCTAACCCTCTGGATACTACATTTGCGTAGTCATAGGTAGTGACATAGTGAGAGTTACAAAGACTATGGCTAGAAGGGACATATTAAGTAATTCACTGCACTGCATATGGATTGAAGACCGAACACAAAAGCAATTCCCTCTCGACACAATGACTATCACTGCCAAGGCCCAAAGCTTGCTCAAGATGCTTAAAAAAAAAAAGCAGGACCAGGCCATATGATACCATTGGTGTTGGTATAATGTTCAAATCACGTAACATTCTATCTCACAGAATGTATCATGGATGTTAGGCAACATGTGACTGTATTCACACTTGTTCTAAAAATACATATACAATGGAAAAAAAGACCAAAACAAAAGCCACCAAAACAGTAGGAGTTATCGCAGATTAATGGAAATAAATTTTTTATTTTTAGGATTATTTTCCAAACAACCAACCATTCATAATTTAATTTTTTTTAAAAAATTAAACTTTAAGAAAACTAAGATTTAGAGACAACTTCCTCATTCTGATAAAAATTACATCTATAAAAAGCTTACAGTTAATATGATACCTCCCTTGCTTCCCTGATAAAACAATGGCCAAGACAAGAATATCTGCTGTATCAAGTCTTATTCAACATCATACAGAGGTCCTTACCAGTGCAGTGAATCAAAAGAAGATAAACAAAGGGCAAATATATGAGGGAAATATGAAATAAAACTGTCTCTACTGGCAGGCAACTTAATTGTCTACATAAAAAATCTCAATGAGTCTACAAAAGCTACTATAAGTGAGTTTAACAAAGTAGCAAGACACAAGGCCAATATAAAACTATCAACTGCATTTCCAATTAACAAGTGGAAATTGAGATTTATAAAAGATAACACTTACAATAGCACCAAATAAATGAAATACTAAGATAGCAAAATATGTACAAGATTTTTATGCTGAAAACTTCAAGATGTTAATAGAGAAATCAAAGATCTAAATAAAGTACTGTATTCATGGACTGAAAAACAGTATTGTTAAGATGTCAATTCTCCCCAAGTGGATCTTTAATTTCAAAGCAATTTCAATCAAAATCTAGGAATGCTTTGTCATATAAATAGACAAGCGAATTTTAAAAATGTATATAGAAATGAGAAGGAGCTAGGATACCAGAAATGATTTTGAAGAAAGAAAAACAAAGTTAGAGAACTCATACTGCCAGATTTTAAAAAATATTATAAAGCTATAGTAATGAATACAGTGTGCTTTTGGTCAAAGTAAAGACACACAGAACAATGAAACAGAACCAAGCTTAGAAATAGATCTGCAACTGATGTTTTACAAAGATGCCAGGGATATTCAATGAAGTTAAGGATGTTGTTGTTGTTGTTATGTGCCGTCGAGTCAAACCCGACTCATAGCGACCCCTCCTTGGGTTTCCAAGGCAGTATCACTACGGAAGTAGGATTGCCCAACCTTCCTTCCGAGGAGTGGCTGGTGGGTTTGAACCGCCAGCCGTCTGGTTAGCAGGCAAGTGTCTTAGCCACTATGCTACCAGAGCTCCTGAAGTTAAGGATAGCATTTTCAATAAATGGTGCTGAAATAAATTGAGCATCCACATTAAAAAAAGAAAGAAAAAGAACTTTGTACTATGTTGTTGTTATGTGCCGTCGAGTCAAACGCGACTCATAGCGACCCCTCCTTGGGTTTCCGAGGCAGTATCACTACGTAAGTAGGATTGCCCAACCTTCCTTCCGAGGAGTGGCTGGTGGATTTGAACTGCCAGCTGTCTGGTTAGCAGGCAAGTGTCTTAGCCACTATGCTACCAGAGCTCCCTTGTACTATATACAACAAAAATAAATTCAAATGGAGAGTAGACCTAAATGTAAAACCTAAAACTATAAAACTTTTAGGAGAACACCTTTGCAAACTTGGGTTAAAAACTTCTTAGGACATAAAAGTATAAATAATAAAATAATAAATTGTACTCTTAGAAAAACACTGCTAAGCAAATGAAAAGGCAAATGACAGACTGGAAGAAAGTATTTGTGAACATATATCTGATAAAGGAATTATATCCAGATTATATAAAGAACTCTCATAACTCAATAATAAGAAAACATATAACCCAGTAAAAAAAAAAAAAAATGGGCAAAAGATTTGAATAGATACTTTATCAAAAAAAAAGGTACAACATGACATACAATGGTACAGGAAAACATGCTCAACATATTAGCCAGCAGGAAATGCAAATTAAAACATAAATGAGATATCACTAAGTAACTACTCTTGTTAGCCACAATCCAGTTGGCAACCCCACACACAACCAAAGACAATGCTGCTCTGACCTGTGGCATCCCCATGATCACTTACAGATGAGATCTTTGTGATCCATAAGGTATTCACTGGCTGATTTCCAGAAGTAGACTGTCAGGTCTTTCTTCACAGTCTTCCTTATTCTGGAAGCTCTACTGCAACCTATTCAGCATTATTACAACTTGCAAGTCTTCAGTAACGAATAGGTGGTGGCTTCACTTGCGGTTCACTGGCTAGAATCAAATCTGGATCTCTTGCATGGAAGGCAAAAATTCTACCAATGTACCATCAATGTTGCCAGAATACCTATTTTTGTTGTTACTAGGTGCTGTGGGGTCAATTTCCACTCATAGCCACATCATGTGACCGAGAAGAACTGCACCACAGGGTTTTCTAGGCTATAATCATTATGAGAACAGATTACCAGGTCTTCCAAATACCTACTAAAATGGCAAAAATAAAATGACGACTGCTGACCAGGATGTGAAGCAACTAGAACTGTCCAATACTGTTAATGGGAATACAAAACAACACAACTAGTTTGGAAAACTGTTTGGTAGTTTCCTATAAAATTAAACATAAGCATGCCACATGACCCAAGATTCCCACTCCTGGATATTTAACCAAAAGAATGAAAACATATGCCTACACATAGGCCTGCACAGGGATTTATAAAGAACTGCACATGAATATTTGTAACAACTTCATTCCTAAAAGATAAAAATTGCAAACCACCCCAATTTCCACCAACTAGTAAAAAGATAAACAAATTGTGATACATTCCTACAATAAAATGCTACTCAGAGCTAAAACAGAATAAAACAATTGATAACATATATCAACATAGATGAATCACAAAAGTACTAAGTGAAAGACACCAGAAACAAAAGGCTTTTTCCATGTATATGACATTCCAGAAAAGACAAAGCTACAGGGGCAGAGAACAAAGAGGTAGTTGCCAAGACCTGTGGGTGAGGGGAAGAATTGACTACAAAGGGAAAGACGTGAGGAAACTTGTTGGAATAATGGAAATGTTCCTTGTCTGGATTGTAGTGGTGTTTACATGACTATATGCATTTTTCAGAGTTCACTGAGTGGTTTACCTTAAAATGATTTTTTTTTTTTTTTTTTACTTATAAATTACACTTCAATAGCCTAAAGATTAAAAAAAAAAAAAAAGCAATATATGTCTTTTTTAAAAATATGGATCAATTTCAATGACTTAAACTCAGCTAATTGGGTACGGGGGAGAGGAAGGCAAACCAAAAACTCTTAGAAATATAAATCTAGTACTGATTTATTGGTTAGGAAATAAGAACAGATAGACACTGTAACAAAGAGTTCATCTAAAGAGAGTTGCCTTTTTCATTAAAATTCTCATTATTCAGATAAAATTTTATGAGTTTTCAAGATAGATCAAAATTCACAAGAAACAGATTAATAAATGAGCACTGTGATTAAGAGTTGGAATTTAAAACAATTTACTTCATTCAACACTCCATTTCCAATTTACTAAATGGAAACAGTGTCATCCACGCATCCACCCCAATTCTTTCCCATCCTTAATTTCTGCTCCAGAGAGAAAGATAACAAACCTTCAAATAGCTTTTACTAATTATAACAATCCTATATACTTTACAAATCTTACTTTTAAGCTAGGGTACAACCAAAAAAAAAGTGTCTTACTAGGTAAGATCCTATTTGTCCATTGAAGTTACAGACAAACTAATTGGTAACTTTCTTATTCCTTTTTTCTTTTTTTTAACTGTTCCCTCCCCTCTCCGCATTCCCCCAAAAAAGTGATGCTCCCCTGTGAATGTTTTCTGTAATTTCTTTCTGCCTGGTACTAAGTATTAAAATAAGCAAACAAAAAGCATTCCCCAAGTTTTGAACTGATCACTCAACAAAAAGATACATTTTGCCATTAATAGAAGAGGTTAAGTTGTAACTTTCATCACTTTGTTTTGTCCTTATGTTTATTCCATTTGGCTTATACAGTTGCTAGGAAACCAGTTCATATTAAGACTTCCCAGCCCACAGAAAAACCTCCTAGCTTGTCTGTAGGATACCAAACTTCGTAACCAGGGCAATTTCCTACCACACAATTTACTGGCCAGCCGCACTTCACAGGTGCACTCTCCCTAGCATCCTCGGCTCCATTTACCTAACAGGTACAGTACACTCCATTCTCTCTATACCACAGAAACTAGCCGAGAGCAAATGCCATGATTGTAAATGGTGAGATCTCTGATGGCAGAGAACACATCGAATTTATTGTCAGTCCCTGTCACCCCGCCCAACTTAATTTTGTTTTAAATTGTGAGATGAAATGTGAGCCCACACCAATGATGAGATGAAATGTCAGCCCACGTCAATCACTCCACCACGCAACTTGCAAACTAGTTCCAAAAGCTATCTATCATCCAACTACCGCCTGGATAAATATTTGGAAAGGATGGTGGCATCAGTATCTGCACAGTTGAGAGGGGGAGGGAAGAAAAAGGCGGAGTTCGAAAGGGGCTGCAGAGTCACCCACAGCTGTGGCCAAGACTTTACCCTCCAGGAAATCAGGCTCTGCCCCAGGTTTCATCAGGAAAGCAAGTGAGAGTTAACAGCAGCAACATCACTGTCCGAAAAAACACTAAGCGCTGCTTTTAATGGAGTTGACACTCCTAAAGTGAAGCCAAAAATACGTTTCATGTAGGAAGCTTTCCCCTGGGATATGCGACATAAGCAGATAAGGAAACATCTCTATTGTTGGAAAAGAGGGGCGTACTTTGGGAATGAAGGATGCCTCACCACTTGGCAAAATTACTGGCTCCTGCCTTAACCCCGAAATGCCCCTTTTATGGCAGCCTGTGGCCCAAAGAAACGAAAGGAAATGTGGCTGCCGGCCGCTGTACAGCGTCTACCCCGGTGTACTTAGTAGAGGGGAAACATTATCTCGCAAACGCCAAAGTCTCCGTTCGGTGTGAGGCTTTGGTGACACAGTAATCACGTGTACACGTGCGTAGACTTTCGAAAACACTGGCAGTCGATTCTGCAAAGTGCAGGTGCCCATACTTGCAGGAGACAGCAAGGGCGAGTCCGCACACCCTGCCGGCGGGGGGGAGCAGGTTCTGGTCCAGCCCGAGGCTGGTCACGCCCCCTAGCCTCCCGCCAAGGCCTCCGCCGGCAGCGCAGCCAGAGAGGCGGGCGACAGAAACCGGGCTGCTCTCCTCGCCGTGTGGGGTGCTCCCGGCCGCGCCTAGGCCGCCTCCAGGCGCGCCTCCCGCGTCGCGCGGCCCTGGCCCCAGCTCCAGGACCCTGGCCCGGAAGGCAATCGTCTATTTACCTGCTCCCCGCACTCGCTCGCTGCCGCCGCGCTGCACAGCACCCGCTCACCTATGCAGCCAGGTGAGGCACCCTCAGCACAAAGAGCAGCATACAAACCCCGGACAATACCCCAGATTGTTAACCGGGAGACCACGGCCCCAGGCACATAAGTTAGAGTAGCCCACGCACCACCCGGCTTGGAACACCTCTGCCCCCGGAAGTTGATTTCCGCCAAGGCCCGCCCAGCTCTGCGCTTGTCACTCAATTTAAACACGCGCGTCACGTGGCCCCATACTCAGGCTTCAGCTAGGGGAGCTAGTCCTCTGAACCTTGGCAACCTGGCTTGAGTGGTACTCCAAGGATTGTCTTCTGGAAGGTGGTATCCTTTCCTTTGACTGCCTTACCTCTGCCCAAGCTCTCCCTTTTGTTAGTTGTAGCTGAATTCCCCTTGAATGAGAGGCTCTGTTTCTACGCCTAATCCGTACAGACAAAATCATCCCCGAAATGGGACTCCCATGTAGGATTGAGGATTGTTCCTGAAAAAAGAGCGCACCAAATCTTCTTACCATCTCCAATAAGAATTGTGTAAAAACTGGAGCTGAGAAAAGTGCCCAACATGTGGTAAGTGCTTAGGAAACATCTGTTAACTAGACAAATGCTCTGTCCAATTTTTGGATGTCTGAACCATCAATCACTGAATGCACCAAAGCCAAGAGCCTTTGCAGGCCATTAATCAGATATCAAGTAGAGAATTATGCCCTCGGATTACTTTGTTCTTATGTCAACTCCAAATCACAATTTATACATGCCATCTGTGTTTCTGAAGAAGCAGTTGGAGTGAACTCAACGACACCCAACAACAACTTCTCTGTTTCAGAGACAGTTTTTTCCCCATCTGCCAAGACACCCCCTTTTTCAAAGCCTTCAGTCGGAAAATGAAAAAAAGTAGTGTAATTGACATTTTTATTAGAAAAGAAGAATGGTTATGTGACTTTTTGTCATTTCAGACTGCTTTCAATAGAAATTGTCAACTAACAGGAAACTTACTAAAGTTTTTTTTTTGTTTTTTTTGGGGGGATTTTAAAATCTGGGAGGGATTTGGAGGGCATTAATTTAACAAATTTGTATTGAGAGCATACCATATACCTAGTACTAGACCAAGTTATGACAATCCAAGAGTAAACAAGAGAACACTCAAGATCCTTGCCTTCAAAGAATTTACAGTCTCTTGAGGAACACAGACAAGTGACCTCAAACTTTAAGCCTAAATCTATGTCATATTCACCTTCATCACATAAGAGACATTCTTTAACATCTGGACAACGTCGTTTGTTTTCTCATCTTTCCATTGGGCAAAATTGGCTCAAAACTGTGATAATTTCTACTCAGCACTGCAGGTGGAAAGTTTCAGCAAGGGATCCTGACAATCCTCCAGGAAGTACAGGCTCAAGAACTGATAAAATGTTTCAGTATTGAGCACAAATGTCACCTACCCCGTTTTTTCCTGCCCACTCCCTTCCTTGTGCACACAGCAAACAGATTTCCATTATATGAATATGATGCTTTGTTAAGTTACATGTTTATCTGTCTACTAGGTGACCAATTCAAGGACCACTGTTCATTTGTCTTTGTATATCCAGCAGTCTAGCACATTGTGTAATGAGTGTAATTGCCTTTATATCATTTTGTTTCTCATATCTCTTGTGGCTGGAAACTTCAGATGAGTGTCTGGGAGTTTCCGTTGATATATTTACATGCTTATATCTATCCCATGTTATTTAATGTTACACAGAATATAATGTTAGTACAAATTTATTTAATGTTAAACAGAATATAATGTAACTTTATTGAGTACTTGCCAGGACTCAATGTACTAGGCATTGAGCTAAATAATTTATAGTCACAATGATCCTACAAAGTAGGTATATTAATGTACTCTTTTTAGATGAGGACTTAGTGTTTAGTCACTGTAGTGCAATACTTCTGCTTTCCACATCTCTTCTTCATCAGTGAATCCAAATTTGACCATCTCCATAAAATCTTTCACTTCTCTGAGCCCTTTTTTTGAAGTGTACAATTCAATGGCTTTTATTACATTCACAGACTTGTGTAGCCATGGTCACAAATCAATTTTAGCAGTCACCACCCATTCCTCCCATCCTTCCTAGCCATAGGCAACCACATAGTGCCTAAGCCATTTGACTGATAACCAGAAGGCTGGTGGGTTTGAACCACCAGCCACTCCTCAGAAGGAAGATTGGGCAATCTACTTCCGTAGTGATATCACCTCAGAAACCCAAGGAATGGTCGCTATGAGTCGGGGCCGACTTGACAGCACATAACAACAACCAATAGATTTGCCTATCCAGAATGTGCCATGTAAATAAAATCATATAATATGTGATCTTTTGTGGCGGGTTTCTTTTATCTAACATAATGTTTTAAAGTTTCATTTATCCATTCAACAAGTGATAGATACTTGGATTGTTTCTACTTTTGGGCTATATTGATAATGCTACTATGAACATTCATGCACAAATTTTTTCTGTGGACACGTTTCCATTTCCCTTAGGTATATACATGGGAGTGCAATTGCTGGACCATATGGCAACTCTATGTTTATCTTTTAGGGAACTAACAGGATGTTTTCCAAAGTGGCTGCACCATTTTACACTCTCACCAGCAAAGCAATGTATGAGTGTTCTAGTTTCTTCAGGGTGCCCTTATCTCCTATAGAACATGTCACTCTATTACTTTTCAGAATACTTTCCAAAAACTATTTTATTCTGTCCTATATCATATTTGTGTATCTGCAAGTCTGTCTAATAGATTGTGACCTTCTGGCATGAGCAACTTAGCATCTACCCTCAAGAAACTCAAGTCTGGAGGAAGATACAATCAAATCAATTATTACAGTGATAATTATTGTTCTTAGGTGCCATCGAGTTGGCTCCGACTCATCGTGACCCTATGTACAACAGAAGAAACACTGCCCAGTCCTATGCCAGCATCACAATCCCTGCTATACCTGAGCCCATTGCTGCAGCCACTGTGTCGATCCATCTTGTTGAGGGCCTTCCCCTCTTTCGTTGACCTTCCACTTTACCAAGCATGATACCCTTCTCCAGGTATGGTCCCTTCTACAACATGACCAAAGTAGGTGAGATGAAGTCTGGCCATTCTCGCTTACCAAGAGTATTCCAGCTGCAGTTCTTCTAGAACAGAATTGTTAGTTCTTTCAGCAGTCCATGATACTTTCAATATTCTTTACCAACACCACAACTCAAAAGCATCAAGTCTTCCGTTTCCTTCCTTCATTGTCCAGTTCTCACATGCGTATGTTGTTGTTGTTGTTATTTGCCATCGAGTCGGCCCCGACTCATCGCGACCCCTCCTTGGGTTTCTGAGGCAGTATCACTACGGAAGTAGGAATGCCCAACCTTCCTTCCGAGGAGTGGCTGGTGGGTTTGAACCGCCAGCCTTCTGGTTAGCAGTCAAGTGCCTTAGGCACTATGCTAGCAGAGCTCCTTACATGCATATGTAGCAATTGAAAATACCATGGCTTGGGTTAGATGCACCTTAGTCTTCAAGGACTAAGGACATCTTTGCTCTTCAGCACTTGAAAGAGATTTTTTGCAGCAGATCTGCCCAATGTGATTCGTCATCTGATGTTCTGACTGCTGCTTCCATTGGTGTTGATTGTAGAACCACATAATATGAAGTCTTTGACAACTTCAATCTTTTCTCCATTTATCGTGATACTGCTAATTTGTTCAATTGTGAGGATTTGGGGATTTTTTTATATTGAGGTGTAATCCATACAGCGGATGGCAGTCTTCATTCTTCATCAGTAAGTGCTTCAAGTCATCCTTACTTTCAGCAAGCAAAGTTATGTCATCTGTGTACCTCAGGTTGTTAATGAGCATTCTTCTAAACCTGATACCATGTTCTTCTTCATATAGTCCAACTTCCCAGATTATTTGCTCAGCATACAGATTGAATAAGTATGGTGACAGGATATAACCCTGATGCACTCCCTTCTTGATTTTAAACCATGTTGTATTCCCTTGTTCTGTTTGAACAACAGCCTCCTGATCTATGTACAGGTTCCTCATAAGTACAATTAAGTGTTCTGGAATTCCCATTCTTCTCAATGTTACCCATAATTTGTTAAGATCCACACAGTTGAATGCTTTTGTTTGGTCAATAAAACATAAGTAAACATCTTTCTGGTATTCTTTGCTTTCAGCCAAGATCCAATTGATATCTGCAATGATATCCCTCATTCCATGTCCTCTTCTGAATTTAGCTTGCATTTCTGGAAGTTCCCTGTGAATATTCTGCTGCAACCATTTTTTAATTATCTTCAGAAAGATTTTACTTGTGTGTGATATTAATGATATTGTTCAATGATTTACACATTCCATGGGATCACCTTTCTTTGGAATGGGTACAACTATGGATCTGTTCCAGTCAGTTGGCCAGGTAGCTGTCTTTCAAGTTTCTTGGAATAACTAAGTGAGTGCCTCCACTGTGGTGGCATCCATTTGTTGAAACATCTCAATGGGTATTCCATCAATTCCTGGAGTTTTGGTTTTCACCAACTCCTTCAGTGTAGCTTCAACTTCTTCCTTCAATACCTTCAATTCTTTACCATATCCCACCTCCTGAATGGATGAACGTCAACCAATTCGTTTTGGTATGGTGATTCTGTGTATTCCTTCCATCTTCTTTTGCTGTTTCTTGCATCATTCAATATATTACCCATAGAGTTTTCAGTGTTGAAACTCGAGGCTTAAACTTTTTCTTCACTTCTTTCAGCTTGAGAAATACTGCCTGTGTTCTTCCCTTTTGGTTTTCAAACTACAGGTGTTTGCACTTTTTGTTATAATAATTGACTTCGTGTTCTTGTGCTGTTCTTTGAAAGCTTCTGTTCAGCTCTTTATCTTGTCATTTCTTCCATTTGCTTTAGCTACTCTTTGCTCAAGAGCAAGTTTCAGAGTCTCTTCTGACATCCATTTTTGTCTTTTCTTCTTTTCCTATCTTTTTAATGACTTTTTGCATTCTTTATGGATGATGTTCTTGATGTCATGCCACATTTCCTCTGGTTTTCAGTCATTGATGTTCAATGCATCAAATCTATTCTTTAGATGGTCTCTAAATTCAGGAGAGATATATTCCAGGTCATATTTTGGCCCTCGTGGACTTGTTTTAATCATCTTCAAATTCAAGTTGAACTTACATGTGAGCAGTTGATGGTCTGTTCCACAATCAGCTCCTGACCTTGTTTTAGCTGAAGATACAGAGCTTTTCCATCACCTCTTTCCACAGATGTAGTCAGTCTGATTCCTGTATGTTCCATCTGTGAAGTCCACGTGTATAGCCATCGTTTGTGTTGTTGAAAAAAGGCATTTACTATGAATAAGTCATTGGTCTTACAAAATTCTATCATGTGATCTCCAGTGTCATTTCTATCACCAAAACCAAATTTTCCAACCACCCTTGATTCTTCTTTGTTTCCAACTTTTGCATTCCAATCACCAGTGATAATTAACACATTTGGTTGCATGTTTGGTCAATTTCAGACTACAGAAGTTGCTAAAAATCTTCAACTTCCTCATCTTTGACTATAAGTGCTTCAACTATCATTATCTCCCATTAGCACCTGAGACTTTGCTAATAAGCAAAATGAATGTTATAAATGGGTTTTCATTGTTGAAATTAGTGGGTTTTTAATTAGCATCATGGATGTTATAAATTGGCTTCTCATTGGTGAATCAGTAGTGTTCAGGATATGTAGATTGGATAAGTGTTTCAGATAATTCTTACCTTGCATGACTGAATGTAAGAAGCCCTAGACTCTACACCCTCAGGAATAGCGTGCTTCATGCTTCAGACTGAATGTCTAAAATACTAATAATCTTAAGTATTCCAGAGGTGGAAAAGTTTGACATTCTGCTTCACTAAAGGGAGAATCATGCTCGTTATGGAGATGACTGGGGACAAGAACAAATTATTGGTTCCTCTCCCTCTTTCCTGCAAGTTCTTTTTCAGAATGTCCTCAATGCAGTTACCATTAAACTGAAAACCTAATCGTTAAGAGAAAATATATTGTTAAAAAAAACCTTAAACCGGAATGATGATAGCATTCCTAATTTTGAGAACAATCCCCAGATCTCTATACTCAAGTGAGCCATTAAACTGAAGTAAGAATGGGCAGAACATAAAGGCCTACTTGTTGTTATTGTTGAGCCAATTCTGATACATAGCAACCCTGTGTGACAGAGTAAAATTGCCCCATAGGGTTTCCTAGGATGCAATCTTCATGGAAGCCGATTTTCTTTTCTCCCATGGAGCCTTGGTTGTGTTTAAACTGCCAACCTTTTGGTTAGTAGCTGAGCTCTTATCCATTGTGCCATCAGGGCTCCTAAAGGCCTATTAAACCAAACTCCAAATTCACTGCCGTCAAGTCGATCCCGACTTATAGTGACTCCTCCTTGGGTTTCCGAGTCGGTATCTCTATGGAAGTTGATTGCTCAATCTTCCTTCTGAGGAGTGACTGGTGGGTTTGAACTGCCAGCCTTCTGGTTAGCAGTCAAATGCCTTAGGCACTATGCCACCAGAGCTTCTACTAAGCAACAGTAATTCAAGATATAAAAACTAAGACTAGACTTGGTCTCTGGCCATGGTTACTTGTCTGTGGAAATAACAAGAAAAACTGAAAACCTAATAGTTAAGAGAAAATATACTGTTAAAAAAAAAAAAAAACCTTAAACTGGAATGATGATAGCATTCCTAATTTTGAGGACAACCCCCAGATCTCTATACTCAACCTAATAGGAAATGAGCTATAAAAATGGTGCAGTCTCCTATAAAAAGTATCTTCCCCAACACCCATCTCAGATGGGACCATGCAGGACACAGAAAGCAGAACAGTAACTGCCCAAAGACGTGACAGCCAGAAATCTTCACTGTTGCTATATACAGAATATGACAGAGATCAGCAGCCACTGTGTATTGTTTCCAGATATCCCCATTTCAACTGGTAGTTTTGATTGCAGTTATCTGAGTTTGAGTCGCAGTCAATGCTCCTCATGCGCAATCATCACCTGTAAGTCAGTGCAGGTTTGTGTGTTGCTGTGATGATAACAGGTTTCCGTAGAGCTTCCAAATGAAGATAAATTAGGAAGAAAAGTCTGATGATCTACTTCCAAAAATCAGCCGGTGAAAACTCTACGGATCACAATAGTCCAATCCACAACTGACCATGGAGATGGCACTGGACCAAGGTAGCATTTAGTTCTGTTGTACATGGGTTTGCCGGAGTCAGGAACCTACTGGATGGCAGCTAACATTTCCATTACTTTATCTTTTCTCTACTATTGGATTTATTAGGAATGGGTAACCTATCACTGGTTGCTAGACCATAAGGAACTCTAGGTGAACCTAAGAGACTTACTTTGGAGTGAGAAAGAAAAAAAGATATTTGCTGATTAAAGTGGTACTAGTATAGTGGACCTGGTAGTTTTTATCAAAACATGCATTTCCCCCTTACCATATTGTGCAGCAGCCAATGGGGGTTGGGTAAAATTGACCTGACCTCTTTTCCAAGGTTGAATCATGATTGGTCTAAGCCAGAAATCACTCCAACCCCCATTCCACAGTTACTGGGAGAGAAAAAACAGTCCATTATGGCATTACCATAATCATATGAATTGTTGCAGTGATCATCCAACAAACACAAAACTCAGGACAATTTTTCCATGGTTGTTGGAAAGAATATTCTCTCTTCCCCAGGATATAAGTGAGGAAGCATGTAACTCATGTTGCTTTTAGCAGTCATCTTGTGACCTTAAAGGAAGCCAGCCTGAGGACAAAGCAGATACAGATAAGAGAACAAAGCTGGGATAATTCAGAGAAATGAAGCTGCAGCCTTGAGCAGATTGGGTCTAAAGCTTCCTTGCCTCCATGGAAATTTTGATTTTTGTGAACAATCCACATTTATTGTTTAAACCAGTTTGAATTAGATTTTCTGTTATTTATAATCCCAAGTCTTTTAACTAGTAGAAGTACTCCATTCTCATATTAAGTTAGAAAATTAAAACTCATTTTCTTAAAATGGAAAAGAGCCTTACCTTCCTTCCCCTTGCTATACCAGAAAGAGGTTGGCTATAAGTTACTCTCCAAGAGCATTTCTTCCAGATTCATGCTTTCACATTAAACAAGATTGAAAATTATTTTAAGCACATATTTGTAACATTCTACATAGGCAAAAGGATGTAAAGAGTAAGCTGTGACAATTTTAAATAAACACCTTTGTGATGCCTCCTTCAACTAAGTCTCTTTTGAATTCTGTGCTGCTAGGAACTCATTTATGAAATCTCCATTATATAGCAGATTCATGATCCCTAATGCCTCACTTTTTTTATAAATTGTCATTGGCCACCATTTGGATTTGCATAGTTTAGTACTGGGCAAGGCTGTTTAAAAACATGAATAGCTTCTATTAGTACCTCAGTGCCTAATACACAAAGGAATACTTAAGCCACAAAAAGAAACAAGAGAAGCCATCATTTCATCCATGTAATTGCCACAATAAAGTAATAAAAACTAGCTTACATGAACAGTTGTCTTTAACTATAATCTCCAACTAATGATTCAGAAATGCAGTAACTGTAGATAGAAAGCACATGTGTCCACTTAATTTTCTTTATTCTTGGTTACTTCCTAAATAAAAGTTCTTAACGTGTCTGTGAAATTAAAACTTTCTACAAACATGAAAAATCAATGTTGGAATTTTTCTTTTTTTATTGTAGGTTAATTCTAACATCTAAATCATGCATATAATTCCCAATGGTTAATTAAATATCATCTCTCTGGCTGTTAAATGCTACTTTGTTAAAATGATATCTCTTTTTAAAAAATTTTAAAAATGAGTTGTGAATTGTGATTTTGCATCCCTATTAACCTATTATATTGTTTCTTAGAAGTTATTCCACCACTTTTGCAGATGGAATAAGCAATAGTCTGGGCAGAAAGCCATGCAAAAGCTGCTACAACTAAGATAAATTGAGTTTGAACTAAACATTTTCAAAAATTTTGGTGCACCGCAAAGTTAACACATCATGAGAAAACTCTGAAATTTGAAAAATGGAGGCTGAGAGTACATGGTCGAACCCCCAAAATTCTCTTGAGAGTCTGATCACACTTTTAAGTTAACCAATAAAACCAAAGCACCACAGGAAACAAGTAGAAGTCCCTTATATTTTTCTATTTTTTTAAGAGTCCTGATTTTAAATGATTCTAAACATAAAAGAAAGAGAATCTTGTGTCTTTATGCCAAACTTTAATCTAAAAAACCAAACCAAACTCACTGCTATCGAGTCAGTATCTCTACGGAAGTAGATTTCCCAGTCTTCCTTCCGAGGAGTAGCTGCTGGGTTTGAATTACCAGCCTTCTGGTTAGTAGTCAAATGCCTTAGGCACTGCACCACCAGAGCTCCTAATTTAATCTAGCATAGAAAAAAAAAGTTATCTGTCGTATATTGAATTGTGTCCCCCAAAAATATGTGTGAACTTCGCTGGGCCATGATGCTCAGTGGTTTGGCAATTGTATAATGACATAATTACCCCCTAAGACATCATCAGTCAACCATTTGTAGGAGATTAGAGTGAGATATAGCCCCCCTATTCATGTTACAGCCCTGATCCTATGTAAGGTCAGTTTCCCCAGGGTATGGCCTGCATCACCTTTTATCATACAAGAGATAAAAGAGAGGCAGGCAGAGAACAGAGGGACTTCAGTACCAGAGCCCGGAGCAGAGTGGAGCACATCCTTTGGACCTGAGGTCCCTGCACTGTTTGATCCTTCTAGACCCAGAGAACATTGATGCCAAGACGCTTGGGGATCTCCAAGGGACACCAAACCCACAGATGTTGAAAGGAAACAAGGACCTTCCCCCAGAGACAGCAGTAAGAGAAGGCCTTCTCCTGAAACTGGTGCCCTGAATTCAGACTTCTAGCCTCCTAAACTGTGAGAGAATAAATTTCTGTTTACTTGTGGTGTTTCTGTTATAGCAGCACTAGAAAACTGAGATAATAACATCCAAGCATCTGACAGTTATCTGTATTGGAGACTCCAAAAGCAAACCACACTCACTGCTGTTGAGTCAATTTGACTCATAATGACCCTCCTTGGGTTTCCGAGGTGGTATCACTACGGAGGGAGCTCTGCTTGTATAGTGCCTAGGGCATTTGACAGCTAACTGGAAAGCTGGCAGTTGAAACCCACCAGCCACTCTTCAGAAGGAAGATTGGGCAATCTACTTCCAAAGTGATACTGCCTGGGAAACCCAAGGAGGGGTCACTATGAGTCTGATCTTACTCGACAGCAGAGAGTTTGGTTTGGTTTGGTTGATCACTACAGGTGTAGATTGCCTGATCTTCCTTCCAAGGAGTAGGTGGTGGGTTTGGTTAACAGTCAAATGCCTTAGGCACTATGCCACCAGATGCCTAAAAATTGTTATATTGTCTACTCAAGAGTACTCAGCTTATAATTTAAATTATAAATAAATGTCAAGTCAAATTTTCTTTGATAACATTTTGTAAGTTTGCAAGCATCTTTATAAGGATATAGAGCACAAATTATATCAAGCCTAAAGTGTCTAAACCTGTCTGTGGTAATAAACCAGAAACCTACAGCTTTTGTGGCAAGGAAGAAGAACTTAGTAAGAGCTAAGGCATTGTTTTGCTTACTGTATGTAAGTTTTTAGGTCATATTTTTATATAGTTGCTAGAATCTTTGCTAAAGATATATATCAAAGATTATAATTTAGCAAATGTTAATAATGTTTGTAGTAGAGTAAATTACAATTGTTAGTTTTCACCTAATGAAGTCATATTTTTATTAAAATTAAGTTTATAAGATCCCCAAATTCAGGCTGTTCTAAAAATATTGGATCTTCAGGATTCTGAGTAAAATCTTGTTAAAAAGAATATAAATAATTGCATGTTCTTTCTGGTAAAATGCTATGATTCCTTGATCAACATGTGATTATCTCTTGCATAGGCAGCATTTTTCCCCACACTTATAATAACAACATATAGATTTATGGCTAGCAATCTGCAGTAACATGAATATAAGCTTCAACTCCTAATTATATTTTTTTCGCTAGAATACACATGATTTGAGACTGTGAATTGTTGTCTCTTTATAGAAATTTATCCTCTCATCAACCTCAACAAAATTATTGAGAAACTCAATAATTCTCTCCTGATTCTCTGAACTCTCAGACCATTCTTTCTCCCTCCACTCTTCCACCTTTTACGTCAGTGCAGCTCTTCTGAGAGTTCCCATCCTTTCCAGTTTTCCTCTCACTCAGATTTAGCCTTCTCTGTAGGCAATCTTTCCTACTCACCACAGACCTTACTGCCTTAATGCAAATGATTCCAGAATGCACAGATGTCTTCTGTATAAGGCCTTCTCTCTCAACACACATTAAATGCCCTCTACATGCCTACCCAATGCCCATTCATGTCCACATTTGATGATCCCATGAAAGTGTTTTGGGATCTTCAACCCAGAATTCTCTATTAAGCTCAGAATGACTTTACAGTCACGTACTACTTCTGTAGAGATACCACCTCGGAAACCCAAGGAGGGGTCTTTATGAGTCAAATCGACTTGACGGCAGTGAGTTTGGGCTTTTTTCTTGTTTTTGTTTTTACTAGCTGTCCACCTAGATGTCTCACAGGCAATTGAAACTTACATGTTCCAAAAGAAAACACCTCTGTCCTCCATAAAATCTTGCTATTGTTGTTGTTGTTAGGTGCTATTCAGTTAATTTTGACTTCTGGAGACCCCATAAGGTTTTCTAAGGCAGTAATCTTTATGGGAGCAGGTCCATGGTCTTTCTCCTATGAAACTACTGGTGGGTTTGAACCAGTAACTTTTCGGTTAACAGCCAAACACTTAATTATTGCACGACCTTCCTCACTCAATTAGTGCCTGAATTATTTAGGACACTAGTGTCTATGTTATTTAGGCACTAGTTTCAGCTCCTTTGACAAAGATTCAAAAATAATAGTGGCTTAAATCCTTATTTCTCTCTTACATAAAAGTTCAAGAATAGGCTAATATGATGGCTCCATGGAGATATGGCCCAGGCTTCTTACATCTAGTTGCCCTTTCATTTTCAGCACAGGGCTTCCTTTTCATGGTCTAATATATGTGCTCCAGCTCATGCCTTCATGTCTGCATTCTAAGTAGCAGGAAAAGCAAAAAGCAGAAGTGAAGGGCATACCCCTTACATTTAAGGACAAGGCACAAAAGGCATGCGTTTCACTTTAACTCCAACCATTAACCAGAACTTCACCACATAGCCATTTCTAGCTATAAGGGAAACTGAGAAATATATCCTTAGGGTTTCTCGGCCGGGCAGCTTTATGGCCTGTTAAAACTCAGGGATTTTATTACAAACAAGGAAAGAGTGAATATATATTGGGAAACAGCCATTGGCACCTCTCACATCATCCAGTTCTATAAGGGATTCTTTCACAGCCTGCCTGTACTCCACTACTGTTAAAAATAATATACAGTTGCCTTTGAGTCAATCAGACTCATGGTGACCTACGTATGCCAGAGTAGAACTGTGCTCCACAGGATGTTCCATGGCTAAGTTTTTGGAAGTAGATCACCAGGCTTTTCTTCTGAAGTAACTTTGGGTGGACTCGAACTGCCAGCCTTTCAGTTAGCAGTGAACACATTAACCCTGTGCATCACCCAGAGACTCCTCACTACCACTGTTGTTGTTGTTAGGTGCCATTGAGTTGGCTCCGACTCATGGAGACCCTATGTACAACAGAACGAAACACTGCCTGGTCCTGCACCAACCTCACAATCCTTGCTATACCTGAGCCCATTTTGCAGCCCCTGTGTCAATCCATCTCGTTGATGGTCGTCCCCTCTTTTCTCTGACCCTCTACTTTACCAAGCATGATATCCTTCTCCAGAGAATGGTCCCTTATGACCACATGACCAAAGTAGGTGAGACGAAATCTGGGCATTCTCACTTCCAAGGAGCACTCTGGCTGCACTTCTTCCAGGAGAAATTTGTTCATTCTTCCAGTACTCCATAGTACTTACAGTATTCTTTGCCAACACCACAACTTAAAAGCATCAACTCTTCTTCAGTCTTCTTTTTCATTGTCAAGCTATCACATGAGGTGACTGAAAACACCATGGCTTGGTTTAGGTATGCCTTAGTCTTCAAAGAGATAGCATTGCTCTTTAAAGAGGTCTTTTGCAGCAGATTTGCCCAGTGCAATACATTGTCTGATTTCTTCACTGCTACTTCCATTGATGTTGATGGTGGAAACAAATAATACAAAATCTTCAACAACTTCAATGTTTTCTCCATTTATCACGATGCTGCTTATTGGTCAGTTGTGAGGATTTTCATTTTCTTTATGTTGAGGTGTAATACATACTCAAGACTGTAGTCTTAAATGTGCATCAGGAAGTGCTTGGAGTCATCTTCACTTTCAGCAAGCAAGGTTGTGTCATCTGTATATCGCAGATTGTTAATGAGCCTTCCTCCAATCTTGATGCCGTGTTCTTCTTCATATAGTCCAGCTTCTCAGATTATTGGCTCAGGATACAGGCTGAATAAGTATGGTAAAAGGATACAACCCTGACATACTCTCTTCCTGATTTTAAACCAAGCAATATCCCCTCGTTCTGTTTGAACGACAGCCTCCTGATCTATATATAGGTTCTTCATGTACAATTAAGTGTGCTAGAATTCCCATTCTTCCCAATGTTATCTATAATTTGTTATGATCCACACGGCCGAATGCTTTTGCATAGTCAATAAAACACAAACATACAAACATCTTTCTGGTATTCTTTGCTTTCAGCCAAGATCCATCTGATATCATCAAAGATATCCCTCATTCAATGAATGTCCTCTTCTGAATCCAGCTGGCATTTCTGGAAGTTCCCTGTCAATATACTACTGTAACCATTTTTTAAATATCTTTAGCAAAATTTTACTTGCATGCGAAATTGGTGATATTGTTCTATAATTTCCACTTTCCTTTGGCTCACCTTTCTTGGGAATGGGTACAATTATGGATCTCTTCCTATCAGTTGACCAGATAGCTGTCTTCCAAATTTCTTGGCATAGAGGAGTAAGTGCCTCCAGAACAGGGTCCATTTGTTTAAAAACATCTCAATGGGTATTCCTTCAATTCCTGGAGCTTTGTTTTTTGCCAGTTCCTTCAGTGCAGCTTTGACTTCTTTCTTCTGTACCATCAATTCTTGATCATATGCCACCTCCTGAAATGGATGAACAACAACAGAATCTTTTTGGTTACAGTGATTCTGTGTATTCTTTCCATCTTCTTTTGATGATTCCTGCATCATTCATTATTTTGCCCATAGAATGTTTCAATATTGCAACTCAAAGCTTGATTTTTTTCCTTCAGTTCCTTCAGCTTCAGAAATGCTGAATGTGTTCTTCACTTATGGTTTTCTAACTCCAGGTCTTTGCACATTTCATTATAATAATTGACTTTGTCTTCTTGGGCTGCTCTTTGAAATCTGTTCACCCCTTTTATCTTGTCATGTCTTCCATTTCCTTTAGCTACTCTCCATTCAAGAGCAAGTTTCAGAGTCTCCTCTGACATCCATTTTGGTCTTTTCTTCCATTGCTGTCTTTTTAACGACCTTTGCTTTCTTCATGGATGATGTTCTTGATGTCATCCTACAGTTGATCTGGTTTTTTGGTCATTGGTGTTCAATGCATCAAATCTATTCTTCAGATGGTCTCTAAATTCAGGTGGAATATAATGAAGGTCACATTTTGGCTCTTGTGGACTTGTTTTAATTATCTTCAGCTTCAACTTGGACTTCCATATGAGCAGTTAATGGTCTGTCCCACAATCATCACCTGGCCTTGTTTTGGCTGAAGATACTGAGCTTTTCCATTGCCTCTTTCTACAGATGTAGTCGATCTGATTCTTGTGTAATCCATCTGGCCAAGTCCACATGTATAGTCGCTGTTTATGTTGTTGAAAAAAAGATATTTGCAATGAATAAGTCTATGGTCTTGCAAAATTCTATCATTTGATCTCTAGCATCATTTCTACCACCAAGGATATATTTTCCAACTACTGGTGATTCTTCTTTGTTTCTAAATTTTTCATTCCAATGACCAGTAATAATCAACACATCTTGATTGCATGTTTGGTCAATTTCAGACTGCAGAAGTTGGTAAAATCTTCAATGTCCTCATCTTTGGCTTTAGTGGTTGATGTGTAAATTTGAATAATATTAGTATTAACTGGACTTCCTTGTCCATGGCGTAGAAATATTATCCTACCACTGACAGCATTGTACCTCAGGATAGAACCTGAAACATTCTTTGTGACCATGAATGCCATATCATTCCTCATCAATTTGTCCACTACTCCTACTAAAACAAAAACCAAACACTGCCTTTGAGTCGATCCAACTCATAGCGACCCCTCCTTGAGTTTCCATGGTGGTATCACTACAGTAGATTGCCCAATATTCCTTCTGAGGAGTGGCTGGTGGGTTGGACTGCCAACCTTCTGGTTAGCAGTCAAGTGCATTAGGCACTACACCACCAGAGCTCTCACTACTATGACTAATACTACCCTGTAATTAATTATATATTTATTTTTTTTCCGTGTGAATGGGAACTGAACAGTTTCTAATCCTGTAATCTGAGTGGGAGGAAAAAAGAATGCATTAATCATATCATTGCATTGCAGCATACCATATACCTGTTGTTGTTGTTGTTGTTGTTATTAGGTGCCCTTGAGTCATCTCTGACTCATAGCAACCCTATGCAGAGCAGAATAAAACACCAACCAGTCCTGGACAAGCTCTATGATCCCTTCTATACTTGAGCCCATCACCACAGCTGCTGTGTCAATCCATTTCATTGAGGGCCTTTCCCTCTTTCGTTGACCCTCCACCTTACCAAGCATGACATCCTTCTCTAGGGAATGGTCCCTTCTGATAATATGACCAAAGTAGGTGAGACAAAGTCTGGCCATTCTCACTTCCAAGATGCATTCCAGCTGTACCTCCTCCAGGCCAGATCTGTTAGTTCTTTTAGCAGTCCATGGTACTTTCAGCATTCTTCACCAGCACCATAACTACAAAGCATCAATTCTTCTTCAGTCTTCCTTATTCATTGTCCAGCTCTCACATGCATATGAGGTGATTGAAAACATCATGGCTTGTGTTGGGCACATCTTAGTCCTCAAGGAGACATCGTCGCTCTTCAGCGAAAGAGGTGTCTTGCAACCGACTTACCCAGTGCTATACGTTATCTGATCCTGACTGCTGCTTCCATCAGTGTCAACTGTAGAACAAAGCAATATGAAGTGTTTGACAACTTTAATCTTTTCTCCATTTATCATGATGCTGCTTATAGGTCCAGTTGTGAGGATTTTTGTTTTCTTTATAGTGAGATGTAATCCATACTGCAGACCGTATTCTTCAATCTTCATCAGTAAGTGCTTCAAGTCATCCTCACTTTCAGCAAGCAAAGTTGTGTCATCAGCATATCACAGGTTGATAATGATTCTTCCTCCAAACCTGATGCCATGTTCTTCTTCGTATACTCCAGCTTCTCGATTCTTCCTCCAATCATAATGCCATATTCTCCTTCATATACTCCAGCTTCTCAGATTATTTGCTCAGCATACAGACTGAATAAGTATGGTGAAAGGATACAACCCTGACGCACTCCCTTCTTGACTCTAAACCATGCAGTGTCCCCTTGTTCTGTTTGAATGACTGCCTCCAGGTCTATGTACAGGCTCTTCATGAGTACAATTAAATATTCTGGAATTCCCATTCTTCTCAATGTTATCCATAATTTCTTATGATCCACACAATCAAATGCTTTTGCATAGTCAATAAAACACAGGTAAATATCTCTCTGGAATTCTTTTGCTTTGAGTCAAGATCCATCTAACATCAGGAATGATTTCCCTTGTTCCATGTCTTCTTCTGAATTCAGCTTACACTTCTGGAAGTTCTCTGTCAACCGTTTTGAATTATCTTCAGTAAGATTTTACTTGCATGGGATATTAATGATATTGTTCAATAATTTCCACATTCTGTGGGATCACCTTTCTTTGGAATGAGTAGAAATATGTATCTCTTCCAGTCAGTTGGCCCGGTAGCTGTCTTCCAAATCTCTTGGCATAGCCAAGTGAGTGCCACCCGTGCAGCATCCATTTGTTGAAACATCTCAACAGGTATTCCATCAATTCCTGAAACATTGTTTTTCACCACTTCCCTCAGTGCAACTTTGATTTCATCCTTCAATACCATTGGTTCTTGATCATATGCCACCTCCTGAAATGGATGAACACTGACCAGTTCTTTTTGGCACAGTGACTCTGTGCATTCTTTCCATCTTCTTTTGATGCTTCCTGTATCCTTCAATATTTTGCCCATAGACTCTTTCAATATTGCAACTTGAGTCTTAAATTTTTTCCTCAGTTCTTTCAGCTTGAGAAATGCTGAGCGTGTTCTTCCCTTTTGGCTTTCTAAGTCCAAGTCTTTTCACCTTTCATTATAGTAATTGCCTTTGTCTGCTTGAGCTGCTTTCTGAACTCTTTGGTTCAGTTCTTTTATCTTGTCATTTCTTCCATTTGCTTTGGCTACTCTCTGCTTAAAGGCAAGCTTCAGAATCACTTCTGCCATCCACTCTCATCTTTCCTTTTTTTCAAATCTTTTTAATGACTTCTTGCCTTCTTCATGGATGATGTTCTTGATGTCGTCCCATTATTCTTCTCGTTTTTGGTCATTGATGTTCAGCGCTTCGAATCTATTCTTTAGACAGTCTCTTAATTCAGGAGGGATATATTCAAGGTCATATTTTGGCTCTCATGCACTTGTTTTAATTGTCTTCAACTTCAAGTTGAACTTGCATATGAGCAGTTGATGGTCTGTCCCACAATCAGCTCCTGGCCTTCTTTCGGCTAAAGATATTCAGGTTTTCCATAGCCTCTTGCCACAGATGTAGTCAATCTGATTTCTGTGTATTCCATCTGGCAAAGGCCACATGTACAGCCACCATTTGTGTTGTTGAAAAAAGGTATTTGCAATAAATAAGTCATTGGTCTTGCAAAATTCTATCATGCAATCTCCAGCATTATTTCTGTTACCAAGGCCAAATTTTCCAACTACAGATGATTCTTTGTTTCCAACTTTTACATTCCAGCCACCATTGATAATTAACACATCTTGATTGCACTTCAGTCAATTTCAGACTGCAGAAGTTAATAAAAA
This sequence comes from Orycteropus afer afer, assembly GCF_000298275.1. NCBI lineage: Eukaryota > Metazoa > Chordata > Mammalia > Tubulidentata > Orycteropodidae > Orycteropus > Orycteropus afer. The sequence goes on along the minus strand of NW_006921841.1, from coordinate 4,531,609 downwards.
TCTTCAATTTCCTCATTTTTTGCTTTGGTGGTTGGTGTATAAACTTGAATAATAATCATATCAACTGATCTTTCTTGTAGATATGGATATTATCCTATCATTGACAGCATTGTACTTCAGGACAACGAATATCCTTTGTGATGATGAACACCATGCCATTCCTTTTCAAATTGTCATTCCCAGCATAGTAGATCATATGGTTGTTTGATTCACAATGGCCAAATCCAGTCTACTTCAGCTCACTGATGCCTAGGATATCAATCTTTATGTGTTTCATTTCTTTTTTTTTTTTTTTTTTTAATTGTGATTTGGGTGAAGGTTTACAGAGCAAATTCACTTTCCATACAGCATTTCACTTATACTTTGTCTCGTGACATTGACCACAGTTTACCATGATGCAACAGCTTCCCTCCCACTTTCTCCCTGTTTCATTTCACTTTTGACAACTTCCAATTTTCCTAGATTCATACTTCGTACATTCCATGTTCTGATTATTAATGGATGTTTGCAGCTGTTTCTCCTCAATTTGAGTTGTGTCACGTCAGCAAATGGAGGTCTCCGAAGCTTTACTTTATCCATATCAGTAAGGTTGGTTCTACTCTGATGATGCAGCACTTTCCCAGTCCTGTCTTGAGAGCCTTCCAACCTAAGTGGCTCATCATCCTGCACTGTATCAGACAGTGTTTCCAGGCTATTCATATAGTTGCCTAGTAATGTAACAGTGTTTCTCTGCTATTCATAAGATTTTCCCTGGCCAATTCTTTGAGAAGTGGATGGCTTCTTCCTTCTTCCTAGTCTGTCTCAGTCTGCAAACTATGCTGAAACCTGTGCACCATGTGCAACACCACTGGCATTTGAAACACCAGTGGCACACAGCCTCAAGCCTCACAGCAACAAACCACCAGAGCATGACAAACTGACAGACAAGTTTTTCTCCCTTAGCTGTTTGAAACCTCTTCACCCTCTCCTCACCAGGATCCCTGCTGCTTGCTCACTCTGTCCTAAATGCCCTGGCTTTCCTTTCCTTTTCCCTCTGCTTCTACTGGCACCTGGGGCTTGGGGCCTCAGTCCCTCCCCTTACCTGGATGCCTCTGCTGCTTGTCACTTGGTCGTGGATGCCCTGGCTTTCCTTTCCCCTCTGCTTTTCCTGCCACTTGGGGTTGGTGCCTGGGTCCCTCCCCTTACCTGGATCCTTCTGTCACTTGCATGCTCTGTCCTGGATGCCTTAGTTTTCCTTTCCTTTCCCCTCCTCTTTTCCTGCCCCTTGGAGGTTGGGGCCTGGGTCCCTCCCCTTACCTGGATGCCCCTGCTGCTTGCTCTCTCTCCCGGACATCCTGGCTTTCCTTTCCTTTCTCCTCTGCTTTTCCTGCTGCTTAGGGGTTGGAGCCTGGGTCCCTTCACTTACCTGGATCTATTGGCCACTTGCTTGCTACGTCCTGGACACCCTGGCTTTCCTTTCCTTCCCCTCCACTCTAATGAGGCCACATTAATCCACTCTCACAAAAACACCATATCTGGCACAGTGACTGTGGTCAGAGCTACTACTTGGTTGAGCTTGAGACAGTATATTGTCATGCTCAGGATCCACCCAGTTTCCACAGGAGCCAAATTAGTAAATCAAACAGAGGAGGATTGGGGAACAACACTTTCATTCTTTAGATCAGTTCAATTTTTTCTATAAAAGGCTAGATAGTAAATATTTTAGGCTTTGCAGGTTGTGGTCTCTGTAACATTCACTCAACTGTACTGTAGCATGACAGCAGCCATAGAAAATACATAAACAAATTATTGTGACTGTGCTCCAATAAATCATTATCTACAAAAATAGGTGGAGGGTTGGATTTGGACCACAGCTGTAGTTTGCTAAATCCTGCTTCAGATCATTAAAGATGGCACTATTCTCTACCATCCAGGATATGAGATTGTATTATTTACTATTTTGGCTGTTGTTTTGGTCTTAGAGTGCTGCTCTAACAGAAAATACCACAAATGGGTGGCTTAAACAAACAGGGATTTATTCTCTTACAGTTTAGGAGGCTAGAAGTCCAAGTTCAAGTGCCAGCTCTAGGGGCTGGGTGAAAGCCCTTGACCTTGGGCTTTAGCTCTGCCTCTTGCTCCCAGCCCACTGAAGCTGGAAGATTCTTTTAACTCAGACAGCTACTGGCTGCTGAGGCTGCCAAACCCACAGTCAACAAGTAAAATGGCACAGTCCGAAAATTATCAAACCACATGGCACAGTACTAATTCAAGTCCATTGAGAGTCCCAAAATCAATAGACAACATGGCAGGCCATTGAGATGAAGACTTAGCCAAATGCAGGATCCAGATGTGCCCAAAACACAAGACCTTTCTCAAAGCTTCTTCTTATATACTGGGAGAAGACCACATCCCTAGACAGCTACTCAGCTACTCAGTAGATTCCACCATAGAGTGGGTTACCAGTCTGTGGTATAGTAAATTACTTTGTGTGGCTTTTCTACCCATAAGTCTTTGTAAACTCCAAGGTGGAATTTGCTATGAGCAACTGAGGAGCTCCTGATTGCTGAAGATGTCCACCTGGAGTATTTCTGTTGGGAGTGGCACAAAACAATGTTCTGGGAGGTGCCCACTCTCTCTCAGGTGCTTAGAGTTCT
>NW_006921841.1:4526696-4528601 GCF_000298275.1 Orycteropus afer afer | reverse complement strand
GGTTGGTGAAAGGGCTGGAGGGAGGCAGCATGTTTGGCCTTGCAGTAATAGGCCTTGGGTTACTGCTGTCTTCCTCTTGTGAGATTGGAGGAGGTCAGGACATGTGGCCTCCTTGCCGTTTTTGCACAGTCTCATCATGGGGAATAACTACATCCAACTGTCTAGCCACTGAAAACCAGGCCCAGCCAACATGAAGCACAACCTTCACTACCACAGCTGTGAACAGGGTAGTTTGAGAGGTTTCCACTTGATCTTTCCAGAAAACCAATATGGAGTTTGCTCCAACTGCCGAGTACATTAATCCCAATTATATAATTATATAGGGAAATTACCAAAGGGCTGTGTTTGTGGACCAGTGTGCTCACTGGAAACTGAACTTTGGGCCAAACTCCATTTTGAACTGCCTTCATATGCCTCCGCTCTAACTGGGGGGCCCTGGTGTTGTTTTAAATCTCCTTGTATCAATCTCTGTTAAGGCTTGTTGTCCAACTGTTATTGAAATGTCTGGGCATTGCCCATTCCACAATACACATTACCTGAGTAATGATCATTGGTCCCTTTGGAAAAGGATTGTGGAAATCATTATTATGTATACTTGCCATTGCATCACAGGGAATGCCCTGTGATCCCAGCTCTTTCTTTAATGGACTGTTTCCAGATATGAAAACTGACTCAGATCCAAAAACTGGGCAAAAGATCATGACACTTTTGTTGCGGTGGCCACTCTCAGCCTCCCCGTTACCTATCCTTGATTTCTTCTACTGGTGCATGCTGAGTGGTTTTCTTGTCGTGACCATCTATTTTGCCCATAGGGTGGTCACATTCTATTACCCTTCTCCATATCTCTGCAAAGGTGCTATAGAGGCATAGTAGTTAAGGCATTTGGCTGTTAACCAGAAGGTTAGCAGTTCAAACTCACCAGATGCTCCATGGCAGGAAGATGGGGCAATCTACTTCCATAAAGATCTACTGTCTCAGAAAGTCAATGGAGGTCACTATGAGTCGGAATCAACTAGATAGCAGTGAGTCTGGTTTTTTTTTGGTTTTTATTGTTTTCATTGCCTTCAATGAGTCAAGTTCTATAATAGCATCTTCTACTGTCATCTGGATCAGCCTCAGGGATCCAAGTGAGGAGAGGGAACTCAGGCATGCCCAAAGCAGCAGGGTGGGAGAGCGGGAAAAAGGGGATTAAAAGCCAGGAACCTGGACAGAGGAGCAGTCAGCCGCAGGGATCCAGGAGAGGAGAGGGAACTAAGGCACGTCCAAAGCAGTGGGGCGAGAGAGCAGGAGAAAGGGGATTAAAATGCCCAGGAATCTGGACAGGGAAGGAGTCAGCTGCAGGGACCCAGGTAAGGGTTGTACAAGAGGTTTCCAACAGGGAGACAAACTTGTCTGTCGGTTTGTCCTACCATGGTGACATGTTGATGTGAGTTTTGAGGCTGAGACTCTGGTGTTTTAAACCCAGTGGGATGCACATGGTGCACAGGTATCGGCCCAGCTTACAGACGGAGACAGACTAGGAAGAAGGAAGAGGCCATCCACTTTGCAAAGAATTGGCCAGGGAAAACCTTATGAATAGCTAAGAAACACTGTTTGCTACATTACCGTGCAACTTTATGAATAGTCCGGTTAGGTTAGAAGGCTCTCACAATAGGACTGGGAAAGAGCTGCATCATCTGACTAAACCCAGCCTTACTCCTATGGATAAGGTAAAGCTTTTGAGACCTCCATTTGCTGATGTGACACCACTCAAATTGAGGAGAAACAGCTGCAGACATCCATTAATCATTGGAACATGGAATGTATGAAGGATGAATCTAGGAAAATTGGAAGTTGTCAAAAATGAAATGGAACGCATAAAGATTGATATCCTCAGCATTAGTGAGCTGAAATGGACTGGTTTTG
>NW_006921841.1:4501885-4524837 GCF_000298275.1 Orycteropus afer afer | reverse complement strand
AGCAAATAATCCGAGAAACTGGACTATATGAAGAAAAACGTGACATCAGGATTGGAGGAAGAATCATTAACAACCTGAGATATGCAGACAATACAACTTTGCTTGCTGAAAGTGAGGATGACTTGAGTCTGATGAAGGTTGAAGAATACAGTCAGCAGTATGGATTACGTCTCAATATAAAGAAAACAAAAATCCTCACAACTAGACCAACGAGCACCATCACAATAAATGGAGAGAAGATTGAGGTTGTCAAAGAATTCACATTGCTTGGTTCCACAATTGATGCCAATGGAAGCAGCAGCAGGACATTAGACAATGTGTAGCATTGGGAAAGCCAACCGTGAAGGAACTGTTTCAAGTGCTGAGGAGCAAGAATGTCTCCTTGAGGACTAAGGTGCACCTGACACAAGCCATGATATTTCCAATCGCCTCGTATGCATGTGAAAGCTGGACAATGATTAAGGAAGACCAAAAAAGAATTGATGCTTTTGAGTTGTGGTGCTGGCCAAGAATGCTGAAAGTACCATGGCCTCCTAAAAGAACTAACAGATTTGTGCTGGGGGAAGTGCACCCGAAATGCTCCTTGGAAACGAGAATGGCCAGACTTCGTCTCACCTATTTTGGTCATGTTGTCAGAAGGGACCATTCCCTGGAGAAAGATGTAATGCTTGGTAAGGTGGAGGATTGGACGAAAGAGGGGGAGGCCTTCAACGAAATGGATTGACACAGTGGCTGCAATGATGGGCTCAAGTATAGCAGGGATCATGGCACTGGTGCGGGGTTGGGCAGTGTTTCGTTCTGCTGTGCATAGGGTCGCTATGAGTCAGAAACAACTCGACAGCACCTAACAACAACAACAACTGTCATCTCAGGAGCTCTGGTAGTGTAGTGCCTGAGGCACTTGACTCCTAACCAAAAGGCTGGTAGTTCAAACCCACCAGCCACTCCTCAGAAGGACGGTTGAGCAATCTACTTCCGTAGTGATACTGCCTTGGAAACCCAAGGAGGGGTCACTATGAGTCGGGTCTGACTCGCCGGCACATAACATAACTATCATCTCTGGCCAATAGAGGAACACCAGTACTGTACTCTTTAGTGATATCATTTCTCCTTTCACCATTACATTCTTTATGGCCTTGGTGAATTGTATATCCTCTGGCCTTCCCATGGAGTGTATTCATCTCCTAAGTTTTCTAGCCATATCTACATAATCATTACAGCATGCCTGTTTTAATCCTTTCCCCAACAGTCTGCCATGACCATTCTAGCATTTTAACCATTTTAACCATTCTAGCATTTTCCCTTGCAGGAAATGAGAGCTTCTTTGTATGCAACCAAGAACCTTCTCCAGCTTTCCCACTGGGCTTTTAATTGCTTTCTTGCACTCTCATTTCTTCATTATTTTTCTGAAGAGCATCAATGCCACTTAGCAATAGTCATCCAGTCCCATTATCTTTATACCTGCTATATTCTCCACACATCTTACGTATTTGATTCATTTGACCAATTCAGCAACAAAGAAATTTTCACAATTTTATGACTATATTGAGAAAGGGGCTGTCTGTGCTCAGGTGCCACCGATGATAAGAGTTTTCATTGCCAGTAAATAGTGGGTGGTTCAGGTCAACATCCTGTTTTATCACCTTCTCTCTTGGAACACTCCTGTTATCAACTCTCACAGATTATGTTCTCAAGAAGCAGAAACTGAGACAGACTATGAGTGCAAAATTTTTATGAGGGATTGTCTTAGTTACTTAGTGCTGCAGTAACAAAATACCACAAGGGGTGTCTTTAAAGAACAGAAATGGATTTCCTCACAGTTTTGGAGGCTAAAAGTTGAAATCAGGACATTGGCTCCAGGAGAGAGTCCATCCTTGTTGGTGGCCCCAGGAGTTCCTTGGCATTCCCTAGCTTTCTTTGGTATCTGTCCCCCTCATTCTTTCCCCTCCCTTGCCCCTGGTTTGTATGCTTATTTGTCTGTCCTTCTCACTTTATAAGACATGACTTGAAATGATTTGATACTGGTGCAACCTCATAAGCATAACAAAAGTAAAACTATTTCCAAACAGGGTTATATTTACATCAGAGGTTAGAATTTCTACATTTCTTTTTGGGGAACATGATTCAACCTATAAGAAAGATGAAACCTTTTACAGGAATAGAAAGGAAACAGTACTGGACAGAGGGAGAAGTTTAATTGTGATGCAGACCCGACAGAGTTTCAGCCAACCAAGCAGGGAGTTCTGAAACAAATATGCCTCTCAGAGTTGTCCTACAACAGGTAAACATGACTAGGTTTATCCCCACTCATTTCAGTCACCAGATGCACATTGCCCTGGGAAAGATGGGACCTTGAGAAAGGCAGCCCTCTGGTCCTGAGCAGGCCCTAAAAGAAATGACAGCTGAATACTGCTGATTACAATTCCTGAAGCTGGACAAGAATTCCTCCTTGAAAGGAAATCTAGTGATGCATCTCTGTACCTAGCACATTAAACCATTTGCAACTGTCTCCAATAGTTGAAACATTCTCACCTTTGTGCAATTGCACATGCTGTTTCCTCTTCTAAGCATATTCTTTCTCCTGCTCTCTTGTTCATCCCTGGAGACTCAGCATGGGCATCACTTCCTCTGGGAAGTCTGACCTGAAACTTCCAGCCTATCTTAGTTGCCCATTCTTCGTGGTCTCATCACACATTATTTAAGCCATTATTATAGCCATTCCAAAACTATATTGCAATAATTTGTTTATATCTTTTCTCCACTATATTGTGAGCTCCTTGAAGACATGAATTATGTTTCAGTTTTGTAACCATACCATCTGTAAAAATTCCTTTCACATAAGAAATACTTAATAAAGATTTCCTAAATAAATGAAAAACATCATTCATTTCTATCCTTTCCTCTTTTCTTAAGAACAACAACATACAAAAACTAGATCCCAAAAGTTTTCTTAAATAACTTTTGTTTCTCTTGATGCATTGCCACACAATTTTAAAGTAATGACAGACTAAATATTAACATTAAGATCTGTATATTCAGATCAGACTCCGTCCTCAAATCTCACATTCATGTATCTTACTGCCTGATGAATATTTTTTTCTGACTATCCTAAGACATCGCAAACTCAATGTATCCCAAAGTGAATGCATCGTTTTATTACCCAAAATCTGCTCTTCCTTCTATAGTCTCTGTCTCTACTTGGTGGTACTACTAGTCACTCCACCTAGAAAACTGAGAGCCTGTCTAGACTCCTTTCACATTTTTCTTTTTCTACCTTCAGTGTTTTCTTTCACCAAATCCTGATGACTTAACTTCCTACGTTTCAGCTCTGTTTTCCCCTTTTTATCCCTAGTATTAATGGACAGTTTAGGTCTTCTTTGAATTTTTTGGACAAATTCTTAAGTTATTTTTGCCCTTGGTCATGTTCCTTTAAAATCCATGCTCCACCAACCTATCCCAAATGTAAATCTCACCATGTCATTCTTCTGTTTGGACTGCTCAGTAGGCTCCTTAGCATGGGGAGCAAAGTCCTTCATCATCTGGACTATGCCTCCCTCTCTCGTTTTAACCCTCACTACTGTCTGACTTGTATATTTAGCTTCCACAGTCCCAGGCATGTTAGTAGATCAGTTCTCTGTACTCATCATGTTTTTTATCTTACCATTACTTTAAGGCACTTACATTATTACTGGAAATACAAACATAACCCACATGAAAGAGTCAAGTAAAAAAATTAAAAGCAGCATATAACAAAGTTCCAAATTTTCAGATGCATTATTAATTAAAATGACGAAATGATGGACTCTCCATAATCCCTTTAGCTATTTATAGTAGCTCCAAGTTAAAGGATGCTAAGTGGATTCCTTATCAGGTACAATTAAGGACCAATGCCCTTACAAAGTGCATAAAGGTGCTTCAGGTGTAAAATGCACATCAGTAGTTTTAGCTCTGCCACCTTATATCTGTGACTTAAATATCTGTGACTTAAATACAACATGGGATCTCTGGTAGCGTGGTGCCTAAGGCACTTGACTGCTAACCAGAAGGCTGGCAGTTCAAACCCACCAGCCACTCCTTGGAAGGAAGATGGGGCAATCTACTTCCGTAGTGATACTGCCTCAGAAACCCAAGGAGGGGTTGCTATGAGTCGGGTCCGACTCAATGGCACATAACAACAACAACAACAACAAATACAACATTTCATGTCTCTGTGCTTCTGTTCCCTTTCCTATAAAATGGAAGTATTATGCTATTCAAAGAAGACAATGATTGGCAAAGTACATTGAACACTGTAAAACCCTATATAAAAATATGGTGTTACCACTATAAATAAACGTCATTGGACATTGGGTTATTAGTATCCTCCCTAGAATATGAGGGTTGGGCAGTTCCATATAATAATTAATATAATAATTAAACCCATCTTAAAATAAGCCATTAAATTCCATGACTCTGGTGGTTGTCTTTCACTTTTTGATTGATATCCATATGAACAGATAGAAGAAAAATTGAAATAAAAACTATATATATTATTATATCTAAAACATATTAGATGTAATAAAAATTAAAATAAGAACTTCATATAATATTATATTGTATCATATACAATGCTATCAGTTCCTTATTTGATTTATAAATGTTTTATTAAGAATTTAATACAAAAAAAATATTTGATTAAATGCTGACTTGTCATAAAATTGATAGATATTTAACCAAAGGCTGAGTAACATTATTTTTGTGGGAAAAACAAAATTTGATTTATATCACTCTTCCTTATGGTAATTTTTAGCTATGAAATATACAACAATACAAAGAGTGAGTTCAAATATATATTACATATATAGTTAATATGAAAAGGTTGAAATAATTATTCACTAATGTCATTAAGAACATAGAACTTTTGCAGTTTAAAAGACCTTAGATGCTAACTTACTTAAAACTCTTTCAATATAGGTGTCTATTTAACCCTATTTAAACAACAGATCAGCAGAAACCAGTGTTAAACCTCCCATAGAAGGCTTTCTTATCTGAATGTATGCAAATTAACAATAAGTAAGAGCCAGTGGGCTAAATTTGCAAGTTGGTGGCCCCAGATTATTAGAAGATTGAGGGTTAAGAAAGGACTTTTGTTCTAGTGTAATTTAAATCTTCATATACTTGTAATAAAGAACAGAGGGAAACTTACATTTCAATTTAGGAAATTATGCAAGATAAAACAGTTGTTTAGAAAAAGAGTCAAAATTTTTATAACGAGGGACTTTTTTTTTACAAAATTAAACAAGTCTGCTAAACAAGGTGAAGGTACTTATTCCATTTCTGCATATCATTTTTGTTTCTTTTTGCTTCAGAAAGGAAATTCCCACTTCCTTGAAGATCATCAAATGCTGCCATCAACATGTACAAAACTTGCCTGCCAGAAGTTTGGAATAGAATAAGAAAATGAGCAATGTACTTGTGTCCAAACAGCAAACAGTATTGCTTGCAGTAATTGGACACTGGGTATTAGTATCCTTCCTAGAATATGAGAGTTGAACAGTTCCTATCTATTCTGAAACTTTCTATTATTGATTTAGCCATGGATGGCATTAGGTAAGCTGATAATGAATAAATAGGTATTATCAGACAGTAATATTACAGTTTTAATATGATTGAAAATCCAATAGCACTTCTAATTTTATTATATATATTGTATAATTTCTTTTTTTTTTAATCTTAACAATGAGAATCTTGATATTTTTATATACGAAACAAGACTTATGTGGATGTAGAAGTATTCAGTATACCAGTTACTTAGAGTTTGGTTTCCCTGTAGATTGAGGAGAATATTGGGTACTAGAATGTTTTTTTTTTTTTTTCCCCTCACAACTGTTGCTATGCAATACTCTGCAGATATTTGAATATACAGGGAAATTTGGTGGTGGCAGTAATAGTACTACTACCTGTTTAATGTTAGTGTTAGTAAGATTCTTTACAACTGTTCTGGATCCATTTTTGGCTGAGTGAAGAGGAAAATTTTACCAACTGATAGCCGTTTGATGACCTGCATGGAAGGAATTGGTAGACTCAGGAGAACACACAATTGAGAGAAGTGATCATATCACAGATGTGACATCATTCTTTCGCACTAGCTGGCATCCTGGGTATAGAGAGTAAATGACACTCTCAACCCTGTATTTTCACCTCAAGATTACCCTTGTGGCTCACCAGAGGGCAGTGTGCAGTAATTGGCCCTACTGTTTCCTGCATTGGATGTCTTCTATGGAAAAACCAAGATCAAATAATCACAGCCAGGCAACAGGCTAGGTAATAGGTTATGGAAATTCTTTTGTTAGATTTCTTCTATACCTGTCCCCTAAAAAAAATTTCTTAATATTCAGAAATTAATCAATCACCATATTAAATAGAGCATAAGGAGTTTTTTATGCATTTTTATTAAGTACTGCGTTATAGTTTTAAGTATATCACAATAATTGTATCATTACTGAACTCCCCTTTTGCTTTACAAATGCATACTATTATCACTCAAGGGTAGGTAAACTGCTTTCCTTCACATGTCTCACACCTGAATTACCAATGGTTTCCAATCTGTGATGAAGTAATTCAGTGAATTTTTATTAAATAATTGGGGTATGGGATATAATAAAATAAAGCAGCTATAAATCCTATAAATCGTGCTCACAAAGAGCTTGAAATCTATAGAGGGAGATAAAGTTTAAAGAAAGGGTTAAATACATGGTCAAAATGATACATGTAAAGAACTACGGCAATTTGGAGGCTGGAGAGATGAAGGCATTTGGGAAGAGTTCAGAATCTGAGCTGAGAGGTGAGCCAGAATTCATTTAGACACACTGAGAATGATGAAAGCACATCCCATGTAAAGGGAACATAATGGATGTGGAAAATTAAGGAACCTATTTAAAGAAAAACAAAAAATTTTCTTTGAAGCTTAGGTATGTGAAAAGTAGTAGAGGGAAATAATGTTAGACAGCTATACTGTAATTAGGTCCTTGAGGGTACTGAATACCAGAAATGCTCACAAAAACTGAACAGACAGTGGGAAGTTGTTGCAGGAATGACACAGTCAGCATCAGGACATTATACTGTGAAAATTAATCTGGCAGAACTGTGTGGAATAGGCTCGATAAGTAAGAACCCAAGAATGGGAATATCAGAAGGCTATTTCAAAAGTCCTAGCAGTTTTTGAGACTGGAAAAGAAGACAAGCAAGAGATAATATAAAAGTAGAAGTAGTATGAATAAAAGTAGATATGGGTGAGGTAGAGAAAGAAATCAAAACACAGTGTGATGATGACCTCATTGATTAGAATAAAGGATCTACAAGAAGCAGATTTGGGGAATAAATTGATATGCTAACCAAAAATATCTTAAAAATCCTATTCAAATTCTTTATGAAACTAAATATAACTTCTTTTTATCTTTCCAAATTATTTCAGATGAATTTGGATGTCTTATTACTCTTAATATTATCCCCAAAAATATATTTGAGGAATATATTTTTATGTTTTAAAAATTTTAAATACAAAAATCAAAACCCCCAAAAAAACTCCCTGCTCTCTAGTCGATTCCAACTCATTGACCATTTCTGAGGTGGTAAATCTTTGTGGAAGTAGATTGTCCCACCCATCTTCCTTCTGCGGAGTGACTGGTGGGTTTGACCCACTGACCTTCTGGTTAGCAGCCAAATGTCTGAGGCACCATACTACCAGAGCTCCATAAAAATCAAAGAGGAGTTTATTGTGTACTCAAGGTCAAGAGACTTGAATTATATAATCCTGCCAAAATCAGAGGAGTTGTAAAATGTTCTCCCACCACTGAGAAAATAAGGTTTTTTAGATTTTATTATTATTTTAAAAATTGAGAATACCAAATAGTGAATTTCTGCTTAATATAAAGGAAAGAATTACAACCCTATTCAGATGCAACAATGTTATATGATGGAACATTTAAGGAATTAGTAATAATCTTGTTAAAAAACAAAAAGAATAAAGTATAACTTTCTTTAATATCTTGATGTCTCTTTTATATATTAACTGAAAAAGGCTCTGATTGAGTCCCATTTTCTTAAATACAGTACTTTTTCCTACTTGGTTGACAGTTACAAAATCCAGAGACCAAGTTGTGAAAGAAACTTTTCCAGTTGAAGTATCTGCTCTTTTGGCAAATTCTTGTCAGTAGTATAGAAAATTTTGGAGTTGCCCTGAGTTCATCTGTTAGTTGTTCTACTCAAATTACATAAATGACATCATAAGTGGCATGGACTTGTCTCTCGGCCAGTGGGAAAAAAAAAAAAAAAAAAAGTCCAATAGAAATTTTCTCCACTTAATTGTGTTCTATAGGGTCTTTGATGGCACAGTGGTTAAAGTGCTTGACTGCTAACCAAAAAGTTGGCAGTTCAAGTGATTCTTGAGAGAAAGATGTGGCAACCTGATTCCAAAAAGATGTACAGCCTTGCAAACCCCATGGGCAGTTCCACTGCGTCCTATAGGGACATATGAGTCAGCATCGGCTTAATGGCAGTGGACTTGGTTTGGGTGTATTTGTGTTATATAATCCTACCTTTCCCTCTTGACTATTGAAACATTTGCTAATAGCTCTTGTCCATACTTGTGGACCCTTATAGCTTGAAATGTGTGACTTTCTTTCTCCTATATAAACCACAAAGGAGTCTTCTGCAAATTTAATCATGTCCTCACTACCCCGCCCCCATATATATGTAATTGTTTAGAATAAAAATAAGCCTTTCAGCTTGATGACCTACTCTACCTACCCTTTTCTTGTTTATATTCCTTTAGTGGAATGCAAGCCATGTGAAGGGAAGGATGTTGTCTAGTTTAAGAAGCGCTCTGAGCATACCCATTCATCGTTAGAAAACAAGGAGGAAGTGGAAAAGTCAGCTAGTGTCAAGACTTCTGGCAGTAGGAAACGTCACAGTATTGACAGGTATTCTGTTAGAGAAAAGAGAGGGAGGTACCAAAGAAATGTGATTATATTTATTATCCAAGGAATAGAAAGCATAAGAGAATTGAAAATCCCTGTTATTTCCCTTCTTAGATACTCTCCAATTGGGCTCTTTCAGTCTTTAAGGCTGAGAACAAAATCCATAACCCAAATTTAAAAACAAACAATACAAAAGACAGCTATATTTTAAATGCCTACTCTGAAAGTCAGAGTAAACATTTAAAAGGCACTCAGGTTGTCACATTTCAAGGAATTGGTGAGGGAAAGGGCATTGGAGGAGTTTGTCTATTAAAAAATTATAGCACACCCTGTAGAGTTTACTAGCCTGGTGGAGAAAAAAAGGAAAAAAAAAAAAAAAAAGTAGCTTTGTTATATATTAAATTCCTATGTATACTACATTCTGCTTATGTGCTTTTTATTCAACATCCAAAAATATCATATCTTTCCATTTAGTAAGACTTGTCTTTCTAAGAAAAGTGGTATTGATTTCTTCATGTACTTTCTACATGTTTGTTGTCAAGTTTGCAAACACACACACACACACACACACACACACGGAAGAAGGGCCTGGCAATCTACTTCTAACAATCAGTCAGTGAAAAACCTGTGGATCCCACTGGTCTCATCCTATTGTGCATGAGAATGCCAAACCAAAAAATCAAACCAAATTCACCACCATTGAGTCAGTGCTGACTCATAGTGACACCCATTGGGTTTCCAAGGCTGTAAATCTTTACAGAAGTGGATTGCCTCACCTTCCTCCTACAGAGCAGCTGGTGGGTTTGAACCACCAACCTTCTGGTTAGCAGCCAAATACCTTACCCACTATGCCACCAGAGCTCCTTATGAGATTGCCATATTCACAATTCATCTTTTCTAAATAAATCGTTTTTTTTCTGGCGTGGAAAAAATCTATATATTTCTACTAATTTTAATTTAATTCATTTGTGTTTCTTTGAGTTAAAAAAATAATTATAACATCTAACAATAATGAATATTTTATTCTTCTACTATCCTGTAATTACACGTTGCTCATGGACTAGAGATTACAGAAATACATCACTAAATAACGGTGGTCTTTGCAGGCATCATGTATTTTTTCTGATTTTTTCTGGATTGCCTCTAATGTTTCACCATGATGAACTTCAGTATGATGGAACTCAGCAGAACAAGATAAAATTTTTTTAAATAGTGTATATTCTTAGTTTATTTGGCATTTTATTTTTTGATTGAGTATTGGATGCTGCATTTTATTGAATTCCAGCATTGTAGCAATGGGATTTGCCAGGAAACCAGAAGCCTCTTCATGTGACCAAGGTATAAATGACTTAATATATGAATTAGGGGCTATCGGAAGAACTAAAGAAACAAAGGTCAGGGAATTCAAGAGTGAAGATCTCAGCTGGAAGCACCATATGAGGTGGTTCTCAAGAGCTCTCGTGAATATTATTGTAAATCTCACGTTTGCTTATTTGTTGGTTTGCAAATACCTCCGGAAAATAATAGCCTCTCCCACCTTGTACCCTACAAATCTCCTGTGAGAGCTACTTATTGACAAATTCTAAAAAGGAGTGGTAGACTTTGGGTTCTCCTCTGCAATGCCAGGACACCAAAAAGGGTGAGAAGTGATGCCAAAAGACAGCTATCCAGGCCAATTGATTATTTATTGAGATGAGCATAAAGTTGTTTTTTAATGTAATGAATTATATGAATAAATTTTCTAATATTAAGCCATATTTGAAATAAAGCCTACTTTCTTTTAGTGTATATACTTTTAAACTGTTTATTGTGATTTGTGTGAAACTTTACAGAGCAAATTGGTTTTCCAATCAACACTTCTTATACATATTGTTTTATAACATTAATTGCAGTCCCTACAATGTAACAGCACTCTTCCCACTTCCTCCCTGTGTTTATCATTTCCATTTGTCCTTTCCTATTCCTTCATGCCTTCTGAATTTTATCCCTAGGCAAATGCTGCCCTTTTGATCTTGCATGGTTGATTGTTCCAAGGATTGCATGCCTCCCAGGTATTATTCATTGTATCAAAAAACAAAACAAAACAAAACAAAACCCAAACTCACTTCCCTCAAGTTGGATCTGACTCATAGAGACCCCTCCTTGGGTTTCTGAGGCAGTATCACTACGAAAGTTGATTGCCCAATCTTCCTATTGAAGAGTAGCTGGTGGGTTTGAACTGCCAGTCTTCTGCTTAGTAGTCAAATGCCTTAGGTACTACATCACCAGAGCTCCCATTCCTCTTATAGGCCTGTCTATTGGTAGCAACAACAGCAGGAGGCAAAGTTATGAAAATCTCTTAGTCATAACCAAACACCTGAGGTAATGAATCACTGGGCCTGGGAGTTCAGGATCATAACTTTGGGGGACATCAAAGTCAATTGGTATAACATAGTCTATAAAAACAATGTTCTACATTCTGCTTTGGTAATAACTGGAGCCTTAGCTTGTGAGGGGTCGCTATGAGTCGGGGCCGACTCGACGGCAAATAACAACAACAACAACATTGGTAGCATAGTGCCTAAGGCACTTGACTGCTAACCAGAAGGCTGGCGGTTCAAACCCACCAGCCACTCCTCGGAAGGAAGGTTGGGCATTCCTACTTCCGTAGTGATACTGCCTCAGAAACCCAAGGAGGGGTCGCTATGAGTCGGGGCCGACTTGATGGCAAATAACAACAACAACACATTGTTTGGTAGAAAGTTGAGCCTCGAGGAGGAGTTCAGTTCCAGGCAGGAAGGGTGATTAAGGGCCATAGTCTTGGGCATTCCATCAGTCTCTATCAGACCAGTAAGCCTGGTCTTTTTTTTATGATTTTGAGATTTGTTCCACACTCATCTCCCACACTACCTAACACCATGTATTATAATCCCTTTCTGAGGGGGTGACAGTGGTAGCTGGGCACCACCTAGTTCTTCTGGTCCCAGGGTTGTGGATACTGAGGTTCCCATGGTCCATTAGTCTTTTGGACTAATTGTTCCCATGCATCTTTGATCCCTACATTCTTCTTTGCTTTGGATGGGGAGAGAACAATAGTTGCATCTTAGACTGTCCCTCACAAGCTAAGGCTCCAGTTATTACCAAAGCAGAATGTAGAACATTGTTTTTATAGACTATGTTATGCCAATTGACTTTGATGTCCCCCAAAGTTATGATCCTGAACTCCCAGGCCCAGTGATTCATTACCTCAGGTGTTTGGTTATGACTAAGAGATTTTCATAACTTTGCCTCCTGCTGTTGTTCTTGCTTGGTGCCATAGAGTCAGCTCCAACTCATAATGACCCCATGTACAACAGAATGAAGTACTGCCCAATCCCGCACCATCCTCATAATCCTTGCTAAATTTGAGCCCATCCTTGCTGCCACTGTGTCAGTCCATCTCATTGAAATTTTTTCCCTTTTTTGCTGACCCTGTATGTTTACTATATTCATGGATAAATTTGTAGCATAGCACATGTAAATACATATGTAGAAATATCCTCTGCCAAATTTATTTATATCATGAGTACTTTTCCATTTGCCTTCCCATACTTGTTCACCTTGCATATTGATTTATATATCCACTGATAGGTTATTGTCATTACTGTTACTACAGTATTGTATATATTATTGGAGAGTAAACATTTAACTTGCCTTATTGCTCTGGCAAGGACTTCCAATACAATATTGAATGAAACAGAATGAGTCAAACAGAATGAAACACTGTCCAGTCCTGTGCCAGCCTCACAATCTTTGCTATACCTGAGCCCATCATTGCAGCCACTGTGTCAATCCATCTTGTTGAGGGCCAAAATTGATTAAGAATGGTGATAAAAAGCATCCTTGTCTGGTTCTCATTGACAAGGGTAATGTTTTCTTCTCTCTCTGTTGAGAATGACATTGACTGTTGATTTTGTGTATTTGCCCTTTATTATGTTGAGAAATTTCCCTTTTAGTCCTATTTTACTGAACATTTTTATCAGGAATGTGTTAGATTTTGTCAAATGCTTTTTCTGTATCCAATAATATTATGTTTTTTTTTTCTTTGTCTTATTTATATGGTGGATTATGTTGATTATTTTTCTAATATTGAACCATCCTTGCATTCTTGGTGTGAATCCCACGTGGTCATATATTTCTTTTGGATATGTTGTTGGATTCTATAGGCTAGGATTATGTTGAGAATGTTTGTGTTCATGAGGGATACTGGTCTATAACTTTTTTTTTTTAGTGGTGTCATTGCCTGGTTTCCACATAAGAGTCATAGAATGAATTTGGGAATATTTCATCCTGAAATAATTTGAGCAGAATTCGTCAGCTCTTCTCTGTATGTTTGGTAGAATTTTCTATTGATGCCATCTGGGCCAGGACTTTTTTTTGTTAGGAGTTTTTTATGACCTGCTCAAGTTCTTCTTTTGTGATGAGTCTATTCAAATTTTCTACTTCGGATTGTACTAGTTTGGTAGGTAGTGTGTGTCTAGAAATTTGCCTATTTATTCTAGGTTTTCAAATTTCTTGGAGTAGCAAGACACTTGCCTGCTAACCAGACGGCTGGCGGTTCAAACCCACCAGCCACTCCTCGGAAGGAAGGTTAGGCAATCCTACTTCCGTAGTGATACTGCCTCGGAAACCCAAGGAGGGGTCGCTATGAGTCAGGGCTGACTCGACGGCACATAACAACAACAACAACAACTAGTCTTCATAGTATTCTGTTATTATCCTTTTTACCTCAGTTCTGTTGGTATGTGGTCTATCTCACTTCTTATTTGTGTTGTTTGCATTTTCCTTTCCTTTGTTAAATTTGCTGGTGGCTTATCAATTTTATTAATAATTTCAAAGAACCAACTTCTAGTCTTGTTAATACTTTCTTTTATTTTTCTATTTCACTTATTTTTGTCTAGTGAGTTTAGGTTTTTTTTTTTTTTTGCTATTCTTTTTTCTGACTGTTGGAGATACTGGGTTAAAGTGTTGATTTTGGTTCTTTCTTCTTTTTTGATGTGTGTGTTGTTGTTGTGTTGCCATTGTTGTTGTTAGGTGCCTTTGAGTCATCTCTGACTCATAGCAACCCTATGTACAACAGAAAGAAACACTTCCTGGTCCTGTGCCAGCCTCATGATCCTTGCTGTACCTAAGCCCATTGTTGCAGCCACTGTGTCAATCCATCTTGTTGTTGTGTGTGTTAATTGCTATAAATTGCCCTCTGAGCACTGGTTTGGCTGTGTCCTGAAGATGCTGTGTTTTCACTCTCATTAAATTGAAGGAATTTTTTTTTAATTCCTTCTATTAACCAATAGTTTTTAAGCAACTGTTGTTCTGTTTCCATGTATTTTTTTCCTTGATTTTTCTGTTGTTGATTTCTAATTTTATAACACTGTGATCTGAGAAGCAGCTTTGTACTATTTAGATGCTTTTAAATTACTTGAGGCTTGCTCTGTGGCATAACATATGGTCTATCCTGGAAAATGTTCCATAGGCACTTAAAAATATGTATATTGTGTATTGTTGGGTAGAGTGTTGTGTTTATACCTATGAGATCAAGTTGGTTGATTGTATTGTTCAGATCTTTTATATATTTGTAGAGGGTCAACAAAAAGTGGAAGACCCTCAATGAGATGACTTGACAGCCTGCCTGCAACCATGGGCTCAAGCATAGCAATGAATCTGAGGATGGTGCACAACCAGGCAATATTTTGTTCTGCTGTATATAGTGTTGCTATGAGTCAGAATTGACTCAACAGAACCTAACAACAACAACAACGATATCTTTGTTGAGTTTCTTTCTGGTTGCTTTGTCCTTCATCAAAAGTTGTGTATTAAAATCTCCTACTATTATTGTGGAGTTGTCTATTTCTCTTTTCAATTATTTTAAAGTTTGATTTATGTATTTTGAGACTCTTTTATTGGGTGCATAGATGCTTAATATGATTATTCCCTCTTGTTGGATTGATCCTCTAACCATTATATAATGTCCTTTCTTGTCTCGTTTGCTGGTTGTTGCTTTAAAGTCTATTTTACCAAAAATATTAGCATTCCTGCTCTTTTTGGCTGCCATTTTCTTGATATATATTTTTCCATCCTTTGGTTTTAAGCTTACTTTTGCCTTTTTTTTTTTTTTTGGTCTAAGAAATCTCTCTTGTAGACAGCACATTGATGGTTCTGTTTTCTTATCCATTCTGCTAGTCTCTGTTTCTTGACTGGTGTATTTAATCCATTTACGTTCAGTGTAAATATCAATAGGCATGAATTTAAGTTGTCATTTTGCTCTTTTTCTGTGATGCTTATAATTCTTAGTTCATTTTTTTTTTCTATTCATTCTTTCATTACTGTTGTTTTAGTGTTTACTGGGTTTTCATGATTTTCTTTTTTATTTTGATGATAAATGTTATTAATTTTCTCTGAGGTTACCCTGTAATTTATTATTATCTTCCCAAGATTGAAACAGTCTGTTCTATCTTGATATTGTCTTAACTTCCTCTCCACTTGGAAGTTCTAGAACTATAATATTTATTACTTATTTTTGTTTTGTAGTTGCCATCATTTACTACTTGATGTTTCTGGTTCCCTATTTTCAGTCTTGTAGTCTTATTTTATTTTTGATATTTTGTTTTCTGGGTTAATTTCTGGGTGGTTTTGTCATGTGCCTTAATCTCAGGTTGTTTTCTGCCATTGTTGGTTCTCTGTCTGAAGGATTCCCTTTAGTATTTTTTGTAAGGTTAGTTCACTTTTGCAAATTCCCTTAATTTTTGTTTATCTTGAAATGCCCTAATTTCACCCTCATATTTGAGTGACAATTTTTCTGCATATATAATTCTAGATTGGCAACTTTTCTCTTTTAGGGTTTTATATATGTCATCCTATTGTCTTCTTTCTTTCCTGGTTTCTGCTGAGAAATCATAGCTCAGTCCGTTGATTTACCTTTGTAGGTAACTTTTCATTTTTCCTGAGCTGCTTTAAAAATTCTCTTTGTCTTTGGTTTTAAAAAGTTTGATCATATATCTTGATGATTTTCTTTTGGGGGCTATCCTATTTGGAGTTTCTTGAGTTTCTTGAGTACATATCTTCTCATCTTTCATGATATTAGGGAAATTTTCTTCCAACAAATCTTTGACAATTTTCTCAGTGCTTTTTTGTCTCTTCCTATTCTGGAATTCCAATCACACATGTTGTTGCTCTTGATAGTGTCTCACATAATTCTTAGGCTTTCTTAATTTGTTTTTTTTTTTGTTGTTGTTGTTTTTGCTTTTTCCTCTAACAGATTAGTATTAAGAGATTTCTTTTCAATTTCATTAATTCTGTCTTCCAAAGATTCAATTCTATTCCTTTGCCTGCTAATGCATCATCTACTTCTGAAATTTTGGTATTAATCTTTTATATATCTACTTCCTGTTTTTGTATAGTTTCTAAGTTTCCATTTATTTTGTCAATTTGTTCTTGTATGTATTTTTTGAATTCTTGTGTTTTGTCTATATTTTCCTTAATTTTGTCTGTGATTTCCTTTGTGTTTTCTTAGTTTTCCTTGCTGTCTTTCTTAATCTACTAAAGAGTGCTAAATGTAATTCTTTTGCATTGCTTATCAGGTAGTTCCAATAACATTTCTTCCTCCAGAAAATTTTCTGGCCCTGTATTTTGGTCCCTTGCTTGCACAATCTCATCTTGCTTTTTTGTGTGATTTGGAATTGTCTGTTTTCTCTGAGATATTATGGTGTTATTGTATTTATTTGCTGATTGTATGTTGGCTTGGTTCATCCTACTTTTTTGTTTTGTTTTGTTTTAATGTATCTGGGCAACAGGTTGAGTTTGCTATTCTTGTTGCTAGTTTGACAGCACTGAAGCACTCATCACCTGCCTCTGGGTGGATTTGGAAGTGACTGGGAGTGTGGGCACAAGTTTCTGATCAGTGATCATGTAGAGCAGCTGAGACCAGATGGGGCAGGTGTTGGCTACCATCTATTGTCAATTCAGTGATGCTGGAGTAGGTGTTTGCACTTGCTTGTTGGGTGGGATGGCAGATGTGGCACACATGGCTGGATAAGGTCACTGGCTCCTAGTTAATGGGGAAAAAAGAAGGTGAATAGGAAGGGAAAAAGAAAAGAAAACTGAAAATAAAGTTAAAAATGAGGGAAAATGGAAGGAATAAGAAGAAAGAAGAAGAGAAAAAGACAAAGAAAAAGAAAAGAAAGAGAGAAAATAAAAAGTGGCACAGCACTATTGCAAGTTCCAGTTGCCAGACATGCTAGTGTAGTGGGTATAGTTGTCTAGAGTTATTAGATCTCATCTGATGGGGGAAAAAGAAAAGGGAAAAAAAGGTGGGGTAAAGGAAGAAAAAAATGGAAGGAGAGGAAGAAATAAAAAGAAAGTAAAAGGAAAGGAAAAAACAAAACAAAGCAGAAAGTGACACAGAACTAGCACAAGCTCCAGTCACTCAACACAGAAGTGTGGAGGGTATGGATGGATAGAGTCACCAGTTCCCATCTGATGGGGAAATAAGAAAAAAAGAGAGAAAAGGGGGAGAGAGAAGAAGGAAGAAATAAGAAGAAAGGAAAAAGAGAAAAGAAAAGCAATAAATAAATAAATACAGCACAGCACCAGTGCAAGCTCCAGCTGCAGATGTCTGAGGCAGTGGGCTTATGGTGCTCAATCCACTGGCACACACCTCAGGCCACTGGGGAAGTGAAGCAACAGGGAAGGCAGTTGTGTACGGGGAGAGGAAGGGCGATTGGGCAGAATACCAGGTGGGTAAGTAGCAGTGGGGGTAGGCTTGAGGCCCATGCCTTTGGTCACTGGGAGGTTATGTACGGAAAAGGAGGCAATCACACCTCGCTTGTTGCCAGACACCGGTGTGGGTGCCTACATAGTCTTGGGCAAATGAGGCAGGGAGCAGAAGAAATTCAATCCATTATAATAGCAAAATTAGGATTGAGGTGAGTATCAAGTTCCAATAAAAATTTAAATATTTATTGGAAGTACTGATTCAAACTTAATAAAAATTTCAAAAATAAATTCTCAAAAGAAGAGATGCTTATCATAAAATATTTTCCAAGCTTTTCCAAAAACCACACCAAACTTACTGCCATCAAGTCAATCCCGACTCATAGCAACCCCTCCTTGGGTTTCTGAGGTGGTATCTCTATAGAAGTAGATTGCCCAGTCTTCCTTCTGAGGAGTGGCTGGTAGGTTGAACTGCCAGCCTTCTGGTTAGCAGTCAAATGCCTTAGGCACCACACCACCAGAAATCTCTTCCAAGATTATAGGTAACAATTAATAAAAGAATATTACAAAGCACAAACAGAAAAGATTTATAGGTTATATGAGATTGGATGCAATGCAATATGTGTTTCAGTGACTGTTGATAAAAGGATATTTCTATATAATCATTTTATAAGATAACACAGCTCAAAATTTTTCTAAGTGCATAACTTATAACTCAGTATTTCCAAAATTAGGAATTTGTTCTAAGGGACAAGCAAGTAATGTGCAAAGATTTATATCCAAAGATAGTCTTTGTATTCTTGTTTGTAATAGCAAAAGATAGAAATCTTTCCTTTTTTCTCCCATTCCTTTTATCTCCCTATCCTTTTTTCTGAATTCTAATTTTATTTTCTGTGATGTTGCTTCTTTTCTTATGAAGACTTAAAAGAAAAAAAAAAATCTCATTGCATTTTTAATTTATTACATCTTTTTTCTTTCTTTGTTATCAAATAATCCTTTTTGAAATATTTTCCTTTGTAATTCTTAGCTAGCTGGGCATTCCACTATACCACTATTGATAGCATGTAGGATGTCATAAGGGTTGTTACCATTAATAATGCAGCCCACACACTGGGCAGTAGACAGGATCACTTTTCAAGTTCTAGAGAGTTCTCTGGCTAAAGATTGGTGCCACATTTGTCAGCACCATTGACAATCTCATGAAAGGTGATATATCCATTCTCCTTAATATTTTTTTCTGCTTCTTTCTGTCTCTGGGTGGCTTGTTAAGGGCTTTAATGATCAGAGACAGGAAATATCACTTCAATGTGAACATGTCTGTCCTGAATTGTCAGTTTCACTGTAATCCTTAGACCCTTGCAATCACTGATTAACTTGGCAATGTTATCACCAAACTTTTTTGTACTGAAACCCAAGCAACTGATCCTGGGGGCCAGGGTAGATGTGACACTGATTTCCCCACTGGTGCCCCTGAAGTATACAACTTTGACCTTGTTAGAGTAGAATTCTGGTGGCAGGTGTCATGTGCACCTGAGTGTGGAATAACCAAAGGAAGTTGCATCTAGTCCTCTTCTGAGCTAGAAGCCAAGAGCTCATTTAACTACTTTTTAATTTTTCCTTATTTTTTTTTTAGATTAGTTCACTTTGTCTCAAATTATAAACTTGCTTTCTGATTCTTCCTCAGTTAATTCATAGAGATCAAGTTTCTTCATTTCATTTAAAATACACATAAAAGGTCATTGTCCTCCAAAATATATGATTCCATTTACACTATAAGCAATAGGAATCCCTTGAATATTATCATAGGTGAATGTTACCTGTGCCTAGGTTCCAGGGCTGATGTTGGGTTTCATCCATTTCTTCATTTCAATTGGAAAAGGCTAAAAGAGGAGTGAGACAGCTGTGCTCATGTTGCCTTCTCACCAGGATTTGACCTTTGAATGGTGCAATAGGCAGCAGTGGGATGAATCCAACAGTAATCTGAAAAATAGGTAAGAAGGATGTGCAAATTGTAGGCAGATGACCCATTCATGGTCTTTTAAAATATTCTGGCATTAGGGAAATAATGAAGGTCACCAAACTAAGGTGAATTCAATGGAATTGTGAAGGGTAATTCATACTATTACGAACATGGTGACTTATCTATTTGCAAGTTGAGGGAGAAAGGAAATAATGGAGAATTATTCAGAACTATGTACCTTAGATGACTGGGTAAAAGATGGATTGCTAAATAAGACAGTAGATAAAGGAAGGAAATCAGAGTTCGGGAGTTTAGACAATAATTACAGGTCAGAACTTACTGAGTTTGAGATATTTACAGCAAAGACAGGTGGGAAATGCCAAGCAAACAATTGGAAATATGGAACTGGATCATAGGTTTGGAGGTAGACTTATGAATGTGGGCATTATCAATAGACTATAGATTATAAGATTCACTGGGAAGGAGATATAGAAAAATATTAAAAGTTGAGGATAGAACACGAGAACTCACTGCCATCGAGTAGATTTGGACTCACAGTGACACCTCAGGCTGTAACTCTTTATGGAAGCAGACATCACATGTTGTCACATCTTTCTCCTGCAGAACAGCTGGTGGATTCAACCCACCAATCTTTGATTAAAGCCAAGCTTCTTTAACCACTGTGCCACAAGGGCTCCTGTAGAACACTGAAGGACACCAATATTTAAGGAGTGATTATTGTTACTGTTATGTGCCATCGAGTGGGCTCTGTCTCAGAGTGACCCAATTTACAACAGACCAAAACACTGTCCAGTCCTGTGACATCCTTTACAGTCCTTGCAATGCTTGAGCCCATTGTTATGGCCACTGTACCAATCCATCTCCTTGAGGGTCTACCCCATTTTCACTGGCTCTTTACTTTACCAAGCATGATATCCTTCTTCAGGGACTCTTCTCTTCTGACAACATGACCAAAGTAAGTGAGGCGAAGTCTGGCCATTCTTGCTTCTAAGGAGCAATCGAAGTGCTTCATAAAGTTTTCCAGTAATATATCAGACAGTGTCTCACTGCTATTCATAAGGTTTTCACTGGCCAATTCTCTGAGTGGTAGGTGGCTTCTTCCTTCTTTCAAGTGTCTTAGTTTGGAAGCTTTGCTGAAACCTGTCTACCGTGGGTGACCCTGCTGGCATTTGAAACACCAGTGGCAAAGCACCCAGACTCACAGTAACCCAAAGGCACCACAGCATGACAAACTGAAATACAAGTGATAGTAGGAATTATTAGAAGAAGAAAATCTAGTGAAGGAGGCTTAGGAGACCCATGTCATAATTAGAATCAAGAGGGTATAGTGTCACAAAAGCCAAATTAGGAAAAAGAGTTAAAAAGAGAGACTAGCCAAAGAGTCAAAGGGACCACAGTGATCACAGGAAGTAAAGATTAATGGGTGATCATGGGGGGGGGGTGGGGTTGGAAGGAGCTCTGGTAGAGCAGTGGTTATGGGCTTGACTGTAACTAAAAAGTCAGCAGTTTGAACCTACCAGCTGTTGGTGGTGGTGGGGTGGTGGGGAACACCAGCTACTCTTGGAGGAGAAAGATCTGGCAATCCGTTTCCATAAAGATGTATAGCCTTCAAAACTCTATGAGGAAGTTCTATTCTATCCTATAGGCTTGCTATGAGTCAGAATTGACTCAATAGTGATGAGTTTTGTTTTGTTTTTATGGGTGGTGGTAATTCATTGGACTGTGGCATGGAATCTATTGGAATGTTGTAGTGGATAGAGAAGTAATAAAAAGCAGAAGAAGCAAACAGTGAACATATTCTAGTCTTTGTAGCACTAGCTTGGTTGAAAAAAGGAAAGCAAGACATAGCTTTTAAATAGATGCTAAATCCTTGCCTGTTTTATTCCTTTTCAATTTTACATAAATTTTTATTAAAGCATAAATTCAGAAAGGTGCATAAATTATAAGTGTGCAGCTCAATGATTACTCATAACATGAATGCACTCATGTAACCAACACACAGATCAGGAAACAAACATTACCAGAATCTCAGAAGCCCTTTTTAACTACCCATTCCCCATTTTCAACAAAGGTAACCACTACTCTGATTTCTAATACCATAGATCAACTTTGCTCTCTCTGTATTTCTCTTTTTGTTTGTTTGTTTTTAATATAATCTAACTTAATATTTTCCCACTAACTTAGGATTGTTATTAGGTACTCTAAGTCCAGAACAGGAGCTCTGATGGTGTAGTGCCTAAGGCATTTGACTGCTAACCAGAAGGCTGGAGGTTCAAACCCACCAGCAACTCCTCCTCAAATCTCCAGCCACTCTTTCTCAAACCCTCCAGCCACTTCTTGGAAGATTGGGCAATTTACGTCCATAGAGATACTGCCTCAGAAACCCAAGGAGGGGTCTTTATGAGTCGAATCAACTCCACAGGAGTGAGGTTTTTTTTTTTTTTTTTTTTTTTTTAAGTCTAGAACAAGGCAATAGCCTGAACGGCCTCTGAATCCCCAAAGACTGGCAGAGTGCCTGATGAATAACACCAAAACCAAACCCACTGCTATCAAGTCGATTCTGATGCATAGTGAACCCCACTGAGTTTCTAGGACTTTAAGTCTTTATGGAAGTAGATTGCCTCATCTTCCTCCCATGGAGCAGCTGGTAGGTTTGAACTGCCAACCTTCTGGTTAGCAGCCAAGGTACTACTAAATTAATTGAATGACAAGAGCATCACAATCAATAGATAGCCAGGCTACTAATGTTTCTACTCCCCAATCTTTATGTGACCAACTCATGGCCATTGTAACTGCTTTGGATTCAGAAAAAGCTAAAGAAGTCACTCTCATTTGTCTTCTAAGTCGATCAACTCAGGTGTCTCAGTACATTGTATGAAAAAAAAAAAAAAAAGATGGAGGAATATTGTAAGTAAATGCATTAGCAAATAAAGAATTAAAACTGTTCATTTATTTCTGTGTGAGGCAGATAGTTTGGCTTACTCTTCAGAATTTCTATCATATCCTGTTCATTGTTTCTAGTGTCATCAGGACTGCCTTCTGACAACCTTCCTGAATCGTCTGTCAATTCTGCAATTCATTAGCGAAATATCTGACTCATTTATCTCCTCAAGGCACTTTTATGTTGTTGTTGTTGTTGTTATGTGCCGTAGAGTCAGCCCTGACTCATAGCGACCCCTCCTTGGGTTTCCCAGGCAGTATCACTACCGAAGTAGGATTGCCCAACCTTCCTTCCGAGGAGTGGCTGGTGGGTTTGAACTGCCAGCCTTCTGGTTAGCAGTCAAGTG
>NW_006921841.1:4488628-4501261 GCF_000298275.1 Orycteropus afer afer | reverse complement strand
GAAGGAAGGTTGGGCAATCCTACTTCCGTAGTGATACTGCCTCGGAAACCCAAGGAGGGGTCGCTATGAGTCGGGGCCGACTCCACGGCAAATAACAACAACAACATCACCACGGAAGTAGATTGCCCAACCTTTCTTCCAAGGAGTGGCTGGTGGGATTGAAAGGCTTCTGGTAAGCGGTCAAGTGCCTTAGGCACTACGCTACAGAGCTCCTATCCTTTCTTATTTGGATAGCACATTAAACTTACTTTGTCTGAACAAAGTATACATTACGACAAAACACCACGCTTACTTTTATGAATGGATATACAAATAATTTTTTTTTCCTGTTTAGGAAAAGAAATCAAATTTTTTTGATAACATCTAGGTTGGATGGTTATATCAAAAGCTCATTTGTGAGCACAAGGTTTCTGTGATCAAAAACAAAGCAAAACATTGTTGTTATAAAAAGTTATTTTTCTGTGGTGAGCTATGAGAACAAAAAAAATATATTACGATATTAAATACCCTGTAGCTCTAGGAAGAATGGCTTCTTTGAATCATAAATATTTTATATGGAAGTATACCAGTTGTTAGTCCTGGGTATTCTAAACTAGAGTAATATCTAAACCCCATTTACTTTAATTTACAAATTAAATTAAATTGATTAATTTAGGAAACACAGATATACCTGATTTTTAAAACAAGTCAAAAAGTACAAAAGCCAAGAAGTATTCAGGAAGAAAGGCCAGAAAAAGCAATTTGGTGGTACCAGAAAGCCTGCCCTCAGGATAGTTAATGATTTAAAAAAAAAAAAATTATCATTAACATTCTTAGTAGCCAAGCCAAAAATAAAATTATATAAGTTACACAGGTCTTCTTTATATAACAAAAACAGTCATACTTGTTAGAAAAACTTCTTCCCAGTTCTAAGCTCTAAAAGAAATTTGTCATCTGGGTCTCCATAGTGAGGATTCAGAACAAGTAATAGTTTTTAAAATAGAGATTTCAGACAACTTTCAGGTACATTGAGTGCATTATGAAAGTTTACACTAGGGTTGTGGTACTATCAAGGCAAATACAAACTTTCGTTTGTTTAGTGGGTTTATACTGATTCAGGTCAATTTTAATATATCAGCATTTAATATCTTTATACTTCTTTACATTTGTAAAACTTGTTTTAAGCAAAAATTCAAAGATAGGAGTTAATAAGGGAAGAAACAAGGAATGACAATATATTTGAGCAACGTCTAAGGGCTGAGCAATGCTAAATTAGACACATGGCAATTCACTCATGTTGACTATAGCAGCCTTGTGGTAATCTTTTGTCTCTCTGGATTTGTAAGGCATTTGGCTGCTAATCAGAAGGTCAGCAGTTCAAACCCATCAGCTGCTCCATGGGAGGAAGATGAGGCAATCTACTTCTATAAAGATTTACAGCCTTGGAAACCCAATGGGGCTCACTATGAGTCAGAACCAACTCGATGGCAGTGGGTTTGGTTTTTCTCTGGCTTTACGAGATATGAAGGAGCTGAGTAGAAAATTATTCAAAATACTTGAGACTATGTAAAGCAAAAATAGGTCCCATATCTCTTAATCAGTCTTTTCTCCTCTGTCCCTTAGTTTCTTCATATATGTGGTTTCATGGTGTATAATAATTTCAAATATTTTAATGAGCACAAAAAAAAGTTTGGCATTTACAATATGTGCAAAATACTAGATATTTTCTTTTGAAGAAATAGACTTCTATATTTAATTATTCAACAGTCCTCTTTTTAAAAAAACACTTTATACATTAATTTTAAAATTATTTCTGGAAAGAAAGTATTTTATCAGTGAAAGAAGGCATAGGAGATAACATGTGTTCTTCCTTGTGTATAAATATTTTTTTAAAAAAATTTCTTTATAGTCCTGCTGCTTTATCATGTATTTTCTATGCTTCTCAATTTCATCACAAGTTGCCATAACAAAATCTAAGAACACAAGATTCTTAATCCCAAAAACATTTCAGTAAAATAAGAAATGGTACTCGTAAACTACCTAGGGTGCTGCAAACTTCTGGTAATTAATTTCAATTAAGTTATTTACAAGGTGCGCCACTGCTAACTTTGTGCCCAGATGTTTCAGTTGGCAAAATGTGATGGCCACCAATGTAGTCCATTTCAGTAACAATCACTCATTGATGGAATTTTCACACTGAATGCACAACACCTTCGTAACATTAGCACATGATGTCATCACCTTTTGCCTCATCATAACCGTAAAAATGCCAATACGAGTTGCAACAAATTACTGCAGGCAATTGCTGAGTTCTAGAGATGGTGTAGTGAACACCTGGGCTGGCTCAGAATCTAGCAGCTTTCAAAGGTTCGTTACCAGATGTTTGTGGAACAACTTATGCATGTATGGAAAACATACTTTTTTTTTTTTAATTTGCATGAACGGTTACCAGACCTTTGAAAGTAGTGGAAACATATGTTTCATGAAACAAAAGTTCACTAATAAGAGTTTATTTGGGAAATATTTTTATTAAAATCAGCATGGTTAGTCTTAAATGTTGTAAACTAAATCTGCATAATCATGCTTGTATGCAATTAACTGTTTACATAATAAAACACATGTTCACATGAGGTAAATAGTATTGTGATTATTACTTATATAAAGAGAATAAGAATTTATGAAAGTTTTCCTAATATTAAAATTAAGCTATTTAACAATCTAATTTTGTTTAATAATTTAAAAATATTTTTAGAGTAGTATTCATTTAAAATTACGTTTTTTTTTTTTTCTTTAATAGCCTACATCTTCCCGACAAAAAGGGAATATTTAAAATTGCTTGGGTATGTTTCTTTTCTCCATTAATTTAACATAATATTGACTTTCATTATATTTTAGAGAAATGGCACTTTGGATGCAAATGATAAATGTTTTTAGAAAAACATTTTCCATGTCATTTTGAAATATGTTCTCTACTCATAATGATAATATGAATAGGAAGAAAGATATTGCTTTCTTTTGATATATTAATTTTGAGGGGATTCTTATTTTTAATTTAAGGAAAGTGATGATGCTTAATTTTTAGATTAACTGAAATGCTGGCTCTCTTAAAATAAACAGAACTCCCTTTTATTACAGTTAAACTATTGTTCCAATTGTAATTCACTGTATTTTATATAAGGATCTGAAACGGACCACATTTTCCTCCCTCTGGGCAACTGCAAGAAGTTGTTAAAACTATTAACAGTTGTCTGGTAAATGTTAGATTCTCAGCGATTTCATTTTGATCAAAAGAACTCTAAATTTATCCAGGTGTTAAGGTTATATTAAGTCCTTGGTAAAATCAAAGGATATTCTATTAGGGCTGTATTTTAGGATTTAAATAAATTATGATTCAGAACGGCCAAAATACAAGAAAATATATATATCTGCTACTTACTAAATGAAAAGGTAAATGAATATGCTTATATATATATATATATATATATATATCATGTCTTTTAAGAAGCAAACATTTCAACACCTTTGCTGAGAAATGAGAATTACACATGCCATTAAAACAGACCTGTTCACTATCAGGGTATAAACTGAATGAAATGCCAGAAGCAAACACATTTTAATAGACTGAATAGTAAATTTGAAATGAAAAACCTCTCGGCAGCGTTAACACTTAAGACCTAAATACACATCAGCCTTTTGCACTGCTCTAAAGTTCATGGTGGTCCTGGGTGCTGTCCTGATGGCTTAGTTTGCCTTTCCCTCTTCGTATATCCAGGAATCTCTCCACATCTCCAGGGAACCATTATGAGCTGGTGGGTGGCGCTGCATGGAGGCGCCTCGTGGGCATCCCCAGGGAGGTGGAGACCAGAGACACACTGAGAGTCACTGTGGAGCCCATGTTTTCTCATTTCTTGTTTGGTATAAGACTTGGGCTCAAAGGGGTGTGAAAGAATACCACGTAAATATAGTCCCCTGTGTTTTGTTAAGAAAATGTAAACGTTTCACTGTTCCATTTTTCACCCAAAGTGATCTTGAAAGTTTAATCTTGACCCAAAGGCAAACCAACAGAGAGGACCTCTTAGTGCCTATATTAAAAACGAGCTGCAATTTGTTTTCAGTCCTTGGGACATTTTTATACTCCCATTAAATTAAAAAAAAAAAAAAAAATCACAAAGGAAATTAAACCACAAACAAAATATGTTAAAGTCATGTTAAGCGTCTGACCTAAATATATAAAACAAAGGAAATACATGGTTGCGGTTAGAATCTGGGCTTTAACCCATCTATTGCATTTACGGCGTGCGGTAACATGGTGACAATATGTTTGGGAGATTCTTAAGCTGTCTTTACTTAACGCTACATATCTCGAAGAAAAGTGAAAGGTTTATTGAATTGTCCCAATATTTTATTAATCTGAAATAAAACTTTCAGTTTTTTAGAAGTGTCAACAGTGTTGGGAAAATCAGAATTGACAATTTGGAGATATTTAACTATTATTTCTGTAGTAATATTGCCTCGGAAACCCGAGGAGGGGTTGCTATGAGTCAGATTCGACTGGACTGCGATGGGTTTGGTTGGTTTCTGGTATATGCAAATATAATTCCCACTGAAAAAAAATTGAACTTCCATCGGTGGTGCAAATCTATGTCAGAACACCACGAAGCTCTTGTTTCTACAGGCAATCCAGGCAAAACTATTCCCATTCCAACTCCAGGGCTCTTATATTTCCCAAAGAATGGAATAGTTAAAGGAGTACAATATTGGCACCCACAATGCCTTTCAGTAGTCTGACTTTTTATTACATTTTGTTAGAGGCAATATACCACATTTATACCTTGTTCCATTTGATCCCCATTAGCACATATATTAATAAAGCCAAGCAAGCAAGAGCAAGAATACTTTTTGCTTTATACCTGACATTGCTCAGGCTGAGACCTGGCCTTTGCCCATTGGATGACTTTATCATCTAGAATTACACCTTTAAGATTTTAGCAATTCCAAAAATGTAGTCCAATTCAACTTGCCAGTAGTCACATACACATTAGATCATACGATAAAGTAGAAATTACTCATTGGCAATTGTTATTCAAATTATGAGAAGATGAACTCAGTATTTTCATTACCTAAAGGCATTGCTCAGTGGGTAGATTTATACAGTACATTGCTCTGCAGATTCCTACACTAGATGGCTATAAATCAGGTATGCTCTGTATAACCTAAGCCAAACTCAGGTTGGTTAAGGGTTCGTCTCCTGCATAAGAGAGTGGTTGAGGAAATCCACCACAGTGGGGAGACATGCACACTGGGCCTATTCCAAGGGGCTAGTGGAAGAATTAGAGAGTTCTGTTATCCCCTTGGCATGAATCTTACAGAAATTTATAAATATTTCTCTAGGAAGTTTGTTTTTGTTGAAACAGTGCTTTGATAATATCTTAAATTTTCCTAACTCTTTTACATGTATTTTTTCATTAATTTCATTTCATATTATCCCCCTGGTTAGATGAGCTGATTATTTGGGGGGTATTTGTTACCAAAAACAACTAGGAAAATTACAGCAGGAATGGAAGAAAGAAAAATTGAGTTCTTTGTTTGAGTATTTACTTTTATCATTATTAAAGTTGGCCCTTATTTAGAAGTGCCCTTAAAACCCCCATCTAAGAAAGCAGGACTCTAACGTTTTAACACAATGCATCTATGTAGATGGAGAGTTATCCTCCACAGAAAAAATTCTGTTATGCTCTGATTGTGATGTGCCTTATGGAGTTAAGCTTTAGCAAATGCACCAAAACTTTCACTCAACAACTCTTAAAATCTTTTGAGAAAGGCCGTAAAGTAGCTCAGGGACAAAATTAGACTTGGGAGTTTCCTGCCCCTTAATTAAATTTAAACTTCTTTCTGCAATGACAGGGCTCCGGTTAGAAGACAAGTTCAAAGGAATCTTAACCATAGTTACCTGTGGCTATATCATAAGTATTAATGCGGCCCAGCGTTTGGAGAATACAATCTTAAGTGAGCTTTCTGTATCTACCTAACATTGACAAATTAAATTCATATAAATCATGAAGCCCTGAGGAAAAGTTTCTTGTCTTAAATTTTGAGTTTTTTCCTAAATGGTCTAATCCACATACATGAATCACACATAAATACAGTACTATCCAAATCCATTGCTATCAATTCTGAATCATAGTGACCCGATAGGACAGAGTAAAACTGCCCCATGGGGTTTCCAAGGCTGTAAATCTTTATGGAAGCAGAATGCCACATCATTTTCCTGCAGAGCAGCTGGTGGGTTAGTGCCTATCTTCTGTTAGAAGCCAAGCACTTAACCACCATACCACCAAGACTCCCTTTGTTCAACATGAAGTGTACTTCCCACAAAAGCCATCCCCTAAAGCTAGGTCTAAGATTTTCACACAGTCCAAAGAATACTAACACCAAATAATGCTCGCATGCTATAAGCATTCACTATATATTTAGTATTCTCAAATACTAATGAAGATTTTTGAAAATAATAGCAAGGCATTTTGCAACCATCTTAAGGAGACTTCTAAAATTCTCAATGCCTTGAATTTTCTCAAAACAGAATGTATAATTATTTCTTCAAAATGTCACTTAAAATTTGTTCCCCTTTCTCTCTACTTAAAATCAGTATAGAACATCCATTTTAAGTCAACATTTTCAAAAAGGATCAATTGAAACTTGAACAGGCAGGAAGAAAAATGTTTCCACTTCTACCAGACTTAAAAGAAGTTAGGCATCTTTTTGTATTTTTCTTATTAGCATTGTAATATAAAACATCTGCAACAACTTAGTAAATTAAATATATTAAAACAACAAGTAAAAGAAGCTGTAATGAATAAAATACAGAAGACCCCATACAGCTGCCTGTTCTTTTCTTGACAAGCAGCATGGCCAAGTAGCTAGAGCCATGAATAACTGTGTTGCCAGGAAATTAAACAGTGAACAAGACTGTGAGCTAATATGAGAACCAGCTTTTATTTATTTCATCACCTTTGTATTAGAATGTTAGTTCTGTCATTTATCCCTAATTTTCTCTTTATGTAGAAACAACAAAAACAGTAATGTTTTTATTTTTGTTTCTTTCTTGTCTGCTCCTGTCCTCTCTTCCCTTCTAGTTGTCTTTTCCATATTTCTTTCTGTTCTCAGAACTATTATTTGTATCCAATTTCTTATCTCCTACCTAGATTACTGAAAAGGCTCCAAGCTTATATCTCTCTCTTCAATCAAGTTTAACCATTAAGTAGTACCAAGTATCTTTTCTCAATCTCTTGAACCCAAGAACTTACAGTGACATACAACTATTTAATAGAGAACATCTAAATTTTTGACCTGGTGCTTATGGACCTCGATCACCCAGTCCTTCTGAAACTTGCCATTTTTGTCTATTTCTATTTCTGTTATACCCCTGTTTCTTGTACACACACTTGTGGCTCACACCTCTGGGCCTTTTTACATATTGATCTCCCCAAGAATGGATGTTTACCTACTTCTTCCATGATAATCTACATTCTGGGACTGTAAACACTTCAGCGGTCAGGCAGGCAAAACACATGAGTAAATGATGAAAACACACACACACTGAGGAGTGGTACTGACTGTAGCT
Source organism: Orycteropus afer afer (assembly GCF_000298275.1). Taxonomy (NCBI): domain Eukaryota; kingdom Metazoa; phylum Chordata; class Mammalia; order Tubulidentata; family Orycteropodidae; genus Orycteropus; species Orycteropus afer. The sequence continues at coordinate 4,493,661 of NW_006921841.1, read as the reverse complement.
AAATGAGAATGTACTGAAATTTAAGTGGTTTTTTAAAACACCATGCTGGGAAGTAAAACATAAGGAAGTCTGATTTGACCTGAGGAGCAGAAATTTGCAATCTCTGTCCTAAAGCATTGCTATCAGTTGGAATCACTATGGTTTAAAGTATAATTCCACCACCCATCTGTCAGTTTGTCATACTATGCTGGCTTGCATGTTGTGGTGATGCTGGAGCTATGCCACTGGTATTTCCAACATACCCATGGTAGACAGTTTTCAGTGGAGCTTCCAGATTAAGACAGACTAGGATGAAGGACGTGATGAGGTCCACTTCTGAAAAATTTGGTCGCTGAAAACTTTATGAATATCAGGAAAACAATGTCTGATACAGTGGTGGGAGAGGAACGCCTCATGTTAGACAATATTCAAAACAAGACTGGGGAAGAGCTGCCTTCTCAAAGCAGAGTTGACCTTAATAATGGGGATGGAGTAGAGCTTTCTGGACCTTCATTGCTGATACGGCATGACTCAAAATGAGGAGAAAACAGCTGCAAACATCCATCCATATTCAGAATGTGAAATATATGGAATATTGAACATTTAAGAAATATTGAAATTGTAGGAAAATTGGAAGTTGTACAAAATGAAATAGAACACATGAAGATCAATATCCTAAGCATTAATGAGCTGAAGTGGAATGGTATTGGCCACTTTGAACCATTTTGGGATAACATCAAAGACATCACATATGAAGAAAGCAAAATATCATTAAAAAGACAGGACAGGAAAGGAAGACCTAAATGGATGTCAGAAGAGACTCTGAAAATTTCTCTTGAACAGAGAGTAGCTAAAGCAAATGGAAGAAATGAAGAAGAGTTGAACAGAAGATTTCAAAGGGTGGCTGGAGAAGACAAAGTAAAGTATTATAATGAAATAGGCAAAGACTTGGAATTGGAAAATCAAAGGAGAAGAACTTGCTTGGCATTTCTCAAGTTGAAAGAACTGAATGAAAAATGCAAGTCTTGAGTTGTAATACTGAATAATTCTATGGGCAAAATATTGAAATACTGAAATTGTTCAAAATGTTGAATAATATAGGAAGCATCAGATGAATAATGGAAGGAATACACAGAATCACAGTACCAAAAAAAGAAAAAGAAAGGAAAGAAAATTGGTCAATGTTCAACCATTTTAGGGGTAGCATATGATCAAGAACTGATGGTATTGAAGAAACAAGTCCAACCTGCACTGAAAGCATTGATGAGAACCAAGGATCTAGGAATTGATGGCATACCTATTACGATATTTCAACAAATGGATGCAGTGCTGGAGGTGCTCATTAGTTTATGCCAAGAAATGGGGAAGACCACTACCTGGACAACTGACTGGAAGAGATCCATATTTGTGCCCATTCCAAAGAAAGGTTATCCAAGAAATAATTGAGTAATATCATTCATATCACACACAAGTAAAATTTTGTTGAAGATCATTCAGAAACATTTGTAGCAGTATATCAACAAGGAACTACTAGAAATTCAAGCCAGATTCATAAGACGATGTGGAATGAGGAATATCATTGCTGTTGTCAAACGGATCTTGGCTGAAAGCAAAGAATATCAGAAAGATTTTACCTGTGTTTTATTGATTATGCAAGGGCATTTGACTGTGTGGATCATAACAAATTATGGATAACATTGCAAAGAATGGGAATTCCAGGACACTTAATTGTGCTCGTGAGGTACCTTACATAGACCAGGAGGTAGTCATTCAAACAGAACAAGGGGATATGGTATGGTTTGAAATCAGGAAAGATGTGTATCAGGGTTCTAGTCTTTCACCATACTTATTCAATTTCTATGCTGAGCCAATACTCCAAGAAGCTGGACTAAATGAAGAATAATGTGGCTTCAGGATTGGAGGAAGACTCATTAACAACCTGCAATATACAGATGACACAACCTTGCTTGCTGAAAGTGAAGAAGACTTGAAGCATTTACTTGTGAAGATATGGATTACACTTCAACATGAAGAAAATAAAAATCATCACAACTGGACCAATAAGCAACATGATGATGGAGAAAAGTTTGAAGTTGTCAAAGATTTCATTTTACTTGGATCCACAATCAACATCCATGGAAACAGCAGTCAAAAAAATAATTGTATTGCATCGGGTAAATTTGCTGCAGCAGACCTCTTTAAAGTATTAAAGAGCAAAAATGTCACTTTAAAGACTGTAGTGCACCTGACCCAAGCCATGGTACATTCAATAGCTTCATAAGCATGTGAGAGCTGCACAATGAATAGAGAAGACCAAAGAAAAATTGACCTGTTTGAATTGTGTTGGTGAAGAATATTGAATGTACTGTGGACTGCCAGAAGAATAAACACATCTGTCTTGGAGGAAGCACAGCCAGAATACTCCCTAGAAGTGAGAATGTCCAGATTTCATGTCACATACTTTGGTCATGTTGTCAGAAGGGAGCAGTCCCTGGAGAAGAATATCATGCTGGTCAAGTAAAGGGTTAGCAAAAAAGGGAAGAACCTCAATGAGATGGATTGACACAGTGGCTGTGACGATGGGCTCAAATATGGCAACAATTGTGAGGATGGCACAGGACTGGGCATGTTTTGTTCTATTGTACATAGGGTTACTATGAGTCAAACCTGAGTCGACGGCACCTAACAACAACAACAACAAAACATAATCACTATATGCTTCAAGATCTTTGACAATTTTTTCTTCTTTAGAAAATCTCCCTGAAGATTTCTCTCTCACCCTTATTTCCTATTCCTTCAGTAACCCTGTTTGGCTTACATTGTCAAATATTTACGTTTTCTCTTCATTGAGTTCATTTTTGTGTGTTGTTTTGCAATTATTTAAAAAACTTATTTTACCAAAGCAGAGGTCATATATTCTTATTCTTTTGTCTTCATGTTTTAGAGTTAACTTCTCTTCAATTGTATATTTTAAAACATGCTTGTTGAATTTATGGAAGAATTAATTGGTAAATCAATATACTAATAGGCTAAGGTCTTTGGAAAAATTCTTTCTCTAACTTACATCTAGAATTTTCTCTAATTTTGTTGAGACCAACAAATAGGAACGTGGGGGAAAGGGAGTTAGGGAATTTAGAATCACATAAAAGAAGCATGCTGATGTTTTTATGTAGCTTTCCGGATGTTCATCAGACTATTGTCAAGAATTAATAAATCACATAGTGAAGAGCCCTGCATTAGTAATGCTCATTTTGTAACCTCAACTAAATCATTTAACCTTTGAGAAATGTTTTCTTACCTATAAAATGATGTGGATGAAAGAGGGGCAAGGTGAGAGTAGCTTTTGTTGTGAGCACATTTTGGAATATCTATCTAGAAAGGGCAGGAGCTCTGGTAGTGTAATGCCTAAGGCACTTGACTGCTAACCAGAAGACTGGCAGTTCAAACCCACCAGCCACTCCTCAGGAGGAAGGCTGGGCAATCTACTTCTGTACTGCCTCGGAAACCCAAGGAGCGGTAGCTATGGCACATACCAACAACAACAACAACAACTAGTTAGGGCTTGTTTTTCTAACTAGGTCCTTTTATACTCTGGTATTCCTTCAAGATTCTGTCCTTGCCCCTGTCTATTCTTCTCTACACACTCTCCCAGCTAAGTTCATCTATTCCTATAATATCCAGTACCATATATTTATGACTCTTGACTTTTTTTCTTTACTCCAGACCTTTCTTTGAACTTCAGACTTCTTTTTCTAAGCCTCTTAATGAACATCTCTACTAGATATATCATAGACACTTTAAACTTAACATAGCCCAAATTAAATTCCCTTTTATACTTCCAACTCTGCTCATCCAAATTTTATAAGATTCCATTGTCCAAATCAGAAACCCCAGAATCACTTCCTCTTTCTCACTTGTCCTTAAGTCTGTTTGAGCCTATGGTTATACCTGGAATCTACTCCATGACCCCTACTGCTGTCTTACTTCAAACTCTTGTAATTTCTTACTTGTTTTATTGCATTAGCCTCTAACCAGGGCTCCCTACCTATGCACTTTCCTTTCAACTCTAATCTGTAGTCTCCATTACTGCCTCTGGTATCTAAAGCACTGAACTATTCATGGCAACTCTCTGCTTAATACTTTTCGATGAGTTATTATCATCCGTAGGAGCTCTGATAGCATAGTGCCTAAGGCACTTGACTGCTAACCAGAAGGCTGGCGGTTCAAACCCACCAGCCACTCCTCGGAAGGAAGGTTGGGCAATCCTACTTCCGTAGTGATACTGTCTCGGAAACCCAAGGAGGGGTCGCTATGAGTCGGGGCCGACTCGACAGCAAATAACAACAACACTATCATCCATTGGATAAAATATAAGTTCCTCCCCTTGATGTACATCAAAGGTCCTCATGGTCTAGCTCTTTACCTTGTAATTTTTATCTCCTTGATTCCCCCTTACTTTTCCACTATGATGGAACTTTAACTATCTCCTTGAAGTTTCCCAAATGTACCATACTATTTCATATCTCCAAGCTTTTGGATAGGCTAATGCATTTCCCTGGAATGTTCTTTCCTTCTATGCACCTGGAAAGCTTCTATTTATTTTTGAATATTCCACAAGCATCACTCTCTATATGCAACTTTTTGTGACCGTTCTCAGGCCTAAGTATGAAAGTATATGTCTCTTTTAGTATTTTTCTCACTGTGTGGAAGTTTATAATTTGAGGTAGTCTCAACCAGTCCTTGAAGCCCCTGAGAGTAGGAAATGTGTCCTACTTATTTTTATTTCATCAAGGTTTTTAACTATGCTTGGTGCTTTCTTGTTGTTGTAATATGCCCTCAAGTCGATTTTGACCCATAGCGACCCCTCCTTGGGTTTCTGAGGCAATATCACTACGGAAGTAGATTGCCCCATCTTCCTTCTGGGAGTTTGAACTGCCAGCCTTCTGGTTAGCAGTCAAATGCCTTAGGCACTGTTGTTGTTGTTGTTGTTATGTGCCGTCGAGTCGGCCCCGACTCATAGCGACCCCTCCTTGGGTTTCCGAGGCAGTATCACT
>NW_006921841.1:4482449-4484183 GCF_000298275.1 Orycteropus afer afer | reverse complement strand
CTTTGATTTCCCTTTCTTGCCTTATGGCCCTGGCTAGGACTTCCAGTACAATGTTGAATAGAAGTGGTGATAGCGGGCATCCTTGTCTAGTTCCTGTTCTTCTTTGGAGAAATTTAACCAAAGAGATTTGAGACTCGGGCAGGACAAGTAGTGGTCAGGAATGGGGTATCATTTTATTATTACATTTTTAAAATTCTTATTGTGATTTGGGTGAAAGTTTACAGAGCAAATTCATCTTCCATACAGCAGAGTTTACATAGACTTTGTGTCATGATGTTGACTGCAATCTCCCACAATGCAACAGCTCTCCTCTTACTTCCTCCCCAAAGCCACATTTTCCCTGTGTCCTTTTTTCCCATGCACTCCTGCCCCCCAAGCTGTCTCCATGTACATACACAGCCTTTCTATTCTCCCTTGAATAATCTCTCCAAGGAATATATCTACCTAATGTAAAATGTTCAGCTTATATGCCTGTCTTTTGTTTGGCTGGAAGCCACAGGAATGGGTTCAATTCCAGACCTGAAGGGCAGCTAGGGGCCATACTTTTCAGAGGTTCCACCAGGCTCTATCAGACCGGCAAAACTGGTCCCCCCTCCTTTTTTCCTTTTTTCCAAATGATTTTGAATTTTATTCCACATTGTTCTCCCTCTCTATCCAGGATCTCCTACATAGATTCCTCTCTGAGTGGTTGACAGTGGTTGCCGGACACCATCTAGTTCTTCTCGTTTCATAGTCATATAAGCTGAGGATAGCATGGTGTACCAGTTGTTTTGACTAATTGTTTCCATGCATCTTTGGTTTTCTTCATTCTTCTTTGCTCTGGATGAGGAGAGACCCATCATTGCATCTAGATGACTGCTTGCAAGTTTTTAAGATCCCAGTTGCTACTCACCAAACTGGGATGTGGAAGAATGTTTTTGTTTAGTATGTTATGCCAATTAAGCTTGATGTCCCCTGCGACCATGGTCCTGAGCCCACAGGTCCAACCACTTGCTCCTTCTGGGTAATCGGCTGTGGCCAAGAAGAAACTACCACCTTGTCCTTGTTAGCAGGAATGAGGTATCTTACTTAAGATAGGAACTGTAAGTGAAAGTCTACATTGTAAATTGTAGGAAACCCCAGCTCCCCCCACTGTACCCTCCATGAACAGACTTTCTAACCTATTTTCAAGTATGTTCTTATGGCCACACACAAATATTTGAAGAAAACTCCAACATGAACAACAGAATCTGAAGCAAAGAAAAAGAGAAAAGGAAATCAGAGAACAAATTTTTAAAAAAATTATTAATAACTTCTGATAGAAAATAGAAAAAATAGATTTCCCTCAAAAAAGATACACTTACATTAATAGAAAAAAAAACTTGTGAATTAAAATATGCAAGAAATAAATTCAATAATAGAGTCAAAAATAAGGCTATAGATTTATATGAGGGAACGTAGAAGAATTTTGAGGATCAATCCAAGTAGTACTATATTCAAATAAGAGTTCCATAAATAAATTCAGAGAGGAAAAGAAATTATCCAAGATATAAATTAAGACAATTTCCCAGTACTGAGCTATATGAATTTCTATTTTCAAGAGGCCCATCATAATTTCCACCACACTTAAGGCAGATCATTATTAAATATTGTTGTTGTTGTTGTTATGTGCCGTCGAGTCAAACCCGACTCCTAGCGACCCCTCCTTGGGTTTCCGAGGCAGTATCACTACAGAAGTAGGATTGCCCAACCTTC
>NW_006921841.1:4477045-4482349 GCF_000298275.1 Orycteropus afer afer | reverse complement strand
ACTCATAGCGACCCCTCCTTGGGTTTCCGAGGCAGTATCACTACGGAAGTAGGATTGCCTAAACTTCCTTCCGAGGAGTGGCTGGTGGGTTTGAACCGCCAGCCTTCTGGTTAGCAGTCAAGTGCTTTAGCCACTATGCTACCAGAGCTCCCAGGCACTATGCCACCAGAATTCCTATAGTTGCTTAATGTATGTTGGTTGAATGAATGAGAAATGAATAAATAGAGAAAAGTAGAGCAACAGAGAAGCAGGTTGAAGGTGTATGGTAGTTTTTTCTTATATCACTTGGACTATACATAACTTAAGCAACAATTTTCTTAATGTTTTTAAAGGCGAAGTTTCAGAAAAGGCGAGAACTACATAATAAAGCAAAAGTCTTAAAACCAAGCACCTTCATTACCTAGCTCAAGACAAGTGTCTAAACTAATTTAAAGGAAAATCTTTGCCTGTTGTTACTAACTGATGAAATATGAGCAATTAGGTCTGGATTTCTCATTGTTAATCCTTTTACAAGAGATATTTGGAAAATAGCAACCAATCTTACAGCCTGTGGGGTCAATTCTGCCCAGTGAACAAAACATGGATATGTGCGTCACCATCTACCTTGCAAAATTCTTTAGCAGGCCTGTATCTACATGCACGTCGCTGATTTTATAAGATGCTGTACGTGACAATAAACACATCAACAGTAAGTCTAGACTACGAGGTCATATTCTGAAACTTATGACTTCAACAGGGGTGGGGATTGTGGGGGAACAGAGTCTAGATCTGGTGAACTTCTAAATAGAAAAGGCATTTATATTGTTCATGCAGAGAGGGAACAAGGAAAGAAGCATGTTAACAAAAGAATGACTTGTCATAATTCTGGGAACTCTTGGTGCAAAGAATTATAAACTTAATCCAATACTTGGGTAATTGCAATGACGAATATAGCTTTTCAGGAAGAAGATTTCTACTAATTCTTGGAGGAGAATGGGGTGAAGAATGACAATCAGAAGTGCAGATTAAGATCAGTTTGCAAAAGACATTTTCATTTAAATTAAGAAAACTCTTTCTTTGGACAATATGTGGTATCAGATTGAAAAACCAACGACAAGCCAGAAAAATATTTCTCTGAACAGGAAGTAGAAATAAAGAAACTTCCACCAGCCACAGGCCTGACCAGAATCATTCTCTCTTAAACACATTTTAAACCCTCCCTTCTACCTCTTTTGCCATACCCTATTTTTAACCCCATGCCTTTCATTTTTTTATCTTAGTAATTGTTCATATCTTTCCTAATACTTTTTCTCTTTTTATTTGAGCAGGGTTGATTTTGTAATTCTAGAAATCAGAAGCTCTAGACATCAGCAAGCTGGATTCTGTTAAACCACAAGTCTAACTTGAGCAGCAAATGCATAGAAAACAAAAATAGAGCAGCATTACCTCTAGTGTTATTTTTGAATCTTAGCACAAAACTATATATAAAAAAACTATTCCATTAATATTTCCACCTAAATCCTTAAATTACCAATTTTGAGCGCAAATAATAAATGGTAAGCTATCATTAATTCTTATTCCATCAATTCGGAATTTATAATGGAAACAAAAACGCCTTGCCATTTTGGGCAGACGCAGATTCATCTGACTCAGGTCTCTGTCTCTGGCAGGAATAATAAAGGATGTTTTACAGGGAAATGTGTGGTTGAATTTCCCAATGTCAAACTGAAATGTTTAGAATGATACTCCCAAATTCTCCATTTTCTCTTAATAATCTAATGTTAACTTTATTTTGTGAAAACTCTTTCTTCAAACCATTTTTTTAAAATATAATGTCCATTCTTTTCTAGGGTAATGAATTCCATCAAGATATGTTTTTATTCTAACTTTCTGTTTAACAAGTTTTATGGGGATGCTACCATTTTAGTAGAATTATCATATACTTCATGGCTAGCAACTTAGATTTTATCCACACTCAGTCATCATTTTCCAACTGTAAACTCCTAGCTTTGTTCAACTCTTCTAGATCTTTTATGCTGTGCTTGTGACATTATGTAGCATTTGGGTTAAAACCTGCAATCATGGTTTAGTACGAAAGACATCCATTGTTATGAGCTTTTTTTTTTTTTTTTCCAGCTTGTTTTGATTATGGTTACATATTGGGCTTCTGGCACCTGATTTCTCCAGCAGCAGTTTACAAAGACTTCAAGTTTCTCATTTTGTTTTTTTAAAGGAACAACATTTTTATTATTAAAAAAAAAAAAAAGGAAAAAAATCTAAGAGAGAAAATTGAAGTCACCTGAATAGCTTGCCTTCAAAGATAACTGTAGTTAAAATTCTTCTGGAAATGATAAAGCACTTGACTGCTAGCAGTCAGGTTGGCAGTTGGAAGCCATCCAGAGGCACCTTGAAAGACAGGTCTGGTGTTCTGCTTCTGAAAAGTCACAATCCAGCAGAACCTTATGGAGCAGTTCCACTAGGCACCCACTGGGTTACCATGAGATGGGATCAACTTGACAGTAAATAACAACAGCAACAACAACATATTCCACACAATTGCAGGGATTATCTGGTTACTTAAAAAGTAATTTAATATGTAGCATATTCCACATACTGGCTTTCCAAAGTACCTGAAAACATTGCAATAAATACCCTTGTTAAGGAATTTTGGAATGAGTAGACTGACAAACCATACCAGAAACTTACCAAAAAATAACACACTATAACGCAACAAATGATGTGATGTTTTGTTGATGTTGAAGACAAGGTTGTCAGCCCATCACTTATTTGCTTTTTCATGATTTAAGGAATCATTATTAAACACCCTGGGGTTTCTCATCTTCATTTGTTTTAGGAAACTAGCCATTTTTACTCACCACTTCACAAGATGCTTAGAAGATTAATAAGATACAGTTCTGAAATTACTTGGAAACAATGTAACTTTGTATGTGAAAAATTCTGCCATAAAAACAAACAGCAGTGGCCATGGATGGTCTATTTTTGCATTGAAAACACAAACAAATAGGAGCATAACAGACCATCAGCATGCTTCCAAATGGCCAATAAAGGTTTGTGATTTCAGTTTTAAAATAAAAATGAATTCCCACATAAAAATTTATGAAGACAGGTATCACCTGTCCTGCCAGACCACAGTGAAGAGGAGATTGATTGCAGCTTTGGTATTTCCTGTGGGTTCAGCTGTATCTATGATTATAAGCGGTGAGTACTAATTTTTCATAGTTGGTGCATGTTGATAACAGTTTGCCCTGTGCGGCTCACCGCCAAGACCTTGCACATTACAGCCAAGCCATGATAGGAAGAACTGCATTATGTAATAATGGCCTACATCACCTCCTTCTTACATAATATTTTGCACTCTCATGGTATTTTGTAGTCATATTCCTCACAGAGTTCAAGGAAGAAGGTAAGTTTAATTAGAGTATATGCGTTATAGTAATATGAACTATATTATTCATTAGAAAAGCTACTTTATACAAGTTTGAGGTAGTAAAGTTTTTTTTTTTTTTTAAATGCTTCCCAGTTACTGCCCCAATGGCAAAATCAGTATCAGAACCGAGATTCATCCACCAGTATTTATTTTAAATTTGCTATGAGTCCACAGGTGTGGTGAATGCTAGAGCCACATGATTTTTAGTAAGAATTTCATAGTGTGAGTTAGAGGGTGAAGATTTGAAACTCAAAAAGATATATAATCTAACAAATCCAGCATGGCCAAAGGTTGGAACTACCTCCGTATGTATATCCATGCACTTAAGTAACTAGAGGCTTAGAGCCAAATTGAGGTATCCTAGGCTCACTCAGATCCCCCAAATAATGGATGATCTTAGGATTTCTGGATTTCACCTTGGGAAAAGTTTAGAGCTATTTCTCAATGGAGTGATATTGGCCTTTTTAATGTTACAATTCTCTGTGGTACAACAGCAGCAGAGCGGAAGAGACTCATCAGTCAGCGTGAAAACCATAGAATCCCCACACATTTCCCAATGCCCCTTTGCGGGTGAGTGGACACATTTCTAAATTCCTCCTTGGAGGTTGGTCCCATCCCAGGAGTGAACCTCTGGACTGTGGCATAATGTAGGAATGCACTTGCTTCTTCAGCTTGTTTTGGCTGTGAAGATCTATAGAGACTTGCAGAAAGCACATTTCTATTTGGTTTGGAATGGTTGAGGTTACCCATGCTTCCGACTTTCAAAGCAGGTCATTCCATCTTTGAGACAACTCCAATTGTTAGACGGATTAGTAAAATAAGGAAGTGGAGACTTCTGGCCAACTGTGTTGGATCAAACTCTTGCATTTATCTGCAATTCATAACCAAAACTTACTAAAATTACAATAAAAGAATAAAAGGTACAAGCCTACAAGGACAAATAAGAGAGGAGATGAAATTGAGTAATGTATAACCCTGATCATATCATTCCCAATGCATAACTCACTTAGAGTTATGTCTACTCTTCTTGTAAGGCATACAAGACCCTACACAAACTGTCCCCACCACTATTCTTTGACTTCACCTCCTCCTTTTCAACTATATTGGACTCCTTACTGCTGCTTACGTGCTTCAAGTATACTCCCAGTGCAGGTCTTTTGCATTTGAACATGCCTGTGCTTGGAGAACACTTTCCCCAGATATTGGCCTATCTCTTTCCCTGACTTTTTTGTATTTATGTTCAAATGCTACCTTATGAAAGATGTGTTCCATGCTCATCTCATGTAACATAACAATCCATCACTCTATTTCTTTCTCACTCTATTTCATTCATAACATTTATTGCCACTAACACTTGTGTATTATATTTTATTGCCTTAAAAACAATTTTATACTTTTGTTTATAATTTGTCTCCTCCCCTATACCATAAGCTTCAAGAGGGCAGAGGCAAGATAATGTCAATTAATTGTTACTAAATTGGGTAAGGAATGCCAATTCTTTTCTCAAACATGGTAACTGAGTTAATAGAAAAGAGAAAGCTGAAAAGTAAGTGTCTGCAGGGAGAATGTCAACAAAAGCCAACAAATTCACACTGCAGAACTTTGAAAAGTCTCAGAAATTGGTGGCACCAGATTCCTCAGAAAAAGAGTGTCATAAATAGATTTTAAAACATAAGATGATGAGGATCAGTTGGATTTCCAAAAAAAAAGTTAGATCTCTACTCTTCTACCCAACTTCATGTAACCAGGTGACTACCCATCATGAAGCCTGGCAAAAGACTACAAGTGTATTCTTTGGAGAAATTTTTTTTTTTTTTTAAATAGGATTTGGGTGAAGATTTACAGAGTAAATTCACTTTTCATACAGCAGTTCACAT
>NW_006921841.1:4456044-4473142 GCF_000298275.1 Orycteropus afer afer | reverse complement strand
GACCCCTCCTTGGGTTTCCGAGGCAGTATCACTACAGAAGTAGGATTGCCCAACCTTCCTTCCGAGGAGTGGCTGGTGGGTTTGAACAGCCAGCCATCTGGTTAGCAGGCAAGTGTCTTATTAGAAGGGTCATAAAAGCTTCCAAAGAGAGGGGTTAAAATAAAAGGCCATATTCAAATATTAGAATCTATAAGGAAGTCATCAGTACCAGTTGCTCTCAAATTGAGTCTTACTCATGGTGACCCCACGTGTGTCAGAATAGAATTTTGCTTCATCACGTTTTCAATAGCTGATTTTCTGGAAGTGGATCTCCAGACCTTTCCTTCTGGGATGCTTCTGGGTGGACTCAAACCTCCAAATTTTCAGTTTGCAGCTGGGTGGTTTAACCATTTCCATCCCCCAGGGACTCCTTCCAAGACCTCATAATTGTGAGCAATAACAGCTTCCAGCCTAGAATTCTCAACCCAACCAAATTTTGAATCAAGCAGAAGGGTAAACAAATTTCCATACATTTTACATGTGAAAGGATCAGAGTATTCCCTAAAATAGAAGTTATTTCTCTCTGTGTGAATGTAGAGAGTTATGCAGGACAGGGCCGGCATGGAGGCCTTGTTCCATGACACCCTCAAAGACCCAGGCTCTTATCAACTTCTTGATTGTCAGCCCTGGATTTGGTCTGTGTCTTCATAGTCTAAGGTGGCATCAACATTTAGAGATAAAAACAAGGACAAAGTCTGTATTCCAGACCTCTCTCAAGAAAAATCCTCAGAAGATGCCATGCTGTGTATTTGCTCCTAGTCCTTTCTCTAGAATTTAACTATGGTATGTATCTCCACATAGCTGCTCTAGAGGCTGGGAAATATGGTCTTCATTCTGATCAGCCATGTGTTCAACTAAAAACTCTATTAATATGAAAGAAGAGGAGAAGGAATATTGGTGGCAACTAAAAACTTCTGCCAGACAAGCACTCAAGAAATATACCTTCCCAATATCTTTCATAGGCAGCTATTGTATATATGGACTACTAAAATGGGAAACAAATTGAGAAAGAGAAAGATGTGGAGCTTCAGAAAAAGGAGCTCCGACAGTATTTTAGGAGCTCTGGTGGTGCAGTGCCTAGGCATTTGACTGCTAACCAGAAGGCAGGCAGTTCAAACCCACTAGCCACTCCTCGGAAGGAAGTTTAGGCAATCTACTTCTGTAGTGATACCACCTCAGAAACCCAAGGAGGAGCCACTATGAGTCAGATCTGACTCGATGGCAGTGCGTTTTAACAGCATTTTAATTCCTAAGATAATGTCAAGGGAAAACCCAAGAGAGAAGGTATTGTGTATGCATTTAGTTTGCAGCGAATAGCAGAGGACATGCCAAAACAAAAAATAAACAAACAAAAAGAATTAATAGATTTCCCAATTTATTTGAGATTTTATTGAGAATAGATTTATGGGTTAATCACATGGAGAACTTGAGCATGAATTAACACCAAGTACACAGAAATAAATAAAACATAAACAGTAAATAAAACATAAAAATATAACACATAGTATGTGTTACTTCTAGGAAAACCAAAAGATTGTGTAATAAAAGAAATGCAATCATAGTACATCATATAGCTTAATGATAAGAAAAGCGGAAGAACAAAGATACTGAATATAATGTAAGTCTTCCAGCAGGATGAGGAGGGAAACGTGTGTGTGTGTGATAAAAGAGCAATAGTCTTCCTTACCTACTATACTCAGAATTCAGTAGGTACATTCTAATATTGAAATAAAAAGTAATAAAAAATATCTCCGTAAGTATATTATTTAGGAACATGCGGTTCAATGCCAGAAGAAATAGCTGAGAAGGTTAAAGGAATACTTCTGTGGAGCAAGATTTGGTGTGGAGTAGGATAGTAGAAGGAGCTCTGATGGCACAACACCTAAGGCACTTGATTATTAACCAGAAGGCTGGTGGTTCAAACCCACCAGCCACTCCTCGGAAGCAAGATGGGGCAATCTACTTCTGTAGTGATACTGCCTCAGAAATCCAAGGAGGGGTCACTATGAGTTGGGTCCGACTCAACAGCACATACCAACAACAACAGGATAGTGGATTATCATCATAATTCTTTTATAACTGTGACTTTTTATGTTCACACAGTACTTTCATTTAAAAGAAATAGAAGAATGAGAGGCTAAGAAAGACAAATTGAAATTCAAACTTTTTCCATTACTGATACTTTGTAGATAGCATTTCCCTTTCCCTGCCTGTAATAACAACAGAAGCAGAAAAGATTTCCAAGAATTTATTTCTTTTTCTCAAAATTATTAGTCCTCAGTTCTCCCTATATTGGTAGAATCATTATAGGTATTATTATTATCATTAAACTAACATTACTTGAGCACTTACTATGTGCTAGCATCATTTAATTCAATCCCCAAAACAAATCAATGAGTTAGGCACTATAATTACCCCTATTTTATAGATGCAGAAACTGAGAACTGAGTGGTTTATATAGCTTACCAAAGTAAAGAAGAAAGTTAAAAAAAATTAGTAAAGAAAATATTTCAAAAGGGCAACTCATATATCAACTTATATCACAGGGGCCCCTTTCTCTGACTTGTGAATATGATTTATCCTTTAAAATCTCCAGTAAACTTAGGGCAAATGCAATTTAAAAATTTGTAGTACCTTTAATCTAAGCATGATCAGACACCCAAGAAGTTTTCCACAGACAGCCCTGCCAACATACCTCAGTCCTGACCTGCAGCACCCTTAGTTTTGGTCTCTTCTGAATTGAGTATGCCAAGAACACTAAATTATATGAAATGATGTCACTGCTTTCATAATATGAATATTCAACTGATGCTTTGGGGCTATATCAATAAAGTTTCAATTTTATAAGGTCTTTAATGAAAAGTAATATTATGCAATTATAACTTCTCTGCAATGTGTAATGAAGACACATATTTAAGAGGTCAAAGAAGCAGTGATGATAAGAGAATGAAAGAAGAAATTGGACTAGTCTATTTGGTTTTTAGTTTTCACCTTTTTGCAGCCAGTGTTGAAAAGGTCTAAGCCCATTTCCGTATGACCACCTGCTCCAAACAGAATAACCAAGTTGGAAAAGTTAGTTGTTTGTTTTTTAATGCTTTTCCTTTCCTCTTTTTTTGAAAGGTTTTGTATGTCCCCATTTTTTAATGACCCTCTTTACTCTCACTAAAGGAGCTCTGGTGGCGTAGTGCCTAAGGCATCTGACTGCTTACCAGAAGGTTGGTGGTTCAAACCTACCAGCCACTCCACAGAAGGAAGACTGGGCAATCTACTTCTGTAAAGATGTACTGCCTCAGAAACCCAAAGAGGGTTGCTATGACTCAGATTCAACTTGATGGCAGTGAGTTTTTTTTTTTTTTTTTTTTGGTTTACTCTCACTAAAGACATACTTTTCCAGTATTTTTTCTGAGATTGCTATAAGGTGATGAGGATGTACTATGACAACCTCATGATTTTGATTTAATATGCTTCCCGGGCTTTTTCTGAAGACTCTATGGTCCAATAGAGCCCCTTTCCCCCATAATGATGACGAAATAGTGTTATTCAAACAATTGACTCATTTGCCAGTTTGAGTAGAGAAGAGAGGAAGGTAGTTCAGAAACAGAATGCTTGAGAGCAACATTTTATCATTAATAAGATAAGGGCTAGTTTGTAATCTAGATGACCAGATGATTTGGTATTGTTAAGCTAGAATGGGGAATACCAGAAAGGAGTAGAGCTTTAAAGGGAAGCTAATAAGATCTATTTTGATGAGGTACAGTTTGAGGTACCTGCAGAACATCCAAATGGTGATGTCAAATGGGCCTTTTGGGACAATTTGGTAGGCAGCATCCAGAGACGCCATTACATTCAAATTAGGGGGACAGTTCTGAAAACATTTTCAGTCTTACTCAGGGTGTGGTACCATTGTCTGGACTAAGAAGGCTGTTTTTCCAGACATCAAGGGATTGACATAAATAGCTCAATCCTCTGTTTTAGTTTCATTGCCTCTTTCTACCCTTAGGAGTTGTCCCTTCTAATTATCCTCATCTGTTTCTGCTTTAATTGCTTTTCTGGCTTACTGTTTACCCCAGGCTGGGGCTTGCAGATACCACGCAGCCACTCCCCACTACTGTACCCACAGAAGATATTCTGATTGGGTATGACTGTCTTTCCCATTGAGGACAGGTGACCAACAATGGTTTCCTACCCAGTGTTCTCAGCGGCAACCGCTAAGCAGAGCTGGCACAAGAGATGAGACCCTTCTCTCTCCATTGGCCTTGCCCACGCCTAGGCTCTTCAATCTGTATCTGATTACTTGAGTTTTCTTTGAGATCTTTTTTCCTCTCATTTTCTAAACATTCCTACATAACTTTTCACATTTCTGCCCCTGCTTGGTTACCAGTTATTATCTGGGGCTCCCAACTTCCAAACCTAAACCACACATTTAGTAAGTTAGAATTATGGGAGTATAAAAGAAAAGGCATGGGCTGTGATCTCAGGCAGAGTTCAAATCCCTGCTCCTTTACCTATAAATCATGTGATTTGGGCATGTTGCCTAACCTCCCTGAGTCTGTTTTCCCAGCTGTGAAATAGTGAAAATAATATTTACCTGTGAGATTGTTTGGAGTCTAGTTAATGTACATAAAACTTGGTACATAGTACTTGGTTGATAAATTTTTATTATTAGGACCATTCTATACACCACGCATTTCCTCTAGAAGATTTTAAGTTTCATGAGAACTAACTTTGGCTCATTTATCTTTGTATTTCTCTCAATGCATAGCACAGAGTAGACCTTCAATACACCCTCAATGTATTTTTCTTGAATAAAATAATGATAGGTAGGGGGTGAGGCTCTATTATTTTTATCTTCCAAGAAACCAGAATATACAATTGTATACAATTTAAGTGATTACCTTCAAAATAATCAGAACTAGCATTTACTGAGTACTTGCTTTTTGTCAGCCCCTGTCATGAACATTTTATTTGAATTAACTCATTTCATCTGCATGATGGCCTTATGAAGAAGATACTATTATTATCCCCACGTAACAAAGTAATTGAGGAGAAAAAGATAAGCTACTTGTACAAGCTCACCCAGCTAGTTAGAGGTAAAAGAGAGACTCAAGATCAGACCATGTGTCTTCAAGAACCTACTTTCACAAACTTTATACATATGTGCAAAACTTGGAAGAAAAAAAAAAAAAGATCTGTTTCTGGCTTCATTGTTTATCTGTAAACTTCTGGTATTCACTCTCATCTGTGCTTAGGGCTACTTTGCTGAAACACTTGGAGAAGTTATGCTGGAGGAAACCTTAGTACAAGCAAGCAAGCTCAAGCAACTTCCTTATAGCAGATATCTAATTTCCAGCATTCAAAATAGACTCAGAAAATCTCCCCAAAACAAAACCAAGACACTTACTTTCAAATAGGAAAGTTATACTCGTTTGTAGAAAGCATATCCTATTTCTTGCTCCCAAGCTCTAAACTGAAAAGCTATTTACAAACTTAAATTGGCTACTTGGTCATGTTAATACCCATTTGTGGATTTGATTTATCCATCTTCATATTCAAATGTATCCACCTTCATATGTGCTTCTTGCATGCTGATGAGTGCACCTGGAATTGTGACATAGCAGATTCAGAAGGTAGGGGCTACTGTGGGTGGTAACATTGGGATATGCATACAGATAAACAGAAAATGAGGTTTGACATATTTCCTCACACAAGCTTGTCTCTCTTTTTCTTTGCTGCTTACTTCCTGCGGGGAATATTTCCTCAGGGAAAACTATGCAAATGGGCCCCTATTCTAGCATCTGCACCAAAAATGCTCTTATGTGCTCAAGCCTAGGTGGTTGGGGAGGGGTCTTAATTGTCTGTTCAAATACCTCCTGAATTCTTTGAAGCATAACTACAATTATTATTTCTTAGTGATAATTTTAGGAACTCTGGTGGTGTAGTGCCTAAGGCATTTGACTGCTGACCAGAAGGTTGGTGGTTCAAACCCACCAGCCACTCTGCAGAAGGAAGACTGAGCAATCTACTTCTGTGAAGATCTACTGCCTCAGAAATCCAATGGGGGTCACTGAGCTGGAGCCCACTCAATGGCAGTGAGTTTGGTTTGGTTTGTTGTTGTTATTGTGCCGGCGAGTCGGACCCGACTCATAGCGACCTCTTTTTGGGTTTCCGAGGCAGTATCACTACGGAAGTAGATTGCCCAACCTTCCTTCCGAGAAGTGGCTGGTGGGTTTGAACCGCCAGCCTTCTGGTTAGCAGTCAAGTGCCTTAGGCACTATGCTACCAGAGCTCCTTGGTTGGTTTAGTTTATTGATAATTTTTCTCAATTTTCATCTCTTGCTTTGATGCAGTTTCCTTAGTATGTCATGACTGGGGGTGGGATTAGGAGGCCTTTGATAGTAACTGAGCACAAATTTCAAACTCCAGTTAGTATAGAACTTAACGATTGCACTGTTAAAAGTCAGTCTTTCTATAGCACCAGCAATGGAGATCAACCACCAGAACACACATTGTTACTGGCTAAGCTGTAGGTGAGCAAGACAGAGCTCTTGTTCCAGATGGGAACACTGAAGCATATCTAACAGCAAGACCAAGGTAAAGAATGAATTGGTGTTACAGTGGAAGGAGCGGCAGATGACAATGAGAAATCCAAGATTCTACTCCTTACCATTAACTAAAAAGTTTACTCTGGGAAATTCCCTTCTTTCCTTGACCTCAATCTCTTTATTTGTAAAATATTAATAATAGCTAATCTTTAATGAGATTATCTGAGAAATTACTAGATGTTAGGAGCTATTATACCTCAAATGTATTCATCCATTTAATCCATATAGTATCACTCTGAGGCTGGTACAAATAATATCTTCATTTTACAGATGAGAAAACTAAGGGACAAACAGGTTCAATAACTTGCTCAAGGTCTAAAAGCTGGCAAATGATAGAACCAGGGTTCTCACCCAGGCAGACTGAGTCAGAATCCATGTTATAGCTGTTTATCTAAGGTCCTTTTCAACTCTAAAATTCTATTTCACTCTAATGTGTTCTCCCCACTTGTTGTTGTTAGGTGCTGTCAAGTCAACTCTGATTCATAGTGACCCTATGTGTAATAGAACGCAATACTGCCTGGTCATGCACCAACTTCACAACTTTTGCTATACTTGAGCCCATCGTTACAGCCACTGTGTCAATCCACCTCATTAATGTTCTCCTTTTTCGCTGACCCTCTACTTAACCAAGCCTCATATCCTTCTCCAGAGAATGGTCCCTTCAGACCACATGACCAAAGTAGGTGAGACAAATTCTGACCATTCTTGCTTCCAGGGAACATTCCGGCTGCACTTCTTCTAGGACACTTTTATTCATTCTTCTGGCAGTCCATAGTATTTTCAGTATTCTTTGCCTATACCATAATTCAAAGGCACCAACTTTTCTTCTGTCTAGTTTATTTATTGTCCAGCTTTCACATGCAAATGAAGCAATTGATGATACCAAGGCTTGGGTAGGCACACCTTACTCTTCAAAGTGATCTTTGCCTCTTGACAATTTAAAGAGGTCTTTTGTAGTAAATTTCCCCAATGACTGCTGGTTTCATGGTTGTTGATTGTGGACCCAAGTAAAATTAAATCCCTGAAAACTTCAATCATTTCTCCATTTGTCGTGATGCTTATTGGTCCAGTAGTGAGGATTTTTGTTTTCTTTATGTTGAGATGTGATCCATACTGAAGACTGATTCATACATCAGTGAGTTGTTCAAGTCATCTTCACTTTCAGCAAGCAATATTGTGTCGTGTTTGTTAATGAGTCTTCCTCCAACCCTGCTGCTACGTTCTTCATATAGTCCAGCTTCTTGGATTATTTGCTCAGCATACAGATTGAATAAGTATGGTGAAGGATATAAACTTGACATGTACCCTTTCTGATTTTAAACCATCAGTATCCCCTTGTTCTCTTTGAATGACAGCCTCCTGGTTTATGTACAGGTGGCTCATGAACACAATTAAGTCTTCTGGAATTCCCATTTTCACAAATTTATCCACTACTTGTTATGATCCATACAGTCAAGTGCCTTTGCACAGTCAATAAAACGCGGGTAAACATCTTGTAATTCTTGCTTCCAGCCAAGATCCATCTGATGTTGGCAATGATATCCCTCATTCCAGGTCCTCTTCTGAATCTGCTCTCAATTTCTGGAAGCTCCCTGTCAATATACTGCTGCAATAATTTTTGCACAAAGACATTTTACCTGCATGTGACATTAATGATGTTGTTCGATAATTTCCACATTCTGTTGGATCACCTTTTTTTGGAACGGCAAAAATACAAATCTTTTCCAGTCAGTTGGTCAGGTAGCTGTCTTCCAAATTTCTTGGCATAGATGAGTAAGTACCTCCGTGTTGCATCTGTTTGTTGAAACATCTCTATGGGTATTCCATCAATTTCTGGAGCCTTGTTTTTCACTAATTCATTCAGTGCAGCTTGGACTTCCTCTTTCAATACCATTGGTTCTTGATCATATGCTACCTTCTGAAATAATTGAACATTGATCAATTCTTTTTGGTACAGTGACTCTGTGTATTTCTTCTGCTTTCTTTTGATGCTTCCTGCATCATTCAATATTTTGCCCATAGCATGCTTCAATATTGTAACTTGAGGCTTGAATTTTTTCTTCAGTTCTTTGAGCTTGCGAAATGCCAAATGTGTTCTTCCCTTTTGGTTCACTAACTCCCTGTCTTTTTACATTTCATTATAATACTTTACTTTGTCTTCTTAAGCTGCTTTTTGAAATCTTCTGTTCAACTCCTTTATCTCATCTTTTCTTCCATTTGCTTTAGTTACTTTCTGCTCAAGAGCAAGTTTCAGAGTTTCTTCTAACATCACTTTGGTCTTTTTTTTCTTTCCAGTCTTTTTAATGACCATTTGCTTTCTTCATGTATGATGTTCTTGATGTTATACCACAACTCATCTTGTTTTTGGTCATTGGTGTTCAATGCATCAAATCTATTCTTCAGATAATCTCTAAATTCAGGTGGGATATAGTCAAGATCATATTTTGGCTCTCGTGGAATTGTTTTAATTTTCTTCAGCTTCCAATTGAACTTGCATATGAGCAGTTGATGGTCTGTTCCATAGTCGGCTCTTGGCCTTCTTTTGACTGATGATATTGAGCTTCTCCATCACCTTTTTCCAGAGACATAGTCAACCTGATTCCTGTGTATTCCATCTGGAAAAGTTCACGTGTACAGCCAGCATTTATGTTGTTGAAAAATACATATTTGCAAAGGATAAGTCACTGAACTTGTAAAATTGTATCATGTAATCTCCTGAGTAATTTTTATCACCAAGGCCATATTTACCAGTTACTGATGATTCTTCTTTGTTTCCACTTTTGCCTTCCAATCACCAGTAATCATCAATACATTTGACTGCATGTTTGGTTAATTTTAGAGTGCAGAAGTTGGCAAAAAATCTTCAGTTTCTTCATCTTTGGCTTTAGTGGTTGGTGCATAAATTTGAATAACAGTAGTGTTAACTGGTCATCATTTTCAAAACCAAATTCACTACGATCTAGTCTGTTCCAACTCTTAGCAACCCCCATTGGGTTTCTGAGGCTGTAAATCTTCCACACAGCAGGTGGCAGACTTGAACCACTGATCTTTTTTTTATACCACCAGAGCTTTTTGGTCTCCTTATAGGTGTATGGGTATTCTCCTATCACTGAAAGCATTGTGTTTCAGGAAAGATCTTGAAACACTCTGTGACAATGAATGCAATGCCATTCCTCTTCAATTTGTCATTTCTAACACAGTAGATCACATGATTGTCTGATTCAAAATGGCCAATGTCAGTCCATTTCAGCTCACTAATGCCTAGCACTACTAGGCATTACTAGTACTACTATTGTTGTTGTTGTTGTTATGTGCCGTCGAGTTGGACCAACTCACAGCAACCCCTCCTTGGGTTTCTGAGGCAGTATCACTATGGAAGTAGATTGCCCAACCTTCCTTCCGTGTGGCTGGTGAGTTTGAACCACCAGCCTTCTGGTTAGCAGTCAAGTGCCTTAGAAACTATGCTACCAGAGCTCCTACTAGTACTACTAGCACTACCAAAATCAAGTTCAAAACTCAAATACCTATAAGAGTCTTGAAATCATGCTTTTAAGACTTACAAAAGATTTTGGAATAAAATTTTCTTAAAAAAAGAAAACAGTTTATTAAGATTATTCAGACTAGCACTTAATTAAAAACTGCTCTACAAATTGGTATTTTGCATATATAATCTGTCTCCCTTGGATGGGGCTTATTGATTTCTTTTACTTGTTGATAATAGACCAACTTTAACATAACCTGGAAGTGAGCAAACTCAAGTACCTTTGGAATTGACTAGAAAAAGCTTTATAAATTCATATACTTTCATTTTTGAGAAGAAATAATAATAGTATGTTATTGTTGCTGTTAGTTGCTGTCCAGTTGATTCCAACTCATGGTAATATAGTTTATTACTGTAATAGTAATGGTCACCACTCATCTGTCAGTTTATCATGCTGTGGCTTGCATGTTGAGTAAGGCTGAAAGCTGTGACACTGGTATTTCAAATACCAATAGTGTCCCCCGTGGTGGACAAGTTTCAGCATAGCTTCCAGACTAGAAAGAAGGACCTGGCGATCTAATTCTGAAAATATTGGCCAGTGAAAACATACATAGCAGTGGAAAATTGTCTCATACGGGGCAGGAAGATGAGCCCCTCATGTAGGAAGGCACTCAAAATATGACTGGGAAAGAGGTGCCTCCTCAAAGTAGAGTCAACATTAATGATGTGGATGGAACAAAGTTTTCAGGACATTCATTTGCTGATGTGGAACAACTCAAAATGAGAAGAAACAGCTACAAACATCCATTCATAACCAGAATGTAGAATGTACACAGTATGAATCTAGGAAAATTGAAGGTTGTAAAAACTGAAATAGAATTCATAAGATCAATATCCTGGGCATTGTTGTTGTTTCTGTTGTTATATGCTGTCAAGTCGGACCCGACTCATAGCAACTCCTCCTTAGGTTTCCAAGGAATAAACCAGTATTGGCCATTTTGAATGGTACAACCATATGGTATACTATGCCAGGAATGACAAATTGAAGATGAATGACATTGCATTCATCACCCAAAAAAACATTTCAAGATTTATCCTGAAGTACAGTGCTGTCACTGATAGGATAATATATATATGCCTACAAGGAAGACCATTTAATACAACTATTATTCAAATTTATGCACTAACCACTAAAGTCAAAGATGAAGAAACTGAAGATTTTTACAGCCTGAAATTGATCAAACATGCAATCAAGATGCACTGATAATTACTGGTAACAGGAATGCAAAGGTTGGAAACAAAGGAAAGATCGGTAACTGGAAAATATAGCCTTGGTGATAGAAATGACACCAGAGATCCTGTGATAGAATTTTTCGAGACCAATGACTTACTCACTGGAAATACCTTTTTTCATAAACACAAACAGCAACTGGACATATGGACCTTGCCATACGGAATACAAAGGAATCAAATTGACTATGTCTGTGGAAAGAGAGGATGGAGAAGCTCAATATCATCAGTCAGAACAAGGCCAGGGGTCAACTGTGAAACAGATCATCAATTGCTCATAAGCAAGTTCAAGGTGAAGTTGAAGAAAATTGAAACATGTCTATGAGAATCAAAGTACAACCTTGAGTGTATCCTACCTGAATTTGGAGACCATCTCAAAAATAGATTAGACACACTGGACACTAATGACTGAAGACTAGACAAGTTGTGGATGACATCAAGGACTTCACACATAAAGAAAGCAAAAGGTCATTAAAAAGACAGAAAAGAAGAAAAAGATCAAAATGGATGTCAGAAGAGACTCTGAAATTTGCTCTTAAACATAGAGCAGCTGAATCAAAAGGAAGAAATGATGACGTAAAAGTGCTGAATAGAAAATTTCAAAGGGTGGCTCGGGAAGACAAAGTGAAGTGTTGTAATGAAATGTACAGAGACCTGGAGTTAGAAAACCAAAATGGAAAATATGCTTGGCATTTCTTAAGCTGAAAGAACTGAAGAAAAAATTCAAACCTCAAGTTGCAATCTAAAGTATTCTATGGTCAAAAAAAAAATGAATGATGCAGCAAACAAAAGAAGGAAGCAATCACAGAGTTACTGTACCAACAAGAACTGGTCTCTGTTCAACCATTTCAGGAGGTAGCTAGAATAATTCAAGAACCAATGGTACTGAAGGAAGAAGTCCATGCTGCACTAAAGGGACTGGTGAAAAATTAGAGTCCAAAAACTGATGGAATACCAATTGAAATATTTCAACAAATGGTTGCAACACTGTAGGTGCTCACTCATTTGTGCAAGAAATTGGGAAAACTGGCCAAATGACTGCAAGATATCTATAATTGTGTCCATTCCAAAGAAAGGTGATCCAACAGAATGTGGAATTATTGAAAAATGTGACTAATATTTCATGAAAGTAAAATTACATTTGCAGCAGTATATCAATAGGAAACTGCCAGAAATTCAAGCTGGATTCAGAAGATGTGGAAAGAGGGGTATTGTTGCTGATGTCAGATGGATCTTAGTTGAAAGCAAAGACTACCAGAACGAAGTTTACCTTTGTTTTATTGACTATGCAAAGACATTTGATTACATGGATCATAACAAACTGTGGATAATGTTGAAAAGACTGGGAATTCCAGAACACTTAATTGTGCTCATGTGGAATCTGTACGTAGATCAGGAAGTGGTCATTTGAACAGAGGAAGGGGATATTGCATGATTTAAAATCAGGAAAGGTTTGTGTTAGGGTTGTATCCTTTCACCACACTTATTCCATCTGAGTGCTGAGAAAGTAATATGAGAAGCTGGACTACATGGAGAAGAACATAGCATCAGGATTGGAGGAAGTCTCATTAACAACCTGTGATATGTAGATGATACAACCTTGCTTGTGAAAGTTAGGAGAATTTGAAGCACTTACTGATAAAAATCAAAGACTACAGCCTTCGTTATGGATTACACCTTAACATAAAACAAAAATCTTCAACTGAACAAATAAGCAACATCATTGTAAATGGACAAGAGATTAAAGTTGTCAAGGATTTAATTTTACTTGGATCCGTAATCAACACCCATGGAAGCAGCAGTCAAGAAATGAAATAATATATTGCTTTGGGCAAATCTGTTGCAAAAACCTTCTTTAAAGTGTCAAAAATCAAAGATCCCTTTAAGGCCTAAGGTGCACCTGACCCAATCCATGGCATTTCCAATCGCCTCATATGCATGCAAAAGCTGGACAATGCATAAGGAAGACAGGAAGAATTGATACCTTTGATTAATGGTGTTGATGAAGAATATTGAATATACCATGGACTGCCCAAATGAATAAACCGATCTTGGAAGAAGTACAGCCAGAATGCTCTTTAGAAACATTATGTGAAGTTTGAAATAAGTACAGAGACGTCTCATGTACTTTGGACATGTTATCAGAAGGGATCAATCCCTGGAGAAGGACATCATGCTTGGAGAAGTAGAGGGTCGATGAAAAGAGGAAGACCATGAACTAGACATGGGTTGACATGGTAGTTGCAACAGTTGGCTCAAGTATAGCAACAACTGTGAGGATGGCACAGAACCAGAGAGTATTTTGTTCTGTTATACACAGGGTCACTGTGAGTTGGAACTGACTCAACAGCATATGATAACAATATAACCTGAATGGAAGAAAGCCTGTAGGCCTATATTTTGTGGTACTGCAGAAAGGGTTCAAAACAACAACCTTTAGGTTGGCAGTTGAGTAACATTTACTAGAAGCTGTAAATTATTCCTGACATTGTTTACAGTACTTTAATATTTAGGCAGTCTTCTGACTTAGGAAGTAATATCCCCATTTTACAGAGGGATTAAATAACTTGTTCAATCACACAGTTTAGTGAAAAACTTGGGATTTGAATCCAGTTAGAACCTAGCTCCAAAGCCTGTTTAATTTCTCTTTGTGGAAGGAAAATGAAATAACGAATAATGGATTTTTGAAGAAAGGTAAACACCAGAGTTTAGAGAGTGCTATATTAAGTGTTTTAAAACCTGCTCAAAGGTTTAGAATGGCAAAATTAAGACATGAACAAAACCCAGTCCATAATGACTACTGATCTCTGCCAATTTAAGCATATTATTAGCATTAAAATTAATTTTCCATTATCTATGTCATCTAGAACTTGGAAGAGCACAAGGAATTCTAATTCTCAGAAGAAACTCAGACCTCATTTTAGTCAAAAGTTTCAGTCTTTCCCCTGACCAGACATTTTACAGAGCAGCCTAGTGATTACAGCTTGTAAAATGGAATGCTATTGAATTTTGTGAGTTCTTTTTCCTTTTTCATTTATGCAGCTGTACAAGGTTAAAATGAAATGGATATAAGTATTCATGGAGAAAGAAGGTTAGAGAGAAACATGTCTTGTGCCTGGATACTATTTCACATGATTAATAAATTTCTTGTTAATTTAACGGTTTGCCAAAATGTTTCATTGGTAACCTTTATTTTTTTAATTATTTGCTTTAAAATTTGGAGAGTTGAGCAAGTTTGAAGGTCGGTTGCAATGCACCCAGGGAACATTGGCTAGTAGATAAATATATAACAGCAAGATAGGGTAGTCTTTTCTTTTATCTAAGAAACCACAAAGTTTTCCTTTGTTCTGAAATATTTCATATTACCCACCATGGAAGTATTGTTTCATGGTCGCCGCAGCAAATAAGGTCAAAATATTCTCTGCAAAAATGTAAATATGCCTTGCTGGAGACATTTGGGTAGTTTCTTTATAAGCACAGAACAATGGGAAAGGATTTTTTTCCCTTCTCATCTGATGTTTCCATCAAATTCTTGCTTATAAACATGTGATGTGCTGCAACAAATTAACATTTAAACACTGGTTTTGTATACTTTTTTTTTGTTTGTTTTGTTTTGGGTTTGTTATAACCACAAAGAGAACCCACCTTTTTTTAGCTTTTAGTATCATGAATCACAGACCTGTTATTTCCTCCTTCCCATCTACATTTTACATTTTCAGACAAATAGTTCTGTCTCCAGTAAAGCAGTGATTTCATTTCTGCTGGTTATTTTCTTTGTTACATTTATGTTTGACTTCCCAGAATCACATAACTGAAAAAGAACATTGCAAGAACATCTAGACCAAGCACTCCATGAGGGCATATTACAACATGCACCTCATGGCTAGATAAGAGAGCTCCCATTTGATATCTGATTCTATTTCATTAAGATAACTATGTATTCAAGTTGATCAACCAATACATATTTATTTCCACTTCATGTCCAGAACTGTTCCAGGCTTTATGAGAATCATTATAACAATGATAGGAAAAAATATTAGATCACAGTTTTCTTATCTTAAAAATGGGGATGATGCTACTTATCATGCCAGGTTGATGTGACTTACACAGAAGTCAATTGAGGTACTTATATACTACTAATCCATTCTTTAGACAATAAAACCGAGGTTCAGAGAGATTAAGTATCATAACTGAATTATCCTGTGCCAAGTTCATGAAGCCAGTGGATGGTTAAAGTTTTGATCTCAGGTGTATTGATTTCAAAATAAGTTTTTATTTATTCATTTGTGATTCTTAATACCTTATATTTATGTAGCAATATACATTTTATAAAGTTCTTCCATATACATTCTTATTTTAAAAAAATATTTTTATCTTTATTTCATAGATGAGGAAACTGAGACTTAGAGTAAATGATTTGTCTGTAGTCCTTTGGCTGAGGTGGCAGCTCTTCCTATCTTCTGACCTTGAATTTAGTGTGTTTTCCACTGTATCACAGCCAATACCAGAGTTTACAATCTTGCATAGGAACCCACATGAACACACGTGAAAAGAAGAATAACTAAGTCTTAAATCTATATAGTACTACTTCATGAGAGCCAGGACAAGAACAGATATATCCACACCCATGTTCATTGCAGCACTATTTACAATAGCAAAAAAATGGAAACAACCTAGGTGACCATCAAAAGAAGAATGGATAACCAAACTATGGTACATACACACAATGGAATACTATGCAAGACTAAAAAATAACAGACTCTGCAAAACACTGCATAATGTGGATGAACTTGGAGGACATTATGCTGAGTGAAATAAGTCAATCACAGAAGGACAAATATTGTATTAGTTCATTACTGGAAAAAGTCAAGGAAAGGTTTATATATGGAAGGAAATTTTCTTTGTTGGTTACCAGGGGTGGGAGGAGAGGGGAATGAACACTGCTAGATTGGTAGAGACAAGTATTGATCTGGGTGAAAGGAAGGGCAATGTACCAAATGTGAGTGATCAACATGGTGGCACTGGGGAAGAGGAGACGTAGAGAGGTACATGGGAGGAACAGACAACAAAGATGAACCTTTTTGAACATACAGGACTGCATTGTCAGTGATGGCAAACATTGAAACATGGGTGGATAGATGGGTGGACAGGCTGAACAATTAGGTATGTCTATGCAGGGGGCAGTGTGCCCATGACCACACACAGGTTTCACAGACAATGTTTCTACAAGTATATTGGTATGTTCTGTTAGAATTTCCAGGTATATAGTAAAACTGACAAGGGACATGGTTGTAGTCACTTCTTGGCCACAGCCAGCTATCCAGAGGGAGCAAGAAGGTGGACTTGTGGGCTCGGGACCATAGTTGCAGGGGACATCAAGCTCAACTGGCATAACATACTACACAAAAACATTGTTCCACATCCTACTTTGGCAAGTAGTGACTGGGATCTTAAAAGCTTGCAATTGGTCATCTTGATGTAATAATGGGTCTCTCCTCATCCAGAGCAAAGAAGAATGAAGAAAACTAAAGACATATGGTTTCTTTGCTATTCATAAGGTTTTCCCTGGCCAATTCTTTGAGAAGTGGACAGCCTCTTCCTTCTTCCTAGTCTGTCTCAGTCTATAAGCTGGGCTGTTACCTGTGTACCAGGTGCATCTCGCTGGGTTTTAAACACCAGAGGCTCA
>NW_006921841.1:4420757-4436917 GCF_000298275.1 Orycteropus afer afer | reverse complement strand
GCAGCTCCGTATGTCTCCTTTTTTGGTATTTTCATGCAAATTCTTCTGCTAGTTGGGGTTTAGTCTACTTCTGTATCCTTCCCTTCAAGGCTCAGCCATCCAAGATTATCTTCTGTGTCTGTGTCAATTGGTTTCCCTTTTCTTTGTTGAAGAGGGTCTGTGCAGTCCTTCTGCCTGGTCTGCCATCTTGCCGGAACTCCAATAATAGTGCTTCTTACAGTCAATGGCATTTTAAGATTCAATGAAACATGTCATTTTGTATATTCTCTATGTGTGATCTTATCATTATATCTTTCAAATTATTTCTTTTTATTATTATTATTATTTTAATAGCAAGCAAACTCCTTACTAGGACCCCCTAAGGAATGAGAACTCTCACAAAAATGGTTTTCCATTTTAGATGCTCCATTTTGCATTGATAACTATAATAAATCACAAACTGATAATTAATGGAAGGAAATATGTGAAGGATTTTCCCTTGGCCGATTTAGGCTGGTTCTGCATAAGAAAATATACTCGAAAGAGAAAGTCAGTCATACTGGTTGAACATTTCTTTTCTCAAAGATTTGCCTTCATGAAGTTACTGTTTAAACATTTTTCAAACTCTTATTTCTGAAAGATACTAATTACTCTCAAAATTCCCCTAGTATAGTCTTTGTTTTAAATTTCCTTTCCTTTGACCCTGGTATCTTTCCAATCCCCACCCCCAGTTTAGTTTCAGATTTTTATCCACCCCTTGTAGGCAAGACATCTAAAGGCTTCTGTTTTCTAATTTGCTTGAAATGAATTTTGCATTATTCCAGGATCCCCAGAAGAATTTTTTTTTTTCATTATGAATTTCTACCACTGCTTTTTTTTTTTCCTGTATATAATCAGGATGACATGAATTCTTATTTCAGCCTTTCCCTTTTCTTTAACATAATTACATATAGTGCTGGTGATGTAGAGCCTCCTCATTTTATGAACTGACTGGTCTGTTTTTGCCGTTGTTTCCTCATACATTATGTGTGTATTTTCAGCTGCACTTTTCCCCTACTTTTACTCATTTAAAAATCATTTTTTCAGTCAAGAAAGTAATGTAACACATGACTTTACGGCCTTTAAATCTATTCCTCTAGTTACTTTCCAAAAATAGGCTTAGAGCCTGTAACCCTGGAATGGTACTCCCCCACCCCCCCAAGGAAATGACCACAAAGAGCTGAAAGAAGAAAACAATACTGGTGATTGAATGTATGTCATGTTCCTTTTCCTCACTGAGTCAGTACCATAAGTGCTTACGTAGCACTTTGCTTTTAGATTGTTTTGTAATAGCTTAATAGCTCAGCCTCACAAGGCTTCTGTGAGGTAGGTGGTCAGCAAACACCTTGGTTAGCAGTTTATTTTGAATAGCCTGATTCTGGTAGCATAGTGTCTAAGGCCCTTGACTACTAACTATAAGGCTGGTGGTTCAAATCCACCAGCTACTCCTCAGGAAGGAAGGTGGTGCAGTCTACTTCCATACTATGGGTCAGGTCCGACTCAACAGCACATAACAACAACAATTCCAAGAATATACAAGGTAGCAGTGAACCAGGGAAGTGGGAAGAAAGTGACATGGGGACATCTGAATGACTTATTCTGTCATGTTGGCCTTTGTGAAATCAGCAGTTGTCAGTGTATAATTATTGAATGTGTGTTTTCCATGGGGTAGCTATTTAGGAGGTAAGGATAGTTGAGTCAGCCAAAATAACAGAATTTTGCATCCCTGTGTCTTTTGTAGCTGGCGGTTCAAACCCACCAGCCACTCCTTGGAAGGAAGATGGGGAAATCTACTTCTGTAGTGATACTGCCTCGGAAACCCAAGGAGGGGTCGCTATGAGTTGGGTCCGACTTGATAGCACATAACAACAACAACAACAACATGTCTTTTGTAAGTATAAGTTTTACTTGGCCATCCCTTGACCCTAATGCTGGTAGAGAGGAGCTGAACAGAAGTATTTATGGCAACATTTCCCCTGTAAATGAAGAACAAAATAGAAATTGATAGAAAACCCCTTTGACTTGTCTTTAAAATTGAGGGTACTATTGTCTGTCACTATCTTCTAGGCAATTTCTGCTGCAATAGTTTGGCTTAATAATTGCTCAGAGTTTCACTGGTACAAATGCCATACCACAGTATGAAACTGGTGGGATATTCTGGGGTTCTCTTCCATGGCCATAACATGTCAATTCTAGAGGCATGTGCATTTTAGAAATGATTCTAGAGTTTTTAAGAATAAAAAGTGTTACATTAAAAAAGACATTTTTTTGCTGTAATGTAAAGCACTCAGTGCTATTCTACACTTGAAGACACTTAGTCATTTCTGAAAGAAATCATATATTGAAGGAAAAGAGGTATAGAGATGTGAAATTTGTTTTTTTCACATCGGGTGAGTGGATGGATGTGTTTATTTTAACTTTTTTTTCCTCAGAGCTAGTGAATCAGAGTAGACTAAAAGATACAGGTCCTTAGAGCCATTGATATAAATAAATATAAAAAAAAAATTGTCGTTAGCTCCTTAATGCTCTCCTAGGGGAAATACCGGAGCTTTGGTGGCATAGTGCCTAAGGCATTTGACTGCTAACCAGAAGGCTGGTGGTTCAAAACCGCTGGCCACTCCTCAGAAGGAAGACTGGGCGATCTACTTCCTTAGAGATACCACCTCGGAAACCACGGAGGGGTTGCTATGAGTCGGAATCCACTCAATGGCAGTGAATTTTTTTTTTTTTTGGTTTGGATGGAATACAGGACGGATGCATGATGGCATGAATAATGAAACATTAAAGGTGAGTGAATTAATTAGAAAACATTGAGTTAGAAAAAACCCTACAATGAAGTCCTATAAAGGAAGTGCTTGTAGAAAGCCAGAGACAGAGGTATTCAATAAATATCTTCTCTCTCTCTCTCTTTTTTTTTTCATTTTTTTTGAGAAGCAAATAGGAAAATTTGCATGCGATCATTTTACATGAAATAATCCTGGTTCTTCATTCCTTTAAAGACCAATTATTTATTGAGCACTCTCTGTGTACAAGGCTATACGTAGGAGATGTATTGGAAACAAAGATAAATTCTCTGTAAAACTTACCAAGGTGTTTGTCAGATAGTAAGAGAAAAATTCTTCTATTTTAACAATAGAAAATTATAACCAAAGAACACATTTACGATAGCATTACAATTCAGTGTGGACTTGTTTTGTAATTAGTAAAAGATAACAGTTTATATGTAGGATATTTCGAAGATAAAACCTTTTCTGTTTTCTTCTTATTAAATGCTTGCTATCACAACGTTATAGCTATACAAACTTTTTAAAAATTAGTGTAATCAGCAACCAAATCTTCCATTGCAGTTAACGTGAAATTGTATGTCACAACTTTCTCCTTAACTGAAGTAGAGAAACAATTCCATAAGTACTTCATAATTAAAACAGCAACATATTTTGGAAATTGAGGAAAAAGAAAAAATTGCCTTGCTACTATCTCAGAGCTACATATTAATTAATATGAATGGCATATTATTTTTCAATTGAAACTAAAAATAGTACTAGATTTAAAATCCTATTGTCATCGTTCCCAATCTAGAGAAACTTTTAAATTAATCAAAGAAAAATATTACTACAATTATTTGAAGTAAGAACTTTCTAGTCACAAGTATTTAAATGGGAACTTAGGAAAAAATTGAGTATAGATTATTTTAAAAAGGAAATTCTCAAAAATGGCTAATTATATATTTTTTCTCATAGTAGAAATCATTATTCCTTTAATTTATTCTATTGTTCAGGTACATTTTCAAAGAGTCTTTTCTAAAGACCTAGTGTTTTCAAAACTACAACCAACCAGAGGCTTGAAACATTTCGGTTTTGTTTATTTTGGACTGTACGTAGTGTGTGAATATCTTTTTTATTCCCTCCTCTTATCTGAAACACAAAATATTCTAGGGACCCTTTTGTTTTCAATGTGCATCAGACTATGAGGAAAGAAGCTTAGACATAAAATATCTTTGGAAGAAGAATAAACAAGTTATGCTAATTGTAACAAGCCAAGGAATTTAGAATTACAATATTTGTAATGTTATTAGTAAATTGGGGAGAGACTAGGGGAAACCCATAATCAAAATGTTTGCAATACACCAAAACAGAAAGGAAGATTACTTAAAGAAATGTCATATTATCACTGCATATGAATCTTTTCATCAAAACCAGAAGATTTATGCCAAGCCAGTTGGCATTCTACCTATTTGTAGGGAATTCTGTGGCACTTTTCAAGCTATGAAACATGTGATTAAGCATACCATTTGTTCTTTACAGTAAGAAAGCCTCTTGTATGCTAAAAGTTGACTGTTTTCATCCAGTATTCTAAAGAAGAGAAACTGTTTCAAAATAAAGGTCCATTTTGTTCAATAAAGAATTAGCCCTACTCTCAGTATTATTGACACAGGGAAAAAAGACAAAAAAGAATACCACCACACTGACCTGACCTTTCCCCGTTACTGTTTATACCCTAGAGCTTGCATTTGATTCTTTTTCATAGCTTTGAGGATATCAACACATAAACTTCAAAGGTATAAAATGATTGATAAATAGTATTCACAATAGGTTATTTCAACTAATACATGTATGCAGTAGTTCATTTGCACATTCTTTTGATAACAGAAACCTCATTCATTAAGTAAACACTTAGAAATAGAGCATCACGAAGAACTACTGTTATGATATCTGCCTATTCTAGTTTACATGCCTTTTAAAACTTAATGTTCTCTAAATGGATCCAATTCTTATAATTTTTCTTCTTCTTCTTTTTTTTTTTTGTTTCTCTTCCCATCTCATTTTTTTCTTTAAATTTATTTAAATTTTTTTTGCTTTATGTAGAAATTATTTTTCTGTTTTGATGTTATTTTCTTACTAACCTAATTGTACTTAAAAATTTTATATCTTTATTTTCTATGTTTAAGTTTTTTATTGTCAATGCCTGCTTTTTCTTTTCTAAATTTCATAAAATAATTATAATCTACTATCCACAGGAGAAACACTAATTTAAGACAGAATTCAGAAAAGAGAAAAAAATCCTGGGTTTACAACTGGCTAAGAGTGATCCTTATTACAGCTGTTGAAGAATGGAAAGAAGTCAGTAAGAATTAAAGACCATCATAGCTTCATCCCAATTAGTGAAACAAAGTAAAACCTATTTGAGAAGACAGCAGAAGGAAGGGGAAGGGAATATAAAACATATTCAAAATGTACCATAAAAGTGTCCATACTTTTGATTTGGTAGGCAATGCACTAAGCTGGCAATTCTCTTAGAAAGATAAAACCAATACTTATAAACCAGGGAGTTAAGCAGGAATTACTGCATTCCAGATTCAATAAAAGGGTTATCAAAAAATTTTCTAATTCTTTAGTCAAAAGGGAAGGAGGGTCAGAGGAGAAGCCGCTGAAGCGCAGCTTGCTGTCTTGTCTTTGATCACAAGAATCTATTGCTACAGCCCTCTGTCTGACTTGAAACACCAGTTGGTAGTTTTATGTCTTCGTTAGCCTTTGTGTCCTAGATGTACTTTAATATTTCTTACAGTGGGTATATTTTTAAATGTTTTCTGTTAAAAACAACTGAAAATAAAATTCCAAGTTAATTTAACTTAGTATTATTGAATAGATATGTTTAAAAGATTAAGGAAACAAATCAAATTATGAGATCATCTCATTAAAATCAGTATTTCATTAAAATCCCATTCCTTCATAGGAGGAAGACATATCAGTGCTTCCCCTTCTCACCTCTTAACTCCTTTTCCTTCCAGTGGTACTCTGGGGAAAAAAATTACGTAGAGGATAGTAGTGATGGTTTAACAGTTTGGCCAACATTGGGAATTCTGTCCATGACACTCTCTCTCTAGAGTCAGACTATTCTCAGAAGGTAATTAACACAATGCGCATGTCATTGAGAGGGACCAATCACTGGAGAAACCCATGGTGCTTGATAAAGTAGGGGGTTGGCTAAAAAGAGGGAGACCTCCAGTGAGATAGGTTGACACAGTGGCAGCAAAAATGGGTTCAAACACACCCATTACTGTGAGGATGGCACAGGACTGGGCAACGCTTTATTCTGTTATACAAAGGGTCACTATAGTCGAGTTCACTCGAGGGCACCTAACAACAACATTAACAACAACAACAAAAAACCCCAAACTCACTGCTGTCAAGTCGGATCTGACTCATAGTACCCCTCCTTGGGTTGCTGAGGCAGTATCACTACGGAAGTAGATTGCCCAACCTGCCTTCCGAGGAGTGGCTGGTGGGTTTGAACTGCCAGCCTTCTGGTTAGCATTCAAATGCCTTAGGAAGGACACCACCACACCGCTTCAGTTACTAAATAATAGTGTCTGTCATACTTAAAAAAAAAAAAAGGACTACAAAAATATTTCCTAAACTGAACATACTTAAGTTGTACAGTTACAGTTACTAGAAGGTGAACATCAAATTCAAGTCCAGTTGATGAGATTCCAAAATCTCTACCTTACTTTCTGCTACAACACAGCTTTTTAAATGCACTAAAGATACTTACTAAAAGTCATACCAGAGAAAATGCAACCAGTTTAGTTTATTTGATCCTGATTAAAACAAAAGAAAGCAACACAAAAATAAATTAGGTCATCCCTGCTAACCTGAAAGTTCTTAAATGTGTGTCACTTTCCTAAAAAACAAATAAACAAACTGATACATGCTTGCTGAGTGCACAAATAAAGAAAATACCTGAACTTTTAAACAGAAGTTATCTTTGCATGAAGGAGCTCTGGTGGTATAGTGGTTAAGGCATTTGGCTGCTGACCAAAAGGCTGGTGCTTTGAACCTACCAGCAGCTCCATAAAAGAAAGACCAGGCAGTCTGGTTTTGTAAGGATTTACAGCCTTAGAAACCTAATGGAGCTCTCTATGAGTTCGAATAGACTTGATGGCAGTAAGTTTGGTCTGGTTTTGGATCTTTGAAAGGGGAGAGTATGGGTCTTTCAATTGTCCCACTGTTTACTTTTCAGTACTTTCTAAATTTTCTACAGTAAGCATGAGTTGCTTTTTCATTTAAAGAAATCATTAATAAAAGTAATTGGTAGATTTAAATTTGTTGAAAAAAATTTTTTTTCATTGTTATCAGCTTACATTTTTACCATGAGATTAAAAAAAAAAAAAAACCCAACTACATAATATCAGAGGAGCTCTGGTAGCGTAGTGCGTAAGGCACTTGACTGCTAATCAGAAGGCTGGCGGTTCAAACCCACCAGCCACTCCTAGGAAGGAAGGTTGGGCAATCTACTTCCCTAGTGATACTGCCTCGGAAACCCAAGGAGGGGTCGCTATGAGTCGGGTCCGACTTGACTGCACGTAACAATAACCACCACAACAACATAAAATCAGGTGATTGTGTATTACATTTGTAAAAAATATTGTAATCAGAGCTTACAGAGTTTAGGAACCCCCTGCCACGATAAGTAGGCTACCTGTTCAATGGAAGAAAAAGTCTTAGCTGAATTAAGCTTTGTAGTTTAATTACTATTTGAATGAAGAATTAAGACCTTAAAACCCAGCTGGGCATTAACTTATCAAAGCCTCTGACATAACTACATAACAAAACTGACATAACTGTTTTAAAAAAGCTTCTGAAGTTGATGCCACACAGTAAACAGGAGCAAAAGAATCAGCTCAGTCAAGTCCAGCCTGAAGTTTCTACTCTATGAAAGCTATAGTTCATCTTTTGAAATTAAGGGAGGAAAAGTCTGTTCAGCTCATTAATTTTCAGATGGAATGTTCTCCACAGTCTTTCATTTAAATCTCACCCTCCAAGTTTATTCTCAATGGAGAGTAAAATAATCATTATAGGAGATTGTGTTACGACTTTGGTACTCTCAATTTTAATTAATTTAACTGAAATATATTTAATTTGAAAACTGCTGCATCTGATTCTCTCTAACAAATCATCTTACATGAAGACGATTTAGATAAGTATTCTTACATTAACCTTGGACACATACAGAAAACTGTGGACAGGTGTAATTCTAAATGTAAAGAAAAACTGAGAGGTGGCAATTTGTTCATTTATTTGTCAAACACTTATTCAGGGAATAAAAAGACAAATATGAAAAGGTTCTGGCTTTCAAGAAATCAGATTAAGGTATAGAAACTAAGAATTGTTTGTGCCTTTTGCAGTGAAAAGTGGGACAAAAACTCGCTGCCATCAAGTCGATTGTGACTCATAGTGACCTCATTGGGATTCCAAGGTTGTAAATCTTTTCAGAAGCAGACTTCCTCATCTTTCTTCTGTGGAGCAGATGCTGTGTTCAAACCACCAACCTTTGGGTTAGTAGCCAAATGCCTTAACCACTACACCACCAGAGCTCAAAAAGTGGGATAATTGTCTTGTACACTTTAAAATCCACACAATTCAGTTCTTAATTTCTTGAAGTGTGGTGTGATGTATGTTTGCATGTGTGCAATTTACAATTCTAGCTTTAGAATCATAAAATCTGATTCTTAGTGATAGAATAATATGCATACGTTTACAAGGAAGACCAGTTAATACTACTATTATTCATATTTACATACTGGCCACTAAAGCCAAAGATAAGGAAATTGAAGATTTTTATCAACTTCTGCAGTCTGAAATTACCAAACGTGTAATCAAGATGTATTGATTATTATTGGTGATTGGAATGCAAAAAGTTGGAAACAAAGAAGAATCACTGGTAGTTGGAAAATATGGCCTTGGTGATAGAAATGATGCCAGAGATGACATGATAGAATTTTGGAAGATCAACAACTTATTCATTGCAAATACGTTTTTTCAACAATATAAATGGTGGCTATACACATGGACATTGCCAGATTGAATACACAGGAATTAGATCGACTACATATGTGGAAAGAGAGATGGAGAAGCTCAATATCTTCAGCCAAAACAAGGCCAGAAGCTGACTGTGGAACAGATCATCAGTTGCTCATATGTAAATTCAAGTTGAAGCTGAAGACAAAACAAATCCATGAGAGCCAAAATATGACCTTGGTCATATCCCACCTGAATTTAGAGACCATCTGAAAAATAGATTTGACACATTGAACACCAGTGATTGAAAACAAGATGAATTATGGGATATCAAGAACATTGCATATGAAGCAAAAGGTCATTAAAAAGAAAGGAAGATAAGACCAAAATGGATGTCCAAAGAGACTGAAACTTGCTCTTGAATGGAGAGTAGCTAAAGCAAATGGAAGAAATTACAAGATTAAAGAGCTGAACAGAAGATTTCAAAGAGCAGTTCAAGAAAACAAAGTCAATTATTATAATGAGATGTGCAAAGACCTGGGGTTAGAAAAACAAAAGGGAAGAACATGCTCAGCATTTCTCAAACTGAAAGAACTGAAGAGAAAATGCAAACCTTGAGTCACAACATTGAAAGATTTTATGGGAAAAATATTGAATGATACAGAAGCATCAAAAGAAGACAGAAGGAATACACAGAGTCTGTACAAGAAAGAATTGGTCGATGTTCATCTACTTTGGGAGGTGGCATATGATCAAGAAAAAATGGTATTGAAGAAAGAAGTCGAAGCTGCACTGAAGGAATTGGCTTGAAACAAGGCTCCAGGAATTGACAGAATATCCTTGGAGATCTTTCAACAAATGGATGCCATGCTGGAAGCATTTACTCATCTTTGACAAGAAATTTAGAAGACAGCTACCTGGCCAACTGACTGGAAGAGATCCATACTTGTACCCATTCCAAAGAAAGGTGATTCAACAGAATGTGGAAACTATCAGACAATATCATTAGTATCACACGCAAGTAAAATTTTGGTGAAGATAATTTAAAAAAAAAAAAAAATTGCAGCAGTATATTGATAGGAAACTTCCAGAAATGCAAGCTGGTTTCAGAAGAGGATGTGGAACAAGGGATATCATTGCTGACATCAGATCGATCTTAGCAGAAAGCAAAGGCTACCAGAAAGATGTTTACTTGTGTTTTATTGACTATGCAAAAGCATTTGACTGTATGGATCATAACAAACTGTTATGACACTGAGAAGAATGAGAATTCCAGAGGGATTTGTGCTCATAAGGAACCTGTATATAGACTGGTAGGTTATAGTGATATGTTTGTGTTCCTGTTAAGAATACTTATAAAATTTAAGTGCAATGTCTACATTTTTCATAGATATTCTTTATTAGATAATCTTCCTAGTTTGCTAACAGATTTTATCCACGAATCTACTCAATCACTATCACCACTGCTACTACCTAGTGCAACCTAGAAAGTCATTTCATCTTGAGTTTTGCCATTGCCTCTAACTAGTTTTCTTCCTTTGACTCGTTTTGATATCATTATACTTGCCCCATATTGTTCCATATATGCAAGCCAGAGAAATTGTTCAAAACACAAATCAGATTGTATCTTCTGAACACTTGCCAAGGTTTTCACATCATACTTAGAATAAAATCCAAAATCCTTACCTTGGCTTACAAAGCCATATATAATCTAGGTCTGCTGGCATAGTGCCTAAGGCATTAGACTGCTAACCAGAAGCCTAGCAGTTCAAACCCACCAGCCACTTCCCAGAAGGCAGGTTGGGCAATCTAATTCCGTAGTGATACTGCCTCAGAAACCCAAGGGGGGGTCACTATGAGTTGGATCCAAATCCAAGGCAGTGGTTGCATTTGCATTGCAGCAACCTCTCCAATCGCATCTTCTATCTTTTGTCAAGTTCCTCCGTTCACATTATTGCTCCTTATGCATGCTAAGCATGCTTTTTAATGTTCTTCCTTGACCCTTGAGCCAAGCAAACTCTTCCTGAGAGACTTTATACTCAAGATTTTCTCTGACTGATGAGCTCTTTCACTGAGAATTTGGTTGGTTCACCTTCTCATTTCTTTCTGCTCAAAATAACACTCTTCATCACATTATGCCTCATTATGCTGTTTTGTTTTTCTTCACAGCAATTTTAACACCACGACATTATATAGTTTAGCTAATTGCTTGATTATTTTCTGATTCATGCCCTGGAATGTACAATCCATTAGGTAGATAATTTATCTATTTACATGCTATATCCCCTTTGCCTGGGGCAATACACTACACATAGTAGATGGTTGTCAAATGAATTAATGAAAATATGTCAATTTTTTACATGTTTTTTCTTCATCTGTGATTTAATTGGGTACTAATATGGTTGATGCACTACTACACAGTGTTCATATATAACTTTTCAAAGATATTGAAACATTATTGCACTCTTGGAATAAACACGACTTGAACTTTATGTGTGTGTGTGTATTTTTAATACACTGATTAATTCAATTTGTAAGTGTTTTATTTAGGATCATTGCTTTTGTGTTCATACCAGGATTGTTATACGCACTGCCATCAAGTTGGATCTGACTCATAGTGCTCCCTCCTTGGGTTTCTGAGGTAGTATCACTGTGGAAGTAGATTGCCCAACCTTCCTTCTGGGGAGTGGCTGGGGGGTTTGAACTGCCAGCCTTCTGGTTAGCAGTCAAATGCCTTAGGCACTACACCCCAGAGTTCCCAAGGATTGTTACAGAGTTGATTATTATTATTATTATTATTATTATTATTATACTGCTCACCTAGTCTCACAGATTGATCCAGGTAGTTTTTCTATATATTCTTTTATCTAAAATAATTGAGCTCTGGTAGCATAGTGGCTAAGACACTTGCCTGCTAACCAGACGGCTGGTGGTTCAAACCCACCAGCCACTCCTCGGAAGGAAGGTTGGGCAATCCTACTTCCGTAGTGATACTGCCTCGGAAACCCAAGGAGGGGTCGCTATGAGTCAGGATTGACTTGACGGCACATAACAACAACAACAACAAAATAATTGATGTAAAACACCATATATCTGTTCTTAGAAAGTTTGTTAAATCTTACCTGTAAAGTTGTTTTAGCCTGGTGTTCTTGGGAAAAAATTTAGAAACAGGGGGACAGTCCTTAAAGAGCATAAATGGCAAGCAGCCATCTAGATGCAATGATGGGTTTCTCCTCGTCCAGAGCAAAGAAGAATGAAGAAAACCAATGATTCATGGAAACAATTAGTCCAAGTGACTGGTATACCATATGATCCTCAGCCTATATGACTTCGAGACCAGAAGAACTAGATGGTATCTGGCTACCACTGTCACCCACTCGGAGGGGGATCTATGTGGGAGATCCTGGATAGAGTGGGATAACAATGTGGAACAAAACTCAAAATAATTGGGGGAAAAAAAAGGGACCAGGTTTGCTGGTCTGAAAGAGCCTGATGGAACCACTGGGACTTTGGCCCCTAGCTGCCCTTCAGGTCTGGAATTGAAACCCATTCCTGTAGCTTCCAGCCAAACAAAAGACAGGCATATGAGCTGAACATTTACCTTAGGTCGATACACTTCTTGGAGATATCAATCATGGCAGAATAGAAGGGCTGTGTATGCATAGAGAGATAGCTCAGGGTGCAGGAGTGCATGGGAGGGAAGGACACAGGGAAGAGGTACCTATGGGGAGGAAGTGGAGGAGGGCTGTTGCATTGTGGGAGATCGCAGTCAATGTCATGAGACAAAGTATATGTGAACTGCTGTGTGGAAGATGGATTTACTCTGTAAACTTTCACCCAAATCACAATAAAATTAAAAAAAAAAAACAACATAAGTAGTTTCTATTAGATCCTTGCCTATAACTTTTGAAATATATTTCAGTATCATATTATTTTTCTAAATGATCACTTCTTAATAGACTTAAAGTTAATATTTAACAATCATGTTTATTAAAAAACAGTGAAATTGTGAAGTTTTTTTATGATAAGCATAAAACATGATAATGTACAAATGAAATATCACAGTTCATTTCAAAATATATGCATTACCATAATGATGATTATACAAAATTTATGCTTTATTTGGAAATGGAAAACTGATATCAAAAGGCATTATTTTGTAGTAAGATGGTAATACATGATGAAAAAGCATGTCCACATGTATTTTCATATCAATGATTGCAACCATTAGAGGTACCTTGCCTTTAGTTACATAAAAAAAAAAATCAAACACATTTAGAATAATGGGCAACTTAAAAATGTAAAATGCCACTTATCAGTTTGGTGGGAGAGGCCCAGGTCCATGACAGATTTCAGACAGTTTATGGATATGTATAGGGTTTTATGAAGCTTCCTGTTTCTGCTGGCTGCTTGCTTGTGTAGCTGTGGAGGTCCATGTGATTGTAGCAAAAGCTGGATGTAAATTTATATCTTTGGCATAAAATTAAAGATAAAATTATCAGAAATCTGAAAATGTTTTTGCTTGTCTAACAACTTGATCTTAGAAGTTACAGTATACCACCTTAAAGAGGGAGAAAGAGAGAATTAATGTCAATAGTGTAAACATTGGTCAGGACGTTTGGCAAGTTTTCTCTGAGAAGGAAAGGGTAAGACTCATGTTGACCAAAGAACACTGAGCTATGCTCCACCCCAGACCCACATGTGTGTGCTGTAAAGAGTTGAGTACTAGGTCCCCAGAGAATGAAAGCAACTTGGCCTAAGGTAGCATTAAATCTAGAGTCTAGAACTCAAGAATTTCAAATTTGTAAACTGAGATTTATATTAAATTTATATCCGGAGTTTTTGAACCAAAAAATCATTGAAAAATGCACACAAAGTTTCCTATGAAATGGAAAAATTCCCTGCCCTAATATGCATAACAATAACTTCTCTATTTTGATCTCAAACTTGCTAGGCACTTTTTATTTTTATTTATTTATTTATTTATATTGTGATTTGGGTGAAAATTTACAGAGTAAATTCATTTTCCATGCAGCAGTTCACATACACTTTGTCTCATGACATTGACTGCAATTTGCCACAATGCAACAGCTCCCCTCCCACTTCCTCCCCATAGTTACCTCTTCCCTGTGTCCATCCCTCCATGCACTCCTTCACCCTGAGCTGTCTCCCTGTACATAAACAGCCCTTCTTTCTCCCATGATTGATCTCTCCAAGGAGTGTATCTACCTCAGGTAAATGTTCAACTCCTATGCCTGTCTTCTGTTTGGCTGGAAGCCACAGGTATGGGTTCAATTCTAGACCTGAAGGGCAGCTAGGGACCACAGTCTCAGGGGTTCCACCAGGCTCTATCAGACAAGTAAACCCGGTCCCCCTTTTTTTCCCCCCAAATGATTTTGAGTTTTGTTCCACATTGTTTTCCCTCTCTGTCCAGGATCTCCTACATAGGTCCCCCTCTGAGTGGTTGACAGTGGTAGCTGGGCACCATCTAGTTCTTCTGGTCTCATAGACGTATAGGTTGTGGGTCGCATGGTGTACCAGTTGCAAGGACTAATTGTTTCCATGAGTCTTTGGTTTTCTTCATTCTTCTTTGCTCTGGATGAGAAGAGACCCATCGTTGCATCTAGGTGGCAGCTTGCAAGCTTTTAAGATCCCAGTTGCTACTCGCCAAAGTAGGAAATGGAACAATGTTTTGTGTAGTATATTATGCTAGGCACTTTTTAATTAAAGACTCTTGTTCTCTAACAATAAGGTTATTGCCACAGCTGCACCAATTATACCTCCCCCTTCTTCTCTGATTTTTTTTTTAATTGTTGTTACCAGTGTGGTTTCCTTTCGTACATTGGGACTTGGCCCTGATCACAGGAACATCACAAAAGAGTCTGATAACACATTTGGACTCAGTGTGCACATGCACAGATAAATATACATCCCCAAACCATTTTTTACTCTCATCCATGCAGATGATAAAATATTGCTGCCATTAGAGTCATAAAGTGTTTCAGAACATGAAATACCACTTTAAGAAAATGCCATGGAGTCATGCCAGGCTTTCGTTAAGGCTTTTCAAAAAAAACTCCATTGAAATCTCCATTGAAAATGATTCACTTTGTAATTATGACTCACCCAATTTTTTTCCAAAACCTTTCAGTCTTAACCAGTACAAATCCAGCCAATATCCCTAGAAATTGTATTAAAAATGTTATGGCTAATTTATTTTCAATGTATATGAATAAAATTATTTTGATGGTTTCATTGAATATCTATTTATTTATGAAGCATTATGCCAGCCCAAGAGTTGCTAATGACACAATTCCTATTCTTGAGGAGATGAGGATTTAGATGGAGGCAAAATTTGAAATGTAGAAGATATAATTATTTAAGGATTATAGACCAAAGCATTCCCTAAGAAAAAGTGTTTAGATGTGTGGTAGTTGTTGAAA
This sequence comes from Orycteropus afer afer, assembly GCF_000298275.1. Classification (NCBI taxonomy): domain Eukaryota; kingdom Metazoa; phylum Chordata; class Mammalia; order Tubulidentata; family Orycteropodidae; genus Orycteropus; species Orycteropus afer. The sequence continues at coordinate 4,421,658 of NW_006921841.1, read as the reverse complement.
CCTTCTGCAACTGAAATCTTATATTTCAAGTAATTAAACAGATAAAAGCAGAGCTCTTCTGATAGAAATGGGAATGAGAGGCCATGAATCTCTCCTACTAGATCCCTTACCTTAATGCCCTTAAAGGTCTTAAGTTTGTTATATGAAAGCTATGGAGGGTGGTTTAGAGTACATCTTAGGAAAATAACACCACCACTACAATTCTTCTAAGCTATACTATATGTTGTCATTTTTAGGTGCTATTGAGTCTGCTCCACCTCACAGTGACCTTTTGTACAATAGAATAAAGTACTGCACAGCCCTGTTCTATCCTTACAATCTTTGCAATGCTGGAGCCCAGCATTGCACCACTGTGTCAATCCATTTTTTGAGGGTCTTACCCTTTTTTGCTGACCCTCTACTTTACTAAGCATGATATCCTTATCCTGGGACTGGTCCCTGCCATATCATTCATTATGTATACATATGTGTGTGTGTGTGTATAACTATTTTGTCCAAATAATTGGGAACAGATCAATTTAATATATGCATAGCAAAGATTGTGAGGATGGTGCAGGAGTGGGCAGTGTTTCATTCTGTTGTACTCATCAGTACCTATCGATAGCAACAGCCTTTAATACATAGCAATTTCCCATTGTATCAGTTGGAATGGCCATACTACAGACTAGAATATGATTTTAAAGTATATTAAAAAAGGAGGTTAGAGATCCAACTCCATGGCAGTGTGTTAGGTTTTTTGGTTTGTTTTTATCATTAAAAAAATTTTTTTAGAAGAACATTGCTGAGAGGAGTTCCTGCAAGATGGCAGACTAGGCAGAAAGACTGCACAGACCCTCTTCAACAAAGAAAAGGGAAACCAATTAACACAGACACAGAAGATAATCTTGGACCCCTGAGCCTT
>NW_006921841.1:4409051-4417000 GCF_000298275.1 Orycteropus afer afer | reverse complement strand
TGGAACCACTGAGACTATGGCCCCTAGCTGCCCTTCAGATCTGGAATTGAACCCACACCTGTGGTTTCCAGCCAAACAAAAGACAGGCATAAGAGTTGAACATTTGCCTCAAGTAGATACACCTCTTGGAGAGAACAATCATGGGAGAAAGAAGGGCTGCTTATGCACAGGGAGACGGCTTAGGCGGCAGGAGTGCATGGAGGAATGGACACAAGGAAGAGGTAACTATCAGAAGGAAGTGGGAGGGGAGCTGTTGCATTGTGGTAAACTGTCGTCAATGTCATGAGACAAAGTGTATGCGAACCACTGTATGGAAAATAAATTTTCTCTGTAACCTTCACCCAAATCACAATACAAAAATTAAAAAAAGAGAGAAGGATAGTGAAGAGGTAGAAAAAATCAATGAAGAATGGAAGTTAGTATAAGTTTTTTTCTCATCACATAATATAACTAAGCAATCGATGGTGAATAGACAGTTAAGCAAATTCAGACTTTCCAAATCCTAACTTCTATGGAAAAAATTTTATGAGAACTATTATCAGTTTTTGGCCCTCAAGCCTCCCCAAATAATTATAACAGCTTATGAGTACTGTTGTTACCTAGTGCTGCTCTGACAAGAATATTCCACAAATGAGATGCTTGAAAAAACAGGACTTATTCTCTTACAGTTCAGGAGGCTAGAAGTCTGAATTCAAAGTGAAAACCCCTCAGCCTTGGGCTTCAGCTCTGCTTCCAGCTCATGGCCCACTTAAGCTAGAGGCTTTTCTTCATTCAGACAGCTGCTGGCTGCTGAGGCTGCCAAGCCCAACGTTGACAAATAAAAAGGCACAGTCCCAATGTTACCAAGCCATATGGCAGGTCATTAATTCAAGTCCAATGTAAGTCCCAAAGTCGGCAGAGCATGGCAGGCTGCTGAACAATGACACAGCTACATGCAGGGTCCAAGTGTGCCATGAGCTAGAGACCATTCCCCAAGGCTTCTTCTTATATACAGGAAGCAGACCACATTCCCTAAGGCAACTACTCAGCTGCTCACAGTAGATTCCACCATGGAGTTGATTACCAGTCTCATCATGGGGAATACTACATCCAGGTGCCCAGCCATGCAACCAGGCCCAGCCAAGTTGACACGCAAACTGAACTACCACAAGTATATGAGACACTGTCCGATAGTCCCCAGACATTTGAAGAATCCATGTGTATTAGGAGACATTGTACACATTAAAACATTTCAGATAGGTCTTGGATGTGGATAAATGTAATCTTACATAAAATATATTTCTTAGCAGCTGACCCTTTCAAATTAACCAAATTCTGAGAGACCAGCTCAGTTTTTGTCTTAGCAAAATTACCGAGGTGGGCACATATGCATAAAAACAAACTAAAATTATAGATATAGGGGATATAGGATATAGATATAGGATAACTACATGATAAAACTAGAAAATAAGATGAGACACTCACTGATTTATTTTGTATTTATTTTTCTCTCTTTGCCATTTAAGTACATCATAAATGTGATAGAAAATATACCCAGAATAGAGATAGAAAACATATTTGCAACTTTTAGTTTGAGTTTATGGAAATGCAACATTCTCATATCACAAACATTGTCTACACTTACACTCAGTGATTTAGTACCTGTGTCCAGGTAATTCATGGACTTTCTCAACCATTTAACCTTGAAGAAGAGATTTAGAAAGGCAGTTAACCAGAAATACAGTTGTTTATGATCCTTGAAGAATGACATTAGCTTAGATTAATCTGAAAAGCAGAACTCTCAAATGAGGAAAAAAAAAAAAAATACAGAAATTTATGAGGAAAGGGTTACTGGTGAGAAAACCAAATCCAAGCCCAATGCCACTGAAAGGATAGTTAAAAAAAAAACAAAACAAAAACTTTAGATAGATAAACTCAGATTTCCATACAGCTAAGTGGTTGTGAGAGAACTATATGGAAGGTAAGATTATTGAAAATGTTTAGTGACAGAATACAATTAGTAAATATTCCTTGTTAGGGGGATAAACAAACAAAAACTGCTGTTACAGACTTGATTCCAACTCATAGTGACCCTACAGGACAGAGTAGAGCTGCCCCATAGGTTTCCAAGGCTGTAATATTTACAGAAGCAGATTCCAGCATCTTTCTCCCCTGGAGTGGCTGGTAGATTCGACAACTGATCTTCTGGCTAGCACCTGAGTACTTAGCTACTGTGCCAGTAGGGTTCCTTTGTTAGGAAGAATCATAACAATAATTATCTGTTGTTCCAGTTCGTTCTAAAGTCACTCTAACCTTTCTGAGATAGCTACTCTGTAGAGCCATTGTATATAGTTAACCAAGATGTGCACTCACTGCACAAGAGGGTACTTCTATGGGGGTGACATTAACATCATAAATATCATGAATTTGCATATTTATTATGATAATATTCCCTTTAATTGAAGTAAAATGCCATGAGAAAGGAGCACTCTTTTTCTAATTTTATAAAGATGCCCATATGGGCTAGCAATTGTTCTACAATAGATTAAAGAAGTGTTCATTTTTCAGTAGAATCTCTTCAACTCTACACAAGATGTTCAGTGGCCAGATGAACAGATGAATCATTTTGCTTTTCTTATCATGTTCATAAATGAAATGTAACATGCTCATTAGATCTCGGTTGCCACAGTAGGCGTTGGACTCTTTCAGCTTCCTAAAGAAAAGTTTGAGAATGAACTGAAACCATTTTTTTTTTTACTAACATGATATGGAGATTTTGTAGTTTCCAACAGAAAAAAAAATTGGATATAGTAGAAGAGTTCCCCCCACCCCCACCCCGGTTTGTTTACTGCCTGGCACATAGTGATAACAGAAGAAAATATTTGTGAAATGCATGAATGTCCATCAAAACTGTCAGCTCCAGAACTGTCCAAAGCCTTTGTTTTCAGGATCAGTCCAGAGGCGAAATATTGATGGCTTCGTGTAGGATAAATATGAATGACGATGGTGATAATAAAAGTGATAATACATTGTATTACTTTAAATAGATTCTACCAGCTAATCTTTACTATACTCCTGCACTTTTCTAAAACATGCCTGTTCTATTGTATCAAGCCAGCTATTCTCCTATCCCTCTGTTTAGCCCAATTTCCAAATTCTGGCTGAGTCCTCAGGCACACTTGACATTTTCATCAAGAAAAGGAAAATCATTTCAAGTCCAAAGGATAAGCACCAACATGGCAAAAGGTCATAAAACACTAGGAGTTGCTCTTTAGCAATAGAATAGATTTTAGAAGGTAAATCCAAAGTAAACATGGGACATGGTTTGGAACAAGATTGCATATACTTCATCATCAAGGCTGTGGTACACAGTATGAGAAGGCTTCAGGGGAATTCCAATACTAGTAGAAAGGAGGGTTTTGCTTGTATTGGCTATAATAAATATGTTTTTATAATAAACAAATGGGTGGCCATAAGATGCGCATGTCTGATGCTGAAAGACAGCCTGTTTGCACCAAATAAATTACAGAAACAGTTCAAGAGTAGTTCATCTTAGAGAAAATATTATGCCTGAACTACTGGCAGGGTTAGTGTCAGGTTCAAACCAAAAACTCATTGCTGTCAAGTCAATTCAGTGTCAGATTAGGTTATCTTTTGTCTGAGTTCCAATTGCACTTGCTAAACCTTCCTCTGGGTAGTCTATTGTAACTTGGATATGTTTGGATGTTTTTCAGACACCCTATTTTAGGAGCTCTGGTAGCGTAGTGCCTATGGCACTTGAATGCTAACCAGAAGGCTGTCAGTTCAAACCCACCAGCCACTCCTTGGAAGGAAGGTTAGGCAATCTACTTCCATAGGGATACCACCTCAGAAACCCAAGGAGGGGTCACTGTGAGTTGGTTCCGACTCGACGGCATATAACAACAACATGCACTTTTTATTTTGGCCACAAACAAACTTACTTTTTTTCCTCTCAGGATGGAAAACCCCGCCGATTTTTAACATGGACACCATCCTTCTCTGTCTCCCTCATATCCTTCTGCCTGAGCCCTACCCCATCTGACTGCATTCCAAATGAATGTCTGCAATGGAGGCCAGGCTGAAGGATGCCAGTTCCGCACAAATTACAAAACATATGCAAATCATCCAAAGGGCATTATTTTTTCAAAGCTCAACTCTTTAGTTCACTGACAGTGAATGGCTTTTAAAATATGTCCAGAGAAAACAATGACCTAAGAATCTATTTGTGACATTAATTTCATTAAAATTTTGGAAAAATTTGGGATGTTCTTATTAAGAAGTAACAATGGTGAAACTTCAGCTCACTTACTTCAGATACATCATCAGGAAAGAAGAATCATTAGAAAAGGACATCATATTTGGTAAAGTAGAGGGCTAGTGAAAATGAGAGAAATCCTCAGTGACATGGACTGACACAATAACTGCAACACTAAACTCACACCTGCCAATGATCATGTAGATAGTGTAAGTCAGAGCAGTGTAATAAGGCTGCCGTGTGCTGAAGCTGACTTGATGGCAACTGACAACAATTATAGGAGTTATATTTTATCAAATTAAAATGGAAAAACCACCCATGGCTTCTGGCTTCTGGCTTGTTTTCCAAGCCTCCATGCAAAAATGAACATAGAATTAAGTGACTAATCTCAGCCTGCAGAATTGGCAATTGGCACTTCAATTGCCACAATTTTAAAAAATTTACAATGAGAACAAAAGCTTGAAGTCAATAATCATTCACAAGTATTTATTGAGCACCCACAAATTAGAAAGGGTGTCTGAAAGGAATTATGCTTGAACCATTAAAACATATCACCCATTACCTCTCTGTCTCTTTAGGTAATTGTCAAATATTTGGTGTTATTTATCATTATGTGTTACACGGGCAATAAGTTCCTTTTAATTTTTTTTAAAGAATAAGAAAACCATGTTCTTCCTTTGTCTACCTGCATACATTGATGTGATATAGTGGAGAGAATCCTGAGCTTCAAGGCAAAAGAGTAGGATTTGAGTTTCAATTCTATCACTTATTAACTGGGCAAGTTATTGAATGTCTCTGATCTGCTGTCTCTTCAACCATAAAATGAAGGTGGTAGTAATGGCTCCTGCACATCGCTTTAGGTGTGGATTCAAGAGAATAATATAGACGACTAAGCAGTCAAGCCTTATATAAATATAATTTTTCATATTTCAATTGTTATTTACAATCTGCTGAAAATCTCATGACCCACAGGTTATCTCTTAACTCAGTGGTATTCGAACTTTGGTGCATGTCAAAATTATCTGTGAGGCTTGATAAAAATACAGTGCCATGGGCTCTTCCGTCAGTGATTGGGACTCAGTAGTCTGGGGTTGGGCCCGGGCATCTGGTAGACCAAGGTTTGAGAATTACTTCCTTAACAAACCAGAATCACCCTCTCCTTCAGAATTTTTCTGTGAATATAATCATTGTACCTGCTACAGGGATCTGGCTTACAAATAGAAACTTGGATTCTGGTATAATTTGTGATGATGCATATACTAAAAACTCTTGTAAATTCTAGTGGTAAGTTCTAAATGTCAAGTAGAAGAGTCCATGGAAATGCACTCTACTTGTTGATAAGTATTTGAATTGAGGGATGATAAAGAAAATTGATATTAATTCATTACAGTTATCTGAATGTCAAAATAATAAGGAGAACATGCTAATTAAACTAAGCAATAATTACACAGAATCAGAAGTTGCCTAAAATAATGTTTTAGTAAAATGGTGTGAAAAAAGGGGAAATTTGGTCATCTTTAGTTTCCTTCTCCTTCACCATACATGAGCTAAACTATATTATCTCAATTAATGCAGATTATGAGGCCTATATTTGTTAAGACTGACTCAGTATGTTCTTAAAGAACTTTTGAACTGAAACTTTTTGAAGTTACCAACAAAAAAAGATCAGTTACCATTTCATTATTTTTCATTCTCATTCACCTCTGAACTTCCTGGTTCTGTCTGGGGCCAAAGTAAAAATTGCCAAAAGACACCACGGGAAAGGCTGCTCTCACAGTATTTCTGGCTCACCAAAAATTTCTTGAGAAAGCCAGTTTCCATGAGATTTCAGTTCCAATTTTACAGACCCAAGAAAACTCAAGATAGTTCAGATAAAGTTCAGATAAGCATTCAAATTTTCAGTTAGTTATGCCAGATGAACCACTAAGTCATTTGACATGTTCACATCACTGTTTTAGGACCAAAAGGAAAAGCAAGTAGAATTCTGATCCAACTTTTTAGAGCAGTACAATGTACTGAGAAGCCATTAGAGATTAATGGATAATTTTTAAAATTATTGTTCTTATTCAAAATAAGAATACTGATCTTTGTGACATTTTAGGGTATAAATGAGATTTAAATGAAGCAAACTAGCAACATCAAACCTTGAGCAATAGCTTGTCTGAGAAAACTTATCCTTGGAAGCTGACACAAGATATAATTTGGAGTGATAATACTTTGCCATTTGTTTATCTTTCTCAGCTCTCTCCCTCCTTTTAAACTAGACTACTGTGTAATAAAAGAGGTATAATGAAGTACTAATCCTAAGACTTTAAGATTCTCTGAAAATCAATTTCTCCTGTTGGCATGGGGGGGGGGCAGGGAGGAAGAAGATTAATTATTTCAAACAATTATGTTTTTAAAAATTATATTTGGGACCAGAAATTACCCTCTGAGGCAAGAAATAAATTCTGCATTTTTAAAAGGGCCAATGATTTGAAAAGAAATTTACTCACCAGGCGATCAAGATCCTCTCATAAATCATCATCAAAGAAAAGCATTGGATGCCACCACCACAGTCTCATTATAAGACAACTCACCATGGTTTGAAGTTTAGTACAGCAAGGTTTTGTTCTTGGATCTCATCCAAAGAGATCCAGTTATTACAAGTGCCAGAAGGAAATTGCTGTAACATGGTTCCACCTATAACACTACTTTATGGCATGAGGCCTGAAGAGAGTGATACAGCAAAACCCTATTATACCCATATACAGTAATGGAGAAAACTAGGCCATAAGGAATTAGCAATAAGTTCCATTAAGAATAAGTTTACTACAATTGTCATTCCACTAAAATTTTTACCAGTCTTCTCACCTCCTGGGAGATACATAAGCATTAACAAATCAAATCAGTGTTTTCCTCATCCAACATAAATCACCATTTGTTCTTAGCTAATGGGAGACTACCTACTTGTAAGGATGAGTAAAGTACTTTGGAATCTTCAGTTACTAAGTTTATAAATAAAGAAAAAAAATTAAGTGAATATTTTCCAGTGTAGACAACCATTCTGAATTATTTAGATAAGGTGAAATTTGATTAATACCTACAATTTTAAAGTGCCTTCTATATCTCCTTTTTTTCCCCAATTATATTGTAGTAAAGTAAATATAACAAAAAGTTTGCCATTATAATCATTTTAAGTATATAATTCAGTGAAATTAATTACACTCGGCATGCAGTACTACAAGGGTCTCTTGTGGCATAATGATAAAGCACTCAGCTGCTAACCAAAAGGTTGGCGAATTGAACCCACCAGCTGCTCTGTGGGAGAATGATGAGGCAGTCTGCTCCTGCAAAGAATAAAAGACTTGGAAACCCTATTGGCAGTTCTACTCTGTCCTGTAGAGTAACTATAAGTCATAATCACTCAATGACAGTGGGTTTGTTTTTTGTGATAATACAATCGTCAGTATCCATTTCCAAAATTTTATATCATCCCAAACAGAAACTCAGTGCCCCTTTGGAGATAACTTCCATTTCCTCCTCCCCCAACTCCCATAACCACTAATAAACTTTTTGTATCTGCATTTACTTACAATACTTGTCCTTTTCCATCTGAATTATTTGTCTCACTACAAAATTTTCAAGGTTCATCCATGTCATAGTATATATTCAAACTTCATTTTTCTTTATGACTGAATATTTCATTGTGTAT
>NW_006921841.1:4404039-4406958 GCF_000298275.1 Orycteropus afer afer | reverse complement strand
CGATGATGGGCTCAAGTATAGCAGGGATTGTGGGGCTGGCGCGGGATCGGGCAGTGTTTCGTTCTGCTGTGCATGGGGTCGCTATGAGTTAGAAATGACTCAACAGCACTTAACAACATATATATATATATGTGTGTGTGTGTGTGTGTGTGTCTGCTTATCTGTTTGTTGTTTATCCATTCATCAGTTGATAGTTACTTTTATCTTTTAGCTATTGTAAATAATACTTCAGTGAATATTGGTGCACATGTATCTGTTTGATTCCCTGCTTTCAAGACTCTTGAGTATATGCCTAGGAGTGAAATAGCTGACTCATGTGGTAATTCTATATTTAACACTGGGGAGCTGCTAAACTATGCTCCATAGTACCTGTATGATTCTATGCTTCCACCAGCAATGCATGAAGTTTCCAATTTCTCCACATCCTCAGCAACACTTGTTAGTTTCTGTTCTGATGAAAGTCATCCTAGTGGGTGTGATGTGTTATCTCATTGTGGATTTGACTTATATTTCCCTAATGACTAATAATGCTGAGGATCATTTCATGTACTAATTGGCCATTTATATATCTTCTTTAGTGAAATGTCTACTCAAGTCCTTTGCCATTCGTTCTTGTTAGGTGTTGTCAGGTTTGTTCCAACACATAGTGACCCTATATACAACAGAACACTGCCCAGTCCCAAGCCATTGTCACAATTTTGTGTTTGAACCCATTGTTACAGCCACTATGTCAATCCATCTCATTGAGAGTTAGTTATCTTAGTTCTCTAGTGTTACTATAACAGATATACCACAAGTGAATGGCTTCAACAAACAGAAATGTATTCTCTTACAGTTTAGGGGGCTAGGAGTCTGAATTCAGAATGCCTTCTATAGGGGCTGGGTGAAGGCTCCTTGACCTTGGGCTTCATCCCTGCCTTCCAGGCCCACTGGAGTTAGTTGGAGGCTTTTCCTGACTCATGCAGCTGCTGGCTGCTGAGGCTGATGAATCCAAGTTCGACAGGTAAAATGTCAAATTGTTGGCTCACAAGCAAAGGCAACAATCTCAAGATTGGCAAGCAACATGGCAGGCCACTGGTTCAAGTTCAAGAACTGGAGATGAACACTCAACCAAAGGCAGAATCCTTTCTATATGTACTAGAAACAGGCCACACCCTGAAGGCAACTCTCCTTCAACTGATTAATTGCTCACAACAGATTCCACCATGGAGGTGATCACTCCACATCTAATCTTATCATGGGGAATAACTACAGCCAGCTGCCAAGTCCCTCAAAATCACGGCCCAGCCAAATTGACACACAACATAACTACCACAAGGATATTCCTCCTTTTCATTGACCTTCTACTTTGCTAAGCATGATGTCCTACAGGGACTGGTCCCTCCTGATAACATGTCCAAAGTATGTGAGATGAAGTCTCACCATCCTTACTTCTAAGGAGCATTCTAGCTGTACTTTTTTCAATGAAGATTTGTTCATTCCTCTGGCAGTCTCTGGTATATTCAATATTCTTCACCAACACCATAAAAGAAAGGCATCAATCCTTCTTCAGTCTTCCTTATCCATCATCCCACTTTCCCATGCATATGAAACTATTGAAAATACCATGGCTTGGGTTGTTGTTGTTGTTATGTGCGGTCAAGTCAGACTCGACTCATAGCGAGCCCTCCTTGGGCTGCCAAGGCAGTATCACTATGGAAGTAGATTGTCCAATCTTCCTTCCGAAGAGTGGCTGGTGGGTTTGAACGACCAGCCTTCTGGTTAGCAGTCAAGTGCCTTAGGCTTTATCCTACCAGAGCTCCCTGGTGGGGGTTAGGCACACATTAGTTGTCCAGGTGGCATCTTTGCTTTGTAACACTTTCATGAGCTCTTTTGCAGGAGATTTGTGCAATGCAATACATGATTTGATTTCTTGACTGCTATTTCCATGGGTGTTGATTGTGTACATAAGTAAAATCCTTGACATCTTAAATATTTTCTCCATTTACCTTGATGCTGCTTATAGGTCCAATCATAATGATTTTTGTTTCCTTTATGCTGAGGTGTAATCCATATTGAAGGCTGTAATCTTTGATCTTCATGAATAAATACTTCAAGTCCTTTCACTTTCAGCAAGGAAGGTTCCATCATCTGCATATCACAGGTTGTTAATAAATCCTCCTTCAAGCTCGATGCCATGGTGGTCTTCATGCAGTCCAGCTTCTTGGATTATTTGTTCAGGATACAGATTGAATAAGTATGGTGGAAAGATACAACTTTGACACACATCTTTCCTGATTTTAAACAATGCTTTATCCCCTTGTTCTGTTCAAATGACTGCCTCTTGGTCTATGTACAGGTACTGCATGAGCATGGTTAAATGTTCTGGAATTCCCATTCTTTGCAATGTTATCCAAAATTTGTTATGATCTACACAGTTGAATGACTTTACATGGTCAATATAACACAGGTAAACTTTTTTCTTGTATTCTCTGCTTTCAGCCAAAATCCATCTGACTTCAGTAAAAATATCCTCCCCCCACTTTTTACTTGGGTTGTTTGTCTTTTTGTTGTTAAGATGTAGAAATTCTTTATATATTCTGGATATATATCTTACTAGATATACGGTTCCTCAAATTTTCTCCCATTAAGCAGATTGTGCTGTCACATTGTTCACAAAGTCCGTTCATGCAAAAAATCTTTTAATTTGATGAAATCCAACTTATCTATTTTGTCTAGTGCTGCTCATGCTTTTGGTGTCATATCTAACACATTATTGAAAAACAAGGTACTATAGCATTACTCCTATGTTTTGTTCATTGCTGGTGTATGGAAGCACAACTAGCTTTTGTATGTTGGTATGGTACCCTGCCACTTTGTGAACATATTTACTAGCTTTAGTAGCTTTGTGGGAACTCCGTGGCATCAGGCCTAAGGCCT
>NW_006921841.1:4392698-4403939 GCF_000298275.1 Orycteropus afer afer | reverse complement strand
TATATAAAAGATCATGACTGCTAACTAGAAGGCTGGCAGTTCAAACCCACCAGCCACTCCTTGGAAGGAAGGTTGAGCATGAGCAATCTACTTCTGCAGGGATACCACCTCGGAAACCCAAGAAGGGGTTGCTATGAGTCAGATCTGACCTGATGGCAGTGGGTTAATAGCTTTGTGGAGTCTTTGAAAGTTTCTATATATAAAAGATCATGACATCTGAAAATAGAGATTGTTTTTCTTCTTTCTTTATTATTTGACTACTTTTTATTTCTTTTTAACTGCCTAACTGTTTTGGCTAGAACTTCTAATACAATGTCAACTAGTACTGGTAAAACTGGGCATTCTTGTCTTGAACCTAATCTGAACCAGTAACCAGTTGCTGTTGAGTCAATTCTGACTCATAGTGAGTCCATGTATTTCAGAACTGTGTTTCATATGATTTTCAATGGCTGCTTTTTCAGAGATAGAGAGCCAAGCCTTTCTTCAGAAGCATCTCTAGGTAAATTTGAACCTTCAGCCTTTTGGTTAGCAGCCAAGCATATTAACCTTTTCACCACCCAGTGACTCCAACTGATCTTAGGGAAAAGCTTTCAGTCTTTTACCATTGAATATGATGTCAGCTGTGGGTTTTTCATAAATACCCTTTATCATGTTGAGGAATTTCCTTCTATTCCTAGTTCTCTGTGTGTTTTTATCATGGATGGATGCTGAATTTTTCAAGTGCCCTTTCTGCATCAAGCAAGACGCTCATGTGGCTTTTTTCCTTTATTTTATCAACGTGGTGCATTACCTTGATTGATTTTATGTTAAACCACCCTTTCATTCTGTTCTGGTTACCTAGTGCCACTCTGACAGGAATATACCACAAATGGGATGCCTTTAACAAACAGGAGTTTATTCTCTTACAGTTTGGAGGCTTTAAGTCCAAGTTCAAAGAGCTAGACTCTAGGGGGTTTGTGAAAGTCCTGGACCTTGGGCACCAGCTCTGCCTCTGGCTTCTGGCCCACTGAAGCTAGAGGCTTCTTTTCACTCAGGCATCTACTGGCTGTTGAGACTAACAAGCCCAAGGTTGACAAATAAAATGGCACAGACACCATATTACCAAACCACATGGCAGGCTATTAATTCAAGTCCATTGGAAGTCCCAAGGTCACCAGAGCATGGCAGGTTGCTGAGCAACAACATGACTACTTACAGGGTTCAAGCGTGCCATAAGCTAGAGACTGTTCACAAACCTGTTTCTTATATACGGGAAGCAGACCACATACCCAAAGCAGCTACTCATCTGCTCCAATAGATTCCACCATGGAGTTAATACCAATCTCACTCTGGGGAACAACTACATCCAGCTGCCCAGCCACTCAACCAGGCCCAGCCAAACTGACACACAAATGTCACCACTACACATTCCTTGGATAAGTCTTGATCATGATGTATAATTCTTTTAATGTGATGTTGGATTCAGTTTATTTGTATTTTGTTGAGGATTTTTTTGCATTCATATTAATAATAGATAACTGTCTATAGTTTTCTTTTCTTGTGGTGTCTTCTTCTGACATTAGCATCAGGGTAGCATTAGCCCGATAGAATGAGTTAGCATATATTCCTTCCTCTTCTATTTTTTCAAAGAGTTTGAGCAGGATTGCTGTTAATTCTTCTTTAAATATTTGGTAGAATTCCCCAGTGAAGCCATCTGGTCCTGGGTTTCTCTTTATTGGGAGTCTGCTTTCCTTTAATTCTACCATCTTAATTTGGGGATTGAATTACTCTGATTATTTACCTACCTTTACTATACTACCAAATAATTACTGACTCATACAGCAGAAGGATAGGCCTGTATAGTAAGTATGAGAAGAAATGTGCCTAAATTAGCAATTCTTCAATTTTGAAGTAGATGAAGCAATTTACTCTAATCATGTATTATTTCTAGTAACTTTTTTAAAGTGTAAATTATCTGTAATTGACAGTATTAATTAAAATTTATATTTAGATTCTAACTTAATACTCATATATTTATAAGGAACTGCTTAAGTAAATCATTCCAAGATCAAAGAAAGTATGCCATAATTAGTATACTATAAAGATATCAATGAGTATGAGTTTTGATATTCAGTTGATTGAAAATCACCTGAACAATTCAGCATGTTCATCTAACCTAATGCAACCCTTGCAAATAATAATACTGTGTTTGACTTCTTTTTCTTCTCCGGACCTCTCATTTGCACAGAAACATGGCACGTGGTAACAATGAAGTAAGGAATCGTAGAAACAGAAAGTCAAGTATGTATAGAGACTACAGATATTTAAATCATTAAATATGAAATATAACATGTTGAAAATTAAAATATTTCACCATTGTGAAAGTGACACTTCACTTTATATACTTACATTATACAGTATACATAGTTATGTGTATACTGCTAATACTGTAAGTGTGAGATTCTTTTTTCTCTGTATTTTAGAATTTTCTTCCTACTGAAATAAGAGAAAAAGTCAAATAATACAATGATTAGAGTACTGGGACAAACAACAAAGTTGATAACCTGAGCTATGAAGTATTTCTGTGGTCAAAAAATGAGCTGGAAATAGTAACTAGAATTAAGTGGAAGATTCACGGAGATGTAGACTTTTGAGATGTATAAAGTGATGGTCTTCAGTTAATCCTAAAGGAGAGGTGATGTGAAGTAGATAGGATCTGGGTGTATAGTGCAGCCTTTAAGACCACTTGGATGGTCGAGAACTAGACCCAGACATTAGACGAGCTTGCCTGAAGAACAGAACTGGTGTGAATATAAGGTTAATGAATAGGCTTCAGATAACCTGAATAGTGCAAAACGATGATCAATAACAAGAAGAATCCCTCGATTTGGGGGTGGCAGGGGGACAGCAAAGTGAAACTCACCAGAATGGGATAAAAGTGGAACAAAGTCCAAAAGAGAGATCTTTGGGGAAAACATCCAGAAATTCTTACCTCTTTCAGTGAGCCAGAAACTCTCACAGAACTCTGAGCAGCAACAAAGTAAAAGTACAGGGAAGTTTGGGCATAGGGCAACCACCTAGCTCAAATGTAGAGTGCAAGAAGACTGACAACTTCTATTAACAAAAGGGAGAACCTCACTAAACTTAAATAAATGCAGAGAGGAAGTGGGAAGCTCCCTTATCACAGTGGTTTGTGTAAGGTTGTCTAATATCCAAACTGCTTGGAAATTTGAGTTGAGTAAGGAGCTAGAGCCTGAGTGCCCATTAGATGTTCCAGACAAGCCAAAGATGAGCAGATATCACACATTTCCATAAGAAATCTGTACTTATGTTCTGATGAATTTTGAATTTTCTAGGGGATTTCCACTCCTCAGAAGGAAGGTTGGGCAATCTACTTCCATAGTGACACCACCTCGGAACCCCAAGGAGGGGTCGCTATGAGTCGGGTCCGACTCGATGGCACATAATAGCAACAACAGGGGATTTCCTATTGAGGCAGGGCAGGTTACTATCCAAGTTCTTTTTGATAAAGTTTGATATTGTCTCTAATGAACAGAAAAGTAAAGGAATTTGTCCATTCCTACCCGAGATAGGTGAAAAGAGTTAAGCCTCCGAGGGTTGGACAATGTGGTGGTGATGCTGTTGGAAACTACCTTTATGTGAAACTATCTTTATGAATTTCCATGTTTAAAGGGGAATCTCCAGTAGAGAGAGGCAGTAGATAAAGCAGCTTCTTTCTTTGTCTTACTTTCATTCTTTCTCTTCCAAAATATCTGATGGACTACTGTCAGGGCCAATAGTTATCAGTAGAATGGAACACTTCCTTCCATGAAAACATGGAGATCATTTCAAAGGACATGGCTATTGAGCAAGCTGACACAGCAAGCTAACTGAAAATTTAGGAGTAGAGGTTCTATTGTTGCTGTTGTTGTTATGTGCAGTCGAGTCAGACCCGACTCACAGCGACCCCTCCTTGGGTTGCCGAGGCGTATCACTATGGAAGTAGATTGCCCAACCTTCCTTCCAAGGAGTGGCTGGTGGGTTTGAACTGCCAGCCTTCTGGTTAGCAGTCAAGTGCCTTAGACACATGCTACCAGAGCTCCCAGATGTTCTGAGTCTTATGTTAATAAAGGATATAGGTGGTTGTTGCTGCTGCCGCTGTTGTTGTTTTCTAATCATTCTTATCTAAAGAGGCAGAAGGAAACCTTGAAGTGGAGTAGAGAGAGGTTTAGTGAAACTTTAGAATCCTTACAGATGTGGACAGCTGTAACGTTCTGCTACTTTCCCATTTGCTGTATACAAAAAATAAAAAAAAAAAAATTTAAAAAAAAGTTTACTAAATAAAGTCTAGTATTTACTTCTATAGGTAAATCCAAATAGAATATTGGAGTGACCTCTGAAAATGTTTGCATTCATAAATGTGGTCTTTCTGAGTATTTCAGTAGCCTGCATGGTGGTTCTCACATAGAAGGTAGAATGCATAACTGTGATATACCAAGTTACCTCAGATGATAACTCCCAAATCCCATCCATATAGATCTAGTTTTATTTCTCTAAAACAGTAAGTTTTTTCTAATCGGTTTAGCCACTTTTGAAGTGGGAGGAAATTAAGTTAGAAAAATAGTTACATGAGTTCTGATATATGCAACATCAAATAGACAAGACTAATTAAAAGAAGTGTTTACAAAATCTAGAAATGAAAACTGTGCTTTTAGAAGATGTTGGGCATTTCTATGCAGGACAGACTGGAGTTTGCATTTCATATCTATTTTGGACTACAGTGAATGTTATCAAGAACTCAAAATGTACAACTGGTACTATTAATATATACTCTCTGCAGTGGCACTTGTGTTATTTTGCAAATTCTCATCTTCTTAAATTCCGGAAGTACAAAGGCTGCTTTACTCTTCTTTCACTTCATTCTACTCAGGAGAGGATTCTCTGAACTTGCACAAGACAGTCTTACTGTTATAGCTCTGTGCACATTTTATGTGTGTTGTAGTGCCCATTAAAGTGTCTAGCACAACACCAGACATAGAGTTGTTTTTGTTAGTATTAGTTGCGGTTGACTTCAACTCATGGTGACCTGATATATAAGAGAACAAAATGTTGCTCAGTCTTATGCCATCTTCACAATCATTGGTGTATTGTTGTTGCTGTTATGTGCCGTTGAGTCGGAATCATAGCGACCCATCCTTGGGTTTCCGAGGCAGTATCACTACGGAAGTAGATTGCCCCATCTTCCTTCTGAATTAGAGCCCATAATTGCAGCTATTGTGTCAATCCTTTTCATTGAGCGCTCATTCATCCCTCATTTTTGCTGACCTTCTACTTTACCAAATGTGATGTTCTTTTCTAGTCATTGGTCTTTCCTGATGATGTACCCAAAGTAAGTGAGTCAGTCTCATCCTCACTTCTAAGGAATATTCCAGTCGTCTTTCTTCTACAAATGATTAGTTTGTTCTTCTGGCAGTCCAATATTCTTCGTCAATACCACAGTTGAACGCATCAATTCCTCTGTCTCCCTTTCTCATTATCCAACTTTTGCATGCATATGAGATGACTGAAAAAACCATGGCTTGGGTCAGTTGCAAATTAATCAGCACAATGACGTCTTTATTTTCTAAAACTCTATGAAGAAGTCTTTTATGACAGATTTGCCCACCCTGTGGATCACAACAGACACAAGTAGGCAATCATAAATGTTTGTATGTGGAATGTGTCTGGTCTGGTTTATATGACATGTGCCAGTGGTGTGCTGGAACATGTTCATATGAGCTGTGGAGAGTTTGTGCACATCTTTTCCCAACCTGTGTTCAGTGTCCTTACCTTGGTAGCTTACTCTTAGTTTTCTAGTGTTGCTATAACAGAAATAGCATAGGCGAATGGCTTTAACAAATAGAAATTTATTCTCTTACAGTTTAGGAGGCTAGAAGTCTAAATTCAGAGTGTTGGCTCTAGGAGCTTGGTGGAGGCCCCTCAACTTTGGGCTTTAGCTCTGATTTTCAGGCCCACTGGAGGAAGCTGGAGGGTTCTTCTGACTCATGCAGCTGCTGGCTGCTGAGGCTGACGAATCCAAGATCAGCAGATACAATGGCAGATTTTTGGCTCACAGGCTGTGAAGGCAACATTCCTCAGATCAACAGGAAACACAGCAGGCCACTGGTTCAAGTCCAGGAACTGGAGATGAAGATAGGCCAAATGCAGGATCCAAAATGAGCCAAAAAGCTAGAGACCTTTCCCAAAGTTTTCCACATATGCTGGAAACAGGCCATACCTGGAAGGCAACACCCCTTCCACTGATTAGCTCCTCACAGCAGATTCCACCATGGAGATGATTACACCACATCCAATCTCATCATGGAGAATCACAAGTGCCAAGCCACCCAAAGCCAAGTTGACACACAATCCTAACTACAACACCTTGGTAGCTTGAAATCTGCCTTGGTGGGAAATTTTACAACATGGAAATTGGCTCAAGGCTCCCCATTCTCCAGCTAGTTGTTAAACATTTACCAATACACACTGCTTTCGTCCTCTACTGAAATGGAAACTCCTCAAGGTGGATCTTCTCACTGTAACTAGAGGAATAATATTTTGTCAAAGCAAGAGCATGTTGTTGTTAAGTCAATTTCAATTCATAGTGACTTCATGTGGCAAAGAAAAACTTCTCCATAGGGTTTTCTAGGTTGTAATATTTATGGGAGTATATTGCCAGGCTTCTCCTGCAGAGTTGCTAGGTGGGTTCGAACCACCAACCTTTCAGTTAGCAGCCACGTGTTTAGCCCCTGCACCATCGGTCTTCCTTAGGCAAGAGATTATAGCATTCATAAACCACATGTGAAGATTCTGTCCAAATGATTTCAAGTCTTCTAAATACAAGCACTGTGTCTTCCATTTCTTTAGCAGCTATACTTTCATGTGAGAATTGTACTTTGAAGAACTATTTCTATCCTTTTTACAAATCATTTTTAAAGTCAAGAAATAATTGGTGTATGAAAAAATTAGTTAAGACTTTAAAATTTGCTTTGTTGAATGACCAGGAAATTAAATGGTCTGATTAAAGAGTTTTGGTGGTTTATTGGTTAAGGCATTTGGCTGCTAACCAAAAGGTTAGTAGTTCAAACCCACAAGTTGCTTTGTGGAAGAAAGACAAGGCAATCTGCTTCCATAAAGATTTACAGCCTTGGAAACCCAATGAAGGTTGCTATGAGTCACAATCGAATTAATGACAGTGAATTTGGAGTTTGGTGAGTTTGTAAAATTGGAAAATATATATACATGGTAGAAAGTTAATTCCATTGCATTAAAATTAGACTTATGCCCTCACGGACAGCCAGACACTGTGGGAGAGAGATCTAATGGTTCTATTGACTCAGGACCATAGTACTGGGGGACACCAGACTCAATTGGCACAATGAAATACATAAAAATCTTGTTCCACAACCTATGTTCGTGAGTACCAACTGGGGTCTTAAAAGCTTTGAAGTGGCCATCTAAGATGCAGCTAATGGTCTCCTATTGTTGGAAACAAAGAAGAGTGCAAAAAACCAGGGGCATTTGGAAGCAATCAGCCCTAGGACATGATGGACCTTGAGTTAGTGCTTCTACAGTGGTGGTTACTGGGAAGGGAGGGGAGGAGACTGGGTTAGGGTTGGGGATGGTAATTGGGGAGTGAAACCAAATGTACATGAAATGTTGAATGTAAAACAAACTCTGCTCTGTAAATTTGCTCCTAAAGCACATAAAAAATAAAAAATTAGACTTATGGAGAGTTCTGTTACTATCTGACAAAATAATTGCTTTTTAGCCAAATGCTTCTTAATACTTTGTGTCTAAAATAGGCTTTGCAGTTTTCAAAGATGACCAAGCTTTTCCAGCACACGCATTGCAGAGTTATATTTTTTAGATTAAATTAATTGATTAATGCAAAGAACAATGCCCAGTGCTCTTTGGAAAGCAGTACATGTAGTTTTTAGGAGCAGAGACTGTGGGGCCAAACTACCAGGCTTCTACCCCATTACTCATTTTATAAGCTGTTGTGGTGTAGTAAACTACTTAGTGTGGCTTTTCTACCCATAAGTCTTTGTAAACTCTGAGGTGGAATTGCCATGAGCAACTGAGGGGCTCCTGATTACTAAAGTTGTCACCTGGGGTATTTGTGTTGGGAGTGGCACAAAACAGTGTTCTGGGAGGGTCCCTCTCTCTCTCTCAGGTGCTTAGAATTCTGATATTATGATTGATTGATTTGGTCACTCTGCTGGGCTCAAAAGGAGGCCTCCTAGAGGCAGAACTCTGTCTCCTGGCTGAGGAAAGACATGCGCCTGAGAGACACACACTTCTGGGAAAGAGATGCAAGAGACATGCATTGCTGAGAGAGACGCCGAGGGACATGCATTGCTGGAAGAGAGACTGTGAGAGATGGCGGGCTGGGAGAGAGACTGAGCATTTTTCCTGAACTTGGATTGTAGCCTGGTGCTTCCCTAATAAACCCCATAATCTGTGAGTTCTGTGTGGCCACTGCAGTGAATTATTGAACCCAGGAGAGAGGTGGTGGTTGCTTTGGGAAGAAGGGTTGGTGAAAGGGCTGGAGGGAGGCAGCATGTCTGGCCTTGCAGGAATAGGCCTTGGGTTATTGATGGTGACTCTGTCTTCCTCTTGTGCAGTTAAAGGAGGTCAGAAGATGTGGCCTCCTTGCCCCTTTAGCAGCTGTGTAACCTTAGGAAAGTCACTTAACATTTGACTGCCTCAGGTTTCTCATATGTACAATGGGAATGATAATAGAATCTGGGTTTTTTTGTGTGGAAATTAAATTAAAAATACATATAAAATACTTGAAGTCATGCTTAGTAATCCATAAGTGTTTGATTAATCCTAATTATTATTACTACTATTTATATTCTGTATCCCTCTGAGCATAGAATCTTACACATACTAGATATTTAATAAATATTTCTCAACTGGCCAATTAAATAAGCAGGTTCAGGTATGAAGCAAAGGGATAAAGGCTTGGTATATTTAAGGCAAGTCACCACACACTCATTTAATAAATGTTTATTAAATAGTAGGAATACAGTGGTGAACAAAACAGGGAAGATGTCTGATGTCATGAACTGTAGATTTGAACTCTGTGGTGTAGTAAATTACATGGTATGGCTTTTCTAGCCATAGTCTTTGTAACTCCCACCAGATTACTGGATGGGACCATGCAATTCAAACTCCTGATTGTTAAAGTCATCCACCTAGGATATGTCTGTTGGAGCACCATGAAGTAATCTTCTGGGAAAGTTAGCTCTCTTTCAGGTGTGTAGAATTCTAATGTGGGATTGGTTGCTTTTGCCATTCTGCCAGGCTCAAAATGAACCCTTCTAGAAGCAGAAAGAATCTCTCACTCCCGCTGAGAGAGTGGCGCTGCTGAGAGACATGCTACTGAAGAGAGGGACTCCTGGCTAAGAGATGGTGGCAGTGAACCAAGAGGCACAAGACAGAGTGGCAGGTTTACCTGCTCCACAGAGGCAGAGGCCAGGCCGAGAGGCCGAGAGGCCGAGAGGCCAAGGGCCAGAGAGTTACGTCTAAGGACACAGCAGAGGATAGACTGTCCTAATAGAAGAACTCTATCCTTAAAGCTTTCCTGAACTTGAATTGTAGCCTGTTGCTTCCCTAATAAACCTGATAATCTGTGAGTTCTGTGTGGCTACTGCAGCAAATTATCAAACCCAGCAGAGAGGTGGTGGGTGTCATGAGAGGGATGGTTGATGTCAAGGTTGGTAAGGGGCTAGAGGGTGGAGGCATGTCTGCCCTCATAAGAATAGGTCTTGGGCTGCTGATGGTAATTCTGTCTTCCTCTTGTGGAGTTTGAGGAGATCAGAAGATGCTGCCTCTGTGCCCCTTTAGCAAGCTCTATTAAATTTACCCAAAATATAGGGAATAGATCCTAATATTCAGGGGTTGAAAAAAGAGTCTGAATTGTAAACTTCTTGACCTCACTTATGAAAGATTACATTATGTCAACATATGAGTTAAAGTAGAAAGTTTTGGCATGTGTAACAGAGGCTCACTAAAAACAAAACAAAACAAAAAAACACTGCCATCCAGCTGATTCTGACTTATAGTAACCCCAAAGGCTAGAGTAGAATTGTCCCATAGGGTTTCCAAGGCTGTACATTTTTACCGAAGCAGACTGCTACATCTTTCTTTTGCAAAGTGGTTGGTGGCTTCAAACCACTGACCTCTGGGTTAGCAGCTGAGCATTTAACCACTGTGCCACAAGAGCCTCACAATAGCTGTTGCATAAAGAACATAGAATATGCTTTCTTATATAATTTCTCAGAGGCAAGTAGTCCAAGACTCCAAAAAAGTGCCCAGGCTTCTTACATCTTGTCTCCACTAATGCTGGTACGTTTCTCTGTCTGCATGGTCCAGGATAGCTCCTCACTAGATCCACATTTCAAGCAGTGTGTTGGAGGAGGTAACATGCCCCTTCTGTTAAGAGACACATAAATAAGAAGTTAAATACTTCACTTCTGCTCATAATCCATTAGGAGGAACTTCACATAGTCACTCCATCTACAAGAGAGGCTGAAAAAATATTTTTATTTTGAGTAGCTTGTATCCATCTAAAATAAGAGAAAAGCAGAGAAAAGATCTTGAGAGTCAGCTAATAGTCTCAGCACATTCCATCCCTTTGGCTACTTAAATATATGGTGAAGTCTGTGAGAGCTGAAACTCAATGGGATTGTGTTGTTTTTCCAGATCTTGCAACTTTTCCCCCTTTAACAAGATGTATTCTTACCACTTTTCTCTCTCTCATTTTAGTGAAAAATATTTGAGTTTTCCTTCTCTGACTGGTTTCCACCTTATACAGGTTTTACAGTATATGTGCATTATTCAACCTTGAAACAGAATACACTCATGCTTTGTCCAAGGAATACAAGGCCAAAGCCCCATCCATTTCCTGCATCTAGATCAAGCTCCAGGAATCACTGGGTAAACTCAGCCCTCTATAGCTGGTACCACCAGTATTATGGTGACCTGTAAACGAAGAGATAAGGAATCTGTCACTGAATACACAATATGAAACATAGGAGTAAGGACAGGATAACCAACATAAAAACACCTATAGGAAAAGGAAACACACAGCTGCCATCAATCCATTAAGAATTATCAAATTGTTTGGGAAAGGAATTTGGACACTCTGCCATTGCTGTCACTGCCTTTGGTCAGGCCATCTCGCAGTTGTGGCTTTAGGTCTCTGGGAGGATT
>NW_006921841.1:4388383-4392598 GCF_000298275.1 Orycteropus afer afer | reverse complement strand
TTTTTTGTTGTTGTGGTAAATATATATGCAACAAAACATTTGCCATTTCACATGTACAGTTCAGTGCCATTAATTATGTTCATTATGTTCAACTATCACTAATATCTGTTTCCACATTTTTCCATCACCCTTATCAGAAAGTCAATGTGTCCTAAGCATTGAGTTCCATTTTTCTCTCCCTCTCACCTCTCCCTGGTAATCACTAATAAACATTCCTCTATGTATACTTGCCTATTCTAGAAATTTCATATAAAATTTCATATAAGTGGGAAAATTTTTTCTTTTGTGACTGATTTATTTCACTTACCATGATGTTTTCAAGGTTCATCCATGTTGTAGCAGATATCAGGACTTTATTTCTGGGAGGATTTCTTTTTGTCCATTGTCTTCCTTGGCCACATCTGAAGTAGATATTGGAGAGTATACTTTCTTGAGACCAGTACAACTTCCACAGCCTTCTTCTTGCTGAAGTCAATTTATGAATCCAGGAGTTGGATTGATTTGTCACAGGTCTTGGCAGGCCAGTTTCTGGCTTCTTTGGCAATGCTATCCCCTTATAGCTTTAAGAATGCCTTCCAAGCCATTTGTTTCTGCTCAGTTCCCTATGTGTGTAATAACAGCCAAAATTCTGGTCTTGATGTAGATTTTAAGGCTAAGGGTTTTGGTCTTTATAAGGACCTCAGAGGGACCCTCTTCCACCTTTCTGGCTCACATGGACAAGGTCTTGCATCATAATTCACTCATCAGTCAAGAGAGTCCTTGTGGGTGATCCACTCACTCCTGGCCACAGTCACTCAGACTTGGTTTTAGGGCCAGTCTTCCAAGCTGTCCTTAGGCCCATAAACAACGTGCAGCTCAGCCTGAGTTAACCAATAATTATCACTCTTTTAGCCCAAGTCTGCAGCATAGTCTGTTTCCTTTCACTAAGCCTCCAAATAAAAGGTGGCCTCAGTCAAGACTCTTCACACCTAGAACTTTAGAAAGGGGTCTTCTGTGGTTTTTTGCATAGAAACACATGTCTTCTCTGGCTTTTCCCAGCACCCTAAGCTGCAGAGGCCAGGAAAATAAACATGCTTGGCAGGGAATTAAGACACTGGGAAAAAGAAAAGACTTTGAGACATAATCCCTGGAGATATGAAAGAAACTGCTTCACCTCTCTAAGTCTAGAGTAGCTGGCCTCCAAGTTGCTCCATTTCTTTTCGTCTATAACCTTTCTAGATGTGTATAACTATATTCACCACTATAACTATATCATCAGTTAGTTTGTTGTACTAGTGTGGCTTGTGTGTTGCTGTGATGCTGAAAGCTATGCCCTGGCAGACTTCCAAGGCATCCTCTTGGCCCACAGGAAACTCATGGGTCCTCATCACATGAAACAGTAGAAGTACAAGTTGTACCATTCTTAACCTCTTCCCTAACCCTCCATCAAGGGCTGTTCCTTATCATTCACCCAGGAAGAAGCAAGCATGAGTGACTCTGTTCACCAGCCGCCAAACAAGCAGGATCACATATCAGACTTCTAGAATCCTCTCTCCACACTTTTCTGCAGAGCAGCTTGTAGATGTCCCAGCATAGCAAGTCTCCAGCTAAGGACAAGGTCCCAGTCTCTCCTTTTAGACTTATAGCCTCTTACATGTATTGGAGAAATGCCACAGCTCTACCCATTAGACTGAAAATCTACTAGTTCAATGAGTTCTCTACTTCACCAGATTCTTGATTTTCTAGTCTTTTCTACATCTATAGGAAATAGTGGGTGATGAGGAACATTAGAAGCACAGTGGTTAAAGTGCTCAGCTGCTGACTGAAAGATTGGCAGTTTGAACCCACCTATCACTCCATGGGAGGAAGAAGTGGCAGCCTGCTTCCGTAAAGAGTTACAGCCTTAGAAACCTTATGGGGTTGTTCTATTTTGTCCTATAGGGCTACTTGAGTTGCAATCAACTAAATGGCAAAAGTGGATGATGGCATTAGAACCACTCAGCTACATTTCAGTAAATTCTGTAGAAATGTACCTAGGAGCACTTTTTAAAAATGTGTGGGTACTTATCATCTAGTGTTCCCTACTCTGGGAATTAATCTGACATTGTGAGGCCTGAGTCCTAATGGCCTTCAGGTAATTCTTTAACCAGAAGTCTTTAGTGCCAGGGATTCTAACATGTCCCACATCTCAGGGCTTTTATCTCCCCTCCAGATTCCAGTACGTATCAGAGCTTTACCTGGCTCCTGCAAGTCTCCCTCGCATCAGGACTTTACATCCTCCCTAGATAATTATTCCCTAACTGGACTTTAGGGTCAGGGATTCCAGCACATCCCCCCATGTCTCAGAGTTCTGCCCTAGACCCCTTAGCAACAACCAATCATCTGTACCCCTTTGCCCTGGTGCTACTCCACCCTATATTTTTCCTATAAAAATGTAATAGTAAGAGAGCACGGGGTCTTTTGCCCAAGCTGCTGTGTCGGTGTAAGCAGGGACCCTAGCTCGAGCTAGCAAATAAACTTCCCTTTTGCTTTTGCATTATCGTGTTAGTGGTGGCTTCCTCGCGCCGACACTCCTTTCTGAACACGGGCTCAACATTTGGTGCGTTGGCCGGGAAAGGAAAGTTCGGAACAGGTGAAGTTGCCTGAGATAGAGGAAAGTTCAGGGGCCGGGAGGACCAGAATGCATCCTTTGCGTAAGGACACTGGTCCATCAGGAAAGGTTGGGAAGTTCAGGAAGCCGGCAGGACCAGAATATGTCCTTTGCGTAAGGATACTGGTCCATCAGGAAAGGCTGGAAACCGGCGGACGCGCCAGATCGGGAAACCGGCGGATGCGCTGGAGGAGTTGGCCCTTCCCCAACTGACAGGCAGGCTGTGGGCGCTTTTTGGTAAGAGTAGCCCCCTTCAGGGGAGGGGCGGAGGCACCTCCAATCTGTGAGATCTCTTCTGGGTGTCGGATATTTGTGTTGTCTGCTTTGGTGTCTCCTGTTGTGTGGCCACTTGTCTTTTATTTGTTCTGTGTTTTCCTAAAGGAGGTTGAAATGGGACAGGGACAGACCACCCCTCTGTCCCTGATGGTTGAACATTTCTCAGAGTTTAAAACCAGAGGATCTAATTTGTCTGTGATAATTAAGAAAAATAAACTAATAACTTTTTGCTCTTCAGAATGGCCCTCTTTTAAGGTAGGATGGCCTCCGGAAGGCTCATTGGATAGAAAGGTGATCACAGACATATTCGACCGAGTCCAAGTGCCAGGCCCCCGTGGACACCTGGACCAATTTCCTTACATTTTAGTGTGGCAAGATATGGTGACTAACCCTCCCCCATGGCTAAAACCTTTTCTTCCGAATCTCTCTGTTAAAGTGTTAACATCCTCACTCGGGACTAGTGAAAAGGAGAAACCGAGATGACCTGAGTCCCGAGCAGCTGTTCCACCAGTTTTGCCTGATTCCCAAACTCACCCTGATCTGATAGATCTAGAAAGTGGCATGTCTCCACCTCCCTATGCCCCTACGCCACCTTCCCACCCTCTCCAGGCTCCACAAGTATCGGGAGGAAGTGGAGCAAGTGCTCCAAGTGCGCCACCCATCATTACGGGCCCAGCCTCGGATCTCCACCCACGCCAGAGG
Organism: Orycteropus afer afer; assembly: GCF_000298275.1. NCBI lineage: Eukaryota > Metazoa > Chordata > Mammalia > Tubulidentata > Orycteropodidae > Orycteropus > Orycteropus afer. The sequence goes on along the minus strand of NW_006921841.1, from coordinate 4,388,991 downwards.
GGCTCCCAGGAAGCTGAGGCCCCATCGTCCACTGTCCAGGCGCTGCCCCTCAGAACGATAGGCCCGCCTCGTGAGGACAGAAGCAGAACCTGGCAGTACTGGCCATTATCAACGTCGGACCTGTATAACTGGAAACCGCAGAATGCCCCCTTTTCTGAAAACCCCCAAAGCTTGCTTAATTTGTTAGATTCTATATTGTTTACTCATAACCCCACTTGGGATGATTGTCAGCAGCTATTGCAGGTTTTGTTCACCACTGAAGAAAAAGAGAGAATCTTGACTGAGGCCAGGAAAAATGTGCCCGGAGACAATGGACAGCCGACAACGCTTCAGAATTTAATTGACGCTGGGTTCCCGTTACCTCGTCCAGGTTGGGATTTTGAGCAATGAGAAGGTAGGGAGCGTCTCCAAAAGTACTGCCATATTCTAATGGCCGGTCTCCAAGAAGCAGCAAGGAAGCCGACTAATTTGGCCAAGGTAAACTCAGTCAAGCAGGAGCCGACAGAGAGCCCTGCAGCATATTTAGAGAGGTTGATGGAAGCGTTTAGACTGTATACCCCTATGGACCCGCAAGCCGATGAGAGTAGAGCAGCAGTGGTCCTATCTTT
>NW_006921841.1:4348720-4387593 GCF_000298275.1 Orycteropus afer afer | reverse complement strand
ATATTCTTTCACAAAAATGGTGTCCAGGTTACCGATGGGGAAGGCTCCCCTCTACAGTCCTGACAGTTACCTTACACAATGAATACCGCTTGTATAAAGGTGTAGAAGACCAACGTACAGGCTTAACGGATATGGCTCCGTGGCTGGAAGAGTTTCCCCAAGCCTGGGCAGAAACTGGAGGAATTGGATTGGCAAAACACCAACCGCCCATTATTGTGGACTTAAAACCCTCGGCCATTAGAGTCTGACACTTGGCACTAGCTCGATATCCCAGCTCTCCCAGACTTCGCCGACAGTATCCCATGCCCAGGGAAGCCCGGGAAGGCATACAACCCCATATCCAGCGGCTGTTATGGGAAGGGGTATTAAAGAGGTGCCGGTCTGCATGGAATACACCTTTCCTCCCAGTAAAGAAACCAGGGGAGAGTACCGACCAGTGCAGGATCTGAGAGAGGTAAATCGCTGAGTTGAAGACATACATCCCACAGTCCCTAACCCTTACACGCTGCTAGCAATCTTCCTCCAGATCATGTGTGGTATACTACCCTGGACTTGAAGGATGCTTTCTTTAGCCTACCCTTAGCCCCACAGAGTCAAGACATTTTTGCCTTTGAATGGTTTGACGAAATGGATAAAGTCCTCGGCCAGCTGACCTGGACAAGGTTGGTCCAAGGGTTCAAGCACTCACCCACTTTGTTCAACAACACCTTGAGTGACGACTTACATGAGTACCAGGGTCAAAACCCACAAGTAACTTTACTACAATATGTGGATGACTTGTTAATAGCAGCCCCCGACTGGGCAGGGTGCCTTGAAGCAACCAGGAAACTTCTCACCACTCTGGGAGAGCTGGGATATCGAGCTAGTGCCAAGAAAGCTCAGATAGCTAAGCCAGAAGTCACATACTTGGGGTATAAGTTGAGAGCTGGGCAGAGGTGGCTCACTGAAGCCATGAAACAGACTATCCTACAGATTCCCCGACCCACAAGACCGAGGCAGATAAGAGAATTTTTAGGAACAGTAGGTTATTGCTGGCTGTGGATTTTAGATTTCGCCACAAAAGCGAAGTCACTCTATGAGCTCAGTAGAGAAGGGTCAGAGTGGGACTGGACTCCAGAGAGGGACTCAGCTTTTAAAGAACTTAAGGAAGCACTCCTTAAAGCCCCAGCATTGACATTACCTGACCCCACTAAACCATTTCATCTGTTTGTCGATGAGAAAAAAGGAATAGCCAAGGGGGTCCTGATACAACAACAGGGGCCATGGAAGAGGCCAGTAGCATACCTCTCAAAGAAATTGGATCTAGTAGCAGCAGGATGGCCCCCTTGCTTGAGAATTATTGCTGCCACCGCTCTGCTAGTTAAAGATGCAGATAAGTTAACCCATGGACAGACTTTGAAAGTAACCACTCCCCATGCCATTGAAGGAGTGCTCAAACAGCCTCCGGGGAGATGGATAACCAATGCCAGATTAACTCATTATCAGAGTCTATTACTTGACACTCCAAGGGTACAATTCTTAGCCCCAACAGTTTTAAACCCCGCCACCCTGCTACCTAACCCTGACCTAGATCAACCTCTGCACGACTGCTCAGAAATACTCGCAGAGGTAAATATGGTGAGAAAGGACTTGCAAGACTGCCCGTTGGAAAACAATGACCTCGTCTGGTTCACGGATGGAAGCAGTTTCGTACAGGATGGACTAAGGTATGCGGGGGCCGCGGTGGTAGACAGCTGGGAGGAAATTATTTGGGCCAATGCTTTATCGCCAGGAACTTCCCCTCAGAAAGCTGAACTTATCGCCCTGGTGAAAGCATTGGAAAGGGCGGAGGGAAAGAGGCTAACAGTGTATACTGACAGTCGGTATGCATATGCGGCTTTTCATATACATGGCGCCATCTACCGGGAGCGTGGGTTCAGAAACACAGAAGGAAGAGAAATAAAGAACCAGACAGAGATCCTTTGCTTGCTGTCAGCTGTGACCCAGCCGCGAATGGTAGCGGTGGTTCACACCCCGGGACATCAGAAAGGACACTCCCCTGAAGCAAGAGGCAACCGAGCAGTGGACCAGGCAGCTAAGAGAGCTGGCCTCCAAACGGTACGAACTTTAGTAACTAACCTACCGTGCCCGCAACTGGAACCCCTGCCCCCTACTCCCAACTACTCTGAACAAGACATACAGTGGGCTGAGAAATCACCACAGATAGAAAAAGATCAGAATGGATGGTATATGGACTTGGAGAGAAAACTGATTCTCCCAGAAGAATTGGGGCAGCATCTTCTTACACACCTCCACCAAGTGACTCACTTAGGGGAACAGAAAATGTTGGAGTTACTGGACAAAGGGCAGGTCCGTATGCACCACCAGAAGCAAGCGGCTCAGAGTGTGGTAGACCAGTGCCGGGCCTGTCAGGTCATGAAAATAGGGAAGAGGAAGAACACACATGCAGGTACGAGGGGGAGGGGGAGGGAGCCAGGTCGTCATTGGGAAATAGATTTCACTGAAGTTAAACCAGGTAAATATGAATATAAATATCTCTTAGTGTTAGTGGATACTTTCTTGGGATGGGTGGAAGCATAACCTACTAAAGGGGAAACAGCAGTAATAGTGGCCAAGAAAATTTTAGAAGAGATAGTACCCAGATATGGAATGCCTAGAACATTAGGATCAGATAATGGACCAGCTTTTGTAAGTAAAGTTATCCAGGGTTTAGCCTCAACTCTGGGGGAAAATTGGGAACTACATTGTGAATATAACCCTCAGAGTTCGGGGCAGGTAGAAAGAATGAACAGAACCCTAAAGGAGACCCTATCTAAATTGGCAATAGAAACTGGCAGAGATTGGGTGACCCTCCTTCCCTTTGCGCTCTACCGGGCTAGGAATACCCCGTACACACTGAATCTAACCCCATTTGAAATAATGTATGGGATGCCACCCCTTATTATTTCCAACCTGGAAAAATGTCCCAATGACTTGTCAAAAGATTTAATTTTGGGGATGAAAACTCTCCAAATAATTCAGAAGGAATTATGGCCCAAACTCTGAGCCATATATGAAAGTCCTTTTATTGGACAGGGAATGGACCATGGAATAGAACTGGGAGACTGGGTATGGGTAAAGAGGCACCAGAAAAAAACACTGGAACTGAGACGGAGAGGACCTTATGTTGTTGTTCTTGTAACCCCCATTGCTGTTAAGGTAGACGGAGTCAGCGCCTGGATACACCACTCCCATATCAGGAGAGCTAACCAGACAGAACAGCAGTCTGCACGAGTGAATTGGAAAGTGTACTCCGATCCTGAAAACCCGCTGAAAGTCAAGTTAACGCAGCACCATGGAGATTAGAGTCCTTCTCATCCTCACCTTAAGCTTCTACTGCCTCGCGATAAGTACCGCGACTCACCAACCCTATAAAGTTACATGGCGAATTCATGATGGACTAACCCATGAAACCTTAAACTCCACCACCCATACCACCCCCCTTAATGTATGGTGGCCTGATTTATTTTTCTCGCTCGCAACACTTACTGACTGTTCCTGGGATGAAGGTTTTATCTGTAAGATGGGGTTTTTTGCATGCCCTGGGTACAAAAGAAATGTCCAGCAGTGCGGGGGGCTCGTTTGGTATTACTGCAAAAGTTGGAGTTGCGTGACTTCTAATGATGGGGAATGGAAGTGGCATGTAAAAGCCCAGGACTATGTAACATTCTCCTTTGCCAAGCCCAGACATACTTATACGTTAGGATAATGTAAGGAATGTGACTGGGTAAAAGTCTCGTTCACTGAACAGAGAAAGAAGGAATTAGCTAAGTGGAAATCCGGGCTTACTTGGGGTCTCCAAATTTGGTATAAAGGATACCCGTCTGGGGTGATAACCATTTTACAGGAAGTAGAGCCATTAGATACCAGGCCAGTAGGTCCAAATGAAGTGTTAAACCCCCTGGGAAAAGCAACCCTACCCCCTACCAGAAAGATGGTGAAAGAATCGAGCACTGTAACCCCTGATGTTACAGTAAGTGTCCCCCATACAACTCCAAGGGTCCAAGCCAATCCTCAGGACATAGACCTCTTTGGAATTTAATGCTAGCAGCCGCCAAACACTTAACCGTACTAGTCTTAACCTGACTCAAGCCTGCTGGCTCTGTTACGATGTAAAACCTCCATTTTATGAAGCAATAGGCATTAATACCTCTTTCAGCTATTCTCATGACCTAAACCCAAAGAATTGCTTCTGGAAAGACCATAAGGTAGGAGTTACTATACAACGTATAACAGGAAAGGGCATATGTGTGGGGAAATCCCCCAATGCTCAAGAGCGTTGCACCTCATATACTGAAATAAACCCGTCCTTTAACTGGATCATTCCCAGGGAAGGGGGTTGGTGGCTTTGCTCAAGAGCTGGACTTTTACCCTGTTTAAACTTGAAAGTACTTAATCAGTCCCCAGATTATTGTGTACTAGTAACGGTTCTACCCCAAATTCTTTACCACCCAGAGGAAGAGATGTATATACACTGAGGCAGAACTAATAGAGTAAAAAGGGAACCAGTAACTGCAGCTTTTACTTTAGACACTCTATTTGGCTTAGCAGGGGCTGGTTTAGGAGTGGCTTCATTAACTTTGCAGAATCAAGGCATGACTTCCCTGAGGGCAGCTATAGACGAAGCCCTTGAAAGAATAGAAGCCTCTATCACACATTTAGAGAAATCTTTAACCTCGCTATCAGAGGTCGTGTTACAGAACCGCTGGGGGCTGGATCTTATATTTCTCCAACAAGGAGGATTGTGTGTGGCTCTAGGGGAAGAGTGTTGTTTTTATGCAGATCATACGGGAGTGGTTCGGGAATCTATGGCCAAGGTACGAGAAGGACTTGCCCTAAGAAAAAAGGAGCATGAAACTCAGGAAGGATTGTTCGAATCTTGGTTTAATAACTCCCTGTGGTTGACTACCTTGGTATCTACTCTCTTAGGACCCCTCATAATCCTTATAATTATATTGACTTTTGGCCCCTGCATTATAAATAAGCTTATATCATTTGTGAAAGACCGAGTTAATACTGTGCAACTTATGGTCCTGAGACAACAATATCAGTCCTTATCTCCTGTGACACGGGATGAAGATTCCTCATATGAGTGACAAGAAAAAGGGGGGAATGTGAGGCCTGAGTCCTAATGGCCTTCAGGTAATTCTTTAACCAGAAGTCTTTAGTGCCAGGGATTCTAACATGTCCCACATCTCAGGGCTTTTATCTCCCCTCCAGATTCCAGTATGTATCAGAGCTTTACCTGGCTCCTGCAAGTCTCCCATGCATCAGGACTTTACATCCTCCCTAGATAATTATTCCCTAACTGGACTTTAGGGCCAGGGATTCCAGCACGTCCCCCCATGTCTCAGAGTTCTGCCCTAAACCCCTTAGCAACAACCAATCATCTGTACCCCTTTGCCCTGGTGCTACTCCACCCTATATTTTTCCTATAAAAATGTAATAGTAAGAGAGCACGGGGTCTTTTGCCCAAGGCGCTGCATCAGTGTAAGCAGGGACCCTACCTCAAGCTAGCAAATAAACTTCTGTTTTGCTTTTGCATTATCATGTTAGTGGTGGCTTCCTCGCATCGACACTCCTTTCCAAACATGGGATCAACAACATCTCAGACAATAAAAAGGAGCTCTAGTGGCATAATGGTTAAGTGCTCAGCTGCTAACTGAAAGGTTTTCATTTTTAACCTACCAGCAGCTCTGTGGGAGAAAAGACCTGGCAATCTCCTCCCATAAAGACTTCAGCCTAGGAAACCATATGTGGCAGTTCTATTCTGTAATATAGGGTCACAATGAGTCAGAGTTGACTTGACAGCACCCAAAGCACGCGCGCACACACACACACACACACACAAAGTTTCATTCAACATTCTCTTGCTAATAGTAATAATAATGGCAATAAAACAATACTAACTCACACTTAAAATGGTGCCAGACATTGTTCTAAAAATTCATGTTTATTAAATGTTTAACTGTCTAACAACTATATAAGGTTGTGTCTCTATTTTATAGATAAACTGAGGCACAGAGGATTTAAGTAACTTGCCTAAGTTCCTATAACTAGAATCCCTTGATCAGGGATTCAAAAACAGGCAGCTTAGCAGGAGAGTTTGTGCCCTTAACCACTACATGCCCCTGTCTCTCCTTATTAAGAGAATTAGAATTTATCCTGACTGTAATGAACTTCATTGTTTAAATGAAACATATAACTAAAGCATAAGAAAATCTGATCTAGAGGATAAAAGAAGATAATATAGGTGAAGAAACAACCCTTGATGCTTAAGTAGGAACTTGACAATCAATGATAATAATTAACATTATTTTTCTCTCTGTGTGTGGCAGTTGGTACCAAGTCAGTACTAAGAAAATCCAGAACAGACATTCTTGTATATATAAATGTGCCCTCTCTCATCTCCAAATCAACTGCAAAGATATTGAAACTCACAAGTCCTTTTCCTATACAACAACCAAAGGATGAGAACGGTTTCCCAAGTCAAAAATGCAGCCAGCCATGAACATATGCAATAGTTTGTTTCCTGTTAGGTGTATTCCTTTGAAGACTGAGCCAAAGATTCAGAGACAAGATTGAGAAACTGAGCCTAAGCTCTATGATCCTCATTATGCCCCTTGTGATATTTGGAGCTGTGTGTCAACTTGGCTGTATGCAGTGGCCTACCTTAAGTCAAGTTGAAGTACCAAACCTGCCTTGGTATAATGTAGAAGGTATCCAGAGGCTTAGGGAAATCGGCCTGTTAGAATGGATTTATCAGATTAGAATTTAGAGCCAGAAATGGATAGTCCAGAAGACACACCTTTCACCAGTACAGTGAGGAATAAATTTGTGAAGGGAGCTCCAGCATCCTTGAAGACTGCTGTAATTGCTATTTTATGTAAACCTGATTTGACAGTGGGTACTTCCCTAATTGAACTAAGACACTTAACTACTATGGGGCTGATTGGACCATGTGGTAGTAGGGGCCAAGTGGCAACAGTTAACTGACAAAGGCAAGGTGGGCGTGGTTACCATAATGGACAGCAGAGTGGGAACACTAAACAGATTAGTCTGACTCGTGTGGAATTATGGCATTGACTACTTGCTCATGGTGTTCCTAGTAGTGAAATACATGGCAAGCCTATTAAATATTTACTTGATCTGTATAGACAGAAGAATTCTAGGTCACATGAACAACAACCTAGATTGAATTGCCAGAATACAGAGTCACCACCTCTCAATCAATTCCCAGACTTGAGTCAGTTTACAGACCCACAACCCCTTGAATGAAGGGGAGGCCAGGTCCCTTTGAGGAAGGACCCCACTACATTGCCAAAAATCTATAATGTGACTCTTTCTTCCAGCCTGCCCCAATGGGATCTGAGGCCTTTTATGAGAGTGACAGTTCATTGTGGAAAAGGAAATAATCAGAATTTTCAGGGATTACTGGACACTGGCTCTGAATTGACACTAATTCCATGAGACCCAAAGCATCATTGTGGCCCACCTGTCAGAGTGGGGGCATATGGAGGTCAAGTTATTGATGAAGTCTTAGCTAAGGTACGTCTCACAGTGGGTCCAGTGGTCCCCCAAACCCACCCATGTAGTGATCTCCCCAGTTCCAGAATGCATATTTGGAATAGATATACTAAGCAATTGGCAAAATTCCCACATTGGGTCTCTGACATGTGGCGTAAGGGCTAGTATGGTAGGAAAAGCCAAGTGGAAGCCATTAGAACTGCCTCTACCTACAAAAATAGTAAATCAAAAGCAATACCACATCCCTGGAGGGGTTGCAGAGATTACTGCCACCATCAAGGACTTGAAGGATGCAGGGGTGGTGATTCCCACCACATCCCCATTTAATTCACCTATTTGGCCTGTGCAAAATGGATGTTGGAGAATGACAGTAGATTATCATAAACTTAATCAGGTGGTGATTCCAATTGCAGCTGCTGTTCCTGATGTGGTTTCAGTGCTTGAGCAAATTAGTACATCTCCTGGTATTTGGTATGCAGCTGTTGATCTGGCCAATGCCTTTTTCTTGATACCAATTTCAAAAGATCATCAGAAGCAGTTTGCTTTCAGCTGGTAAGGCCAATAGTATACTTTTACACTGTTTCCTCAAGGGTATATCAACTCCCTGGAAGTGTGTCATAATTTAGTCTGTAGGGATCTTGATCGCCTTTCCCTTTCCTAAGACATCACACTGGTCCATTATATTGATGACATTATGCTGATAGGACCTAGTAAGGAAGAAGTATCAAAGACTCTAGACTTATTGGTGAGACATATGTGTGCTAGAGGTTGGGAAATTAACCCAATAAAAATTCAGGCACCTTCTACCTTAGTGAAATTTCTAGGGGTCCAATGGTGTGAGTCATGTTGAGATATTCCTACTAAAGTGAAGGATAAGTAATTGTATCTGGCTTCCCCCACAATTAAAAAGGAGGCACAACATCTGATGGGCCTCTTTGGATTTTGGAGGCAACATATCCCTCATTTGGGTGTGTTGCTGCGGCCATTTTAACAAGTGACTTGGAAAGCTGCTAGTTTTGAGTGGGGCCCAGAACAACAGAAGGCTCTGCAACAGATTCAGGCTGCCATGCAGGCTGCTCTGCCACTTGGGCCATATGATCTGGCTGATCCAATGGTGCTTGAAGTGTCTTCTGTAGTAGAGATGCTGTTTGGAGTCTTTGGCAGGTCCCTATTGGTGAATTGCAATGCAGACCCTTGGGATTTTGGAGCAAAGTCCTGCCATCCTCTGCAGATAACTACTCTCCTTTTAAGAAACAGCTTTTAGCTTGTTACTGGGCTTTAATAGAGACTGAATGCCTAACCATGGGCCACCAAGTGACCATTAGGCCTGAGCTGCCCATCATGAACTGGGTGTTGTCTGAGCCACAGAGTCATAAATTTGGACATGCACAGCAGCACTCCATAATTAAACAGAAGTGGTATATCAGAGATCGGGCTCGAGCAGGACCTGAAGGCACAAGTAAGTTACATGAAGAAGTGGCCCAAATATCTATGGTCTGCACTCCAGTCACATTATCTTCCCTCTCCCAGTCTGCACCTATGGCCTCATAGGGAGTTCCTTATGATCAGTTGACTGAGGAAGAGAAAACTTGTGCCTAGTTTATAGACGGTTCTACGTTATATGCAGGCACCACTCGAAAGTGGACAGCAGTGGCACTGCAGTCCCTTTCTGGGACTTCCTTAAAGGACAGTGGTGAAGGGAAATCCTCCCAATGGGCACAGACCCCTCAGGAATGAAGGTTTGGGTCACCCCACCAGGCAAAGAACCACAACCAGCTGAGGTGCTTGCTGAGGGCAAGGGAAATTCAGAATGGGTGGTAGAAGAAAGTAGTTCTGAATATCAGCTATGACCATGTGACCAGTTGCAGAAATGAGGACTGTGATTGTTACATTTCTTCATTGTATATGTGCATCAAATATTTTTGTTTCCTTCTGTTATGAACTGTGAAATGTAAATAAGGTTAATGTGTTTTGGTTGTACGTGTGTTAGCGTATCATGTTAGGCACAAATATAACTTTATAATTGTCCTTATTTAGAGATTATATATGGTTAAGAATATATGTACAACTTCCAAATTGACAAGTGGTGGACTGTGATAGTTAGAGCTGTGTGCCAACTTGGCTGGACCACAATTCTGTGTGGTTTAAGCAGCTGTGATGTGGTTATTTACATGATGGGATCAGATGAATATGTTTTGAGCAGCCAATCCATTGAAAGGGAGTTTCCCTAGGGGTGTGGCCTGCTTCCAGTTTATTTATGGACATGCTGGGAAAAGAGACACTCTTCTGTGGATCAGGATTCTGTTGTGCTGCCTATAACTGTCTGTGAGTGAACAATCCACCATTCGGCCTGGAGATCTTGGATTCATCACTCATTGGAGTCAACAGCCAGTATACTGCCTGCCAACCACTCTTCAGCCCCTGCAGCTGTGAGAGTTGGGAAAAGCCTCCAGCATGATGTTTGATTCAGGAATTTTGGACTTGCCAGCTTTTATAAGTGTGTGAGCCATTTTTCTGAGATAAATTTCTTTTTCTCTTTCTATATAAGCTTTACTGGTTTTGTTTCTCTAGAGAACCCAGTCTAACACACCCCTTCATCAAGTTCCCAACAGAGCCTGCTGTGGTAGTTATGTTTGTGTGCCTACTTGGTTGGGCCTGGTTGAGTGGCTGGGCGGCTGGTGGTAATTACTCCCCATGATGAGACTGGCAATTAGCTCCATGGTGGGCTCTACCACAAGCAGCTGAGTAGCTGCCTTTAGGATGTGGTCTGCTTCCTGTATATAAGGAGAAGCCTTGGAAATGGTCTCTAGCTTATGGCACACTTGGACCCTGCATGTAGCCATGTCATTGTTCAGCAGCCTGCCATGCTCTGCTGACCTTGGAACTTACAATGGACTTGAATTAATGACCTTCTGTGTGATCTGGTAACATCAGGACTGTGCCTTTTTACCTGTCAACCTTGGGCTTGGCAGCCACAGCAGCCAGCAGCTGTCTGAGTAAAGAAAAGCCTCTAGTTTCAGTGGGCCATGAACTGGAGACAGAGCTGAAGCCCAAGACTGAGGGGCTTTCACCCAGCCCCTAGAGCTTGGCATTTTGAACTTGGATTTAAAGCCTCCAAATTGTAAGAATAAACTCCTGTTTGTTGAAGCCATCCCATTTGTGGTATATTTCTATCAGAGAGGCACTAGGTAACCAGAACACCTGCTGAGTGAAGAGAGACCCTAAATTTTATTCTTCTACATCAGGCAAAGTGTCAAAACTAGTCCCAGACAAAGTGCTGTGCAAAAACACTGATATGATGTAAATATCCTCCATGGATTGACCAGAGCAGTAGAAAATTCCAGTTTGAGGCTAGTGATACCTGTATAAACTGGATGGGTTTTAGTTTTATAAAGCCCAAGGTATTAGGGGGAAAGACTTCATTACCTGCAGTTTAGTCTGAATTAAAAGGCAAAGCAATTGCACAAAAACTTTCATTTAATTTTTAAGTGGGATTAGACCTACACTAACTTTATGACATTAGGTTACTAAAAACAAATGGCAGCTTCTCACATGCCTTAGGAAAAATTTGGGACTTATATAATTTTTCCAAATTATGAAGCATTATGCCCAAAACAAGCAGATAGAAAGGGCCTAGAACCAAATGTACCCAGTCTTACAGCTCCAAAAAAGTGACTAGAGAACAGCAATTTCAGTTTTTGTTTTTCCATTCAAGTAGAAAGGCAGAGTGGTGGAAAGAAAGAAGCAGGTTTTAGTCTTGTCTCTGCTACTGGAGTTGTGTGTTCTTGGGGCGAGTGGAAAAAAAAAAAAACAAGAGTGAATTCTTTTTGTCTCGGTTTTCTCATCTATAGGGACGCTGGACTTGGAAAATCCAAATTTGTATTGGGAATTTAATTATTAACACTCAAAGGAAGTATAAATAAAAAGAGAAAGAATACTTTAACTAGAGCTAAAGACAACTGAAGAAGTAAGTGTCCTCAATCTGTAGATGAACACTACCTCCCCTTTGTAATTTGATGGTATCCAGAAAACCCTCTGGCTCCCAAGGGTAGAGGAATGAAGGTGTGTGGAGAGGACATCACACGGGTAACTTAAATGTTTTTCCAGAACCAAAGAAGAGTCTATACAACCTTACTGGTAGAATGTGGTTGGTCTCTCTCTTGAGAATATGTGAATCTTTTTCAGAGTGTACAGAAATATTAAGTTCTCTATTACTCTACCATCCAGAAAAATTCAAGACCTTAAGTGTTGATTCAAAATCAAACCCAGATTAAACTAATATTTTGTAATCAAGTTCCTCTACCAGGGCTGATACTGATTCTGGTGGGCACTTAAGTAGCTTTTTGGTTGCCAGGGACATCTTACCAGGAGTGTATTAAAAATAAAATAATGCACTGGCTTTGCAATACTAAAGCAGAGTCCATAAACCACAATATCTCTCTGTGAGGAAATAGACTTCCTGTCTGCTATTTTTTTATGTGCCCAATTAAGTGCAGATTTTTGGCTGCATGAACAACAGAACTGCAGCATTTTTTCCAGAAAAACCAAGAAATGAACTAAAAACTAAACAAGAAAGTCTTATAAGAAGATAGCCTGATAAGTGCTGTGAGATAATATTTTTTCTCATTTTATACCTGATATCTTTTAACCTGGATGTGACCAACCTCAAGCATAGTGACTTTAGATCACATTTCTAATGCTCTGGCAACTCCCCATCCCAGAGGGATTTTCAGTGAGTAAGGTGAGTACATTTCAAGGCCTTATATGGAATAAAATAGCAGGGCACTAAGGCCGGGTGGGTGGTTCAGCAAGTAGGGTGTCTGAGAATTAAAAATCAAAGTTAACTGAGATTCTTTGATGGAAAATAAGGCCGGCTGAGCTGATTCAAAAGAAATAAGAACCTGCCTGAAACCTAATTGCCAAAATAAAATTGAACATGAGCATGTGAGGTCTAAAAAAAGTTTATATGTTTTAACTTTAGTACTGAGTTACACACACCTGGGCAATTCCTGACTCAAACCAGAAGTTAGAATGCTAGAATCCTGTGAGAAAGACTGATTTGGAATACAGCATCAGTGAGCTCCTAGCTGAGCTTCACTGAAGTTCTCTCTGCTACCGTGGACCCAAAAAGTTTAAGATAAACTTATATACACTTCTCAAATCTGGATAAAAGCCCAATTGATGGGGTTCAATTAGGTCAATCTTTTTCCTATAAGTAGTTGTAGAAAAAAAGTACCTCAGTGCTAGAGTTAGAATGAGCACAGGTCTTGGAGACTTCGGCAGTTATGGCAGCATCAAGCACATGTTTCTTTGTCTACACTGTAGAAGGAAAGGGCAACAATAATATTTTTAGGAAGAAGCTCAAATTAACTGAAAATACCTTTACTGTTATATGCAGACTCCAGACTGTCCACAGGACACCTTTTCAAGGCAAATAGATTTAGTATCTTCTGAGCCTCTGGCTTTGACATTATCAAGAGACAGGGTACAGAGCAAAGATACAGGATGCATTCAAGGTTTGATTTGCTTAATCATTCTGCTCTGAGTAAAAAGTGGATAAGATTTTCTTCCACGCCTCTCTGCACCACCTAGTCCTCAAATGCAGTTTTAGTTCATTCAAATACCCCCTAATACTTTATTGTTGGTTTGGACAAGCTATTTAATGTTTTCCCTTCATTTTCCCCATCTATTAAATGTGTTTGGTAGGTTATACTGTATATATTTTATTCTGACAGGATGTTGGCAAATTGCAAAATATAGCTAAAAATTATTTAAGATCTTTCAGGAAAAATGAAATATATATGTGTGTGTGTGTGTGTGTGTATATATATATGTATATATATATATATATATATAACCTTTCAATGGGTATAATTCAACCTCACGGTAAATCCAAACCACAATTGTTGTTTTCAAAATAAAGATTATAAATAGGGAGGCAAAATAAAAACATACACCTCAGTGTAGACTGTTGTTGTTATTTGCCATCAAGTCGGCCCCGACTCATAGCGACCCCTCCCTGGGTTTCCGAGGCAGTATCACTACGGAAGTAGGAATGCCCAACCTTCTAGTATGTGAATATTAATGTGTTTGTATGTTCAATGAAAAACGTTGACTTGTAAGGAAGGGAAAAAAATATCCCCAGTGCCTAAACTGTAATGTCGGGGGTGGGGTGGGAATCTGTGTTTTTGTAATTTATTGGCTAAGGCAATTTGATAACCTTATTGCATGTTTATGAACAAATGTGTGTTGTTTCACTTTTTGTTATTCAAAAGGCTCAATGCAATCTCTTTTTTGAAATGTAGATGATATCAGACATGAAATAAGCTTGTTAAACTTCTTATCATACCCCTCTCAGGAGTCCGCATGCTTTGTGGAATGGCTTCACTGCTGTTGAAGAGTGCCCTCCTAATGAAGCCAATTCTGACTAATGCATATTCCAAGAATAATACTTGACCAAAATTGAATGCAATTCTCTTGGACTTATTATAATTTTCTATGACAGAGAGCAGAGGCTAAATTCAGTGTAAGGATTGTTTTTCTTCTAATCTCGAGTCTGCCAAAATTTGTTTTTACTTCTCCCCCCACCCGCAAGTCATCACTCTTGGAATGATGTAGTGATCGCAACCAACTGGGAACTTTGCTGGCATCTGTGCAGTGCCCATTTTCACCACATTCCCTTACCCGTTAAATAGATTTTTGGTATGGAAACGGAAATATTCCTAAATGGAAGAATCATTAACAGAGCAATGTCAAGAACAGCCTTGAAATGAGGTATCTGATATTCCATATGGATAGTGCACTTATCACGCAATGTAAAAGACATTTGAGGTCTGTAACTTCCTTTTTTACATAGAAGGAAACATGGGAGTGAATCAAATTGATACAAGAATTTTAAATATGTGTGGTCGCACAAGTTAGAGAAGATTATAAATTCAGCATTAGAAACCAAAAAGAAAAAAATAATAAGCCACAGGTAGTATTCTCATATTATATTTGTTTGAGCTGTCAGGACAAAATACTGAAGAGAAATATTTTTATGACATGGAAACTAAAATCTGCTTTCCAAAATTATTTTCCACTAACCTAAAGCTATGTATCATTGTGCAAACCTAGAGACTACTGTCCTTGCAGAGTCAAACCTTTCACTTATAAATTCCAAAAAGGATGCCTACTTCAAACCCATCAGCCACTCCTTGGAAGGAAGGTTGGGCAATCTACTTCTGTAGTGATACTGCTTCGGAAACCCAAGGAGGGGTCACTGTGAGTTGGGGCCGACTCAACGGCACATACCGATGACGATGATGACTTCAAATATACATGCATACTAGTGGAGATGTAGTCAAGCCTCTGTCATGATCCTCCAAGAAGTAGGACTCTGCTTCCATGGTCCAGGATCACATTGTTTTGACACATTCTCATGACTGATCCAGGGTAGATGCCAAGATCTCTCTTCTCCTCAGGTACAGAGGCAGGTTACTCTAACTTCATTGCTGTTGTTATTTGGTGCCATCAGGTCAATTTCAACTAACAGGGACCCCATGTGACAGAGTAGAATTGTTTCATGGGGTTTTCTTTCAAGTTGTAACCTTTATGGGAACAGATTATCAGATCTTCCTCTTATGTAGCTGGTGGATGAATTCGAATTGCCAACGTTTGGGCTAGCATCTGAGTGTTTAAATGTTGCCCCACCAGCATTCCTTACTAACCTTGGTACTTTATCTTTCCCTTTTAGACTCTGAAGATATGGTAAATACACCAACTCTCTCAAAAGGGACGTGAGGTACCAAAGGAGTGTGGTGCTCTCAGTTGGATGGACCACATGTCTTCACAGATCTTGAATAGGTTTAAATTGAAGGCAAAGCCTATAGTCTAGACCCCAGACACAGCACATCTTGGCCTATTTTTTTTCTAACAAATGAGAACTGATAGCAGAGTTCAGTGCAAACTACTTGTAGGGATTCAGTGAGCTTGGATGATTTTTATCTCCATAGTTCACTGTATGCTTTCCTTTGTCTTTCCCATGACCCTTAGTCATGTCACCAAAAGACCTGAAGCAAATCTTTAAATTTTAAAAACATTCCTGTGAAGTTAAGTAGACTTAACTTCATATGCCCAACCTATTATTATTGTTGGGTGCTCTGGTGGTATAATGCCCAAGGCATTTGACTGCCAACCAGAAGGCTGGCAGTTCAAACTCACCAGCCACTCCTCAGAAGGAAGGTTGGGCAATCTACTTCCATGGTGATACAGTGTCAAAAACCCAAGGAGGGGTCACTATGAGTCAGATCTTTGCTTACTAGACATGAAGAAAAAAGTAGGTGTCTACTCCTTCCTCTTTTGCTGTATCTTCCCCTTTATAGGGCTTATTGAGTACAAAGAACTTCTTAGACTAGCACTACCCATTGATGCGCCCCCAGGAGAAGCATACAGGAACTAATGAGAACGTGCCACACACCTGTCATGGCTGCTGGACCACATGCCTTGTCCTGGTGTCTAGACAAGCCTTTGTGCTCCACCCAGGACTCAAAGCACAAGCAGTACCGTGGAATGTAACATCCAGGAAAAAGGGCAGAGAATCAGAGATTTCCTTCAAACATGGAGACAATTATAAGCAGTGGTGTAGAAAGACAATGCTGGTGGTCCACAGAAATTTATCAGTAAGGGAGAATGATAGCAGCTAATGTTGATTTAGGTCTTTAGCTTACAAGGTGCTTTCCCTTCAATTTTTAAATCCTCACTTTATCCTGGGAGGTATCATTTTCCTTATTATTCAATGAAAAACTGGGACACTGAGAGGTTCATTCATCCAACAAATATTTGTTGAGATCTTACTATGTGTTAGATAGTGTTTGAGCAGCAAAGTAGACAAAATTGTTTCTCTCAGGAATCTTGTAATTCAGTTGAGGGAGAGAAGGGAAATAGACACTAGATGACTGCATAAGTAAAATATATAGCACTTCAGATAGTGAGAGATATTATGGAGAAAAACGAGTGTGCACAATGATTAGAGATTACAAGTGGGGGAGGGGGATGCATTTTTATTGTAAATAGGGCAGTCACAAAATGCTTTGCTGAGCAGATAACATTTGGACAAATAGCTGCTGAAAGTTAAAGAGCTAGTCAGATGGTGATCTGGCACAGGGGTATTACTAGTAAAAGATAGAGCAAGCGCAAAGGCCCTGAGTTAGTAGCATACTTGGGTTGACTGAGGAAATACCAAGAGGCATGCGTGGCTTATTTGGAATGAACAAATCAAGAAGAAGTAGGAGGTTCAGTCATAAAAGTAGAAAAGAATTCCATCAACAGAGGGACTTGGCTTTTATTTCTAATGTGATGGCAAATGCAGGTGTTTTTCAAAATGTGTAACAGCAGGTGCAGCAGTGATACTCAACAATCAGCATGAGTGTCTGGCCACAGCACAGAAGCAACACCCAAGAGGCCCCTCAAGTGCTGAGCATCACCCCTTGAGATGGTGCATTGTGAAGAAATGCTGTGAGTTCCAAGGAGATTTCAGGGGAAGGGGACTTCAAGAAGGGGCTCTTTTTCAACAAGTACAGAGGATTTCAATATTTTAACAACTAGTGCCATAGTATGAACCACCTAGATATCCACCCTGATGGGGAACCATGGTTGTGTCTACGTGGAGGAATTGTATGATCTGACTAATATCTGAAAGGATTACTTTGGTTGAAGTGTTGAGGGTAGACCCTAGAGGAGCAAGGTGGAAATAAGACCAGTTAGGAGGCTATTGCAATGATCAGGTACAAGATGGTAGCCCATGGTGGCAGTGGTACAGGTGAAGAGAAGTATCAAATTGAAAATATATTTTTAAGGCATGTTGTTGTTGTTGTTGTTATGTGCCATCGAGTCGGCCCCGACTCATAGCGACCCCTCCTTGGGTTTCCGAGGCAGTATCACTACGGAAGTAGGATTGCCCAACCTTCCTTCCGAGGAGTGGCTGGTGGGTTTGAACCACCAGCCGTCTGGTTAGCAGGCAAGTGTCTTAGCCACTATGCTACCAGAGCTCCCTTTTAAGGCATAGCTAAGAGATTTACAGATCTGTTGAACATGGGGTATGACAGAAAGAGGTGTCAAGCATGACAAGATGGACTGAAAGATTGCAGTTGCCATCAACTGGGATAGGAAAGACTGGAGGTGGAGTACTTCAGAATAAGAAAATCAGAAATTTGATTTTAAACATGTTAAGCTTGAGGTAAGTTAAGTTTATTGAACACAAACTATACACAGTGTAACTGCCCTGTCAGCTAACAGCTGTATTATTACTCTTTGCTTTACAGTTGAGACAACTATGGCTCAGAGAGTTGAGGTGACTTACCCTTAGTCACACAACAGGCAAATTACACATCAAAGACTGAAACAAGGTTTTTCCATTCTGAATTGAATACTTTTCTTAGGACTCCACAGCTAACAACTGAACAGTGCTACTAAAATGGATAGTTGATGAGAATTTACTTTTCTGCGGCCCACTCTAAGGCAAGATTTAACCCAGGACTTCCACTCTAAGATTTACAGAATCTGCTGTAAGAGGGGAGAATAGTTTAATTTTAAATTCACTTGAAAAAGCAAGAGGTTTTTTTCTCCCCCCTTACAAAACAAAACCGAGGTGAGCCTAAGGCCAGCATGCTGATTGCATCAGAGAGACAGAGATGAAAAGAGGAGAGAGGAAAACGGGCATGAGCCCTAAAACAGCACGTTAAAGGGGCTGGTCTCAGAGGCTTGTATTATCAGCCTTTACTCAGAGAGGAACTAACTTTTGTTGGCTTAGAAGAAAATTGAAATAACACATTAATTTTAGGTTCTTTGATATTTTTTTCCTGGAGATGTTTTGTTTTGATACCTCTGACAACAGCCAAAGAGAAAGCCTCAGAATACAGACATAATAAAAACAGTTGATGATCCATACTCACTCAGCGTCAGCTCTACTTTCTTGGTCTTGCCCAGCACAAATCAGTAACACATTAAGTTACAGGACATCAAATAGGATATAAAGAGCAAGGCTAAACATCTTAAAACCCCAGCATCATAACTTTCTCCACCTAATGACTTTGACACCTGTTAAAACTGGAATGCTTCAGAGAAAGAGAGTATTTTACAATTAACCAGAAGATCTACCAACAAAGAAACAAATGGTGCAGAATAGGAAGTTTTCTCACCATTAGGAGGGATGCATTTGGCATCAAGTTTTGAAATGAGGGTACCTTTCTTTGGGTAAAGAAATGTTATAGGAAATTGGAATGGGTACTTATTCATTTAACCAGCATTTGTTGTCCGAACTACTAAGATGACTGTAGAAAATGAGACATGAAAGTTAAGGGGGGAGATGGTATAAGTGAAATAAATCTTCATCTCAAAAATATTGTATAAAGCTGATAAGTCAATAAATATGAAGGCAACCATCAGATAAACTAAAACAAATTATTTAAGTTGACATACTTAGGATGAGGAGGTTGCTAATAACTTGTATTTTACACTCTTGTATTGCTTGCCTTTAAAAACATGTATGTTTCATTAAAAAATGTAAGTGGAATAAGTATATTAAAACTTTATTTTGATGAACTAGACTCTGGCTAAAAGTGGTGTGTTCATGTAGTCTTAATATACTGAGCAGAGAAAGAAGAAAAACTCTGAAGTACAATAAATGAGAAATTAAATCTAAAAGGGAGACAAAAATGAATTCTCTCTCCTGCTAATTCCTCACTCCTCTGCCTTTGATCAAATTAAAATGAAGAGCATCATACATTCCTAATTGGGAGCCTTCTTGTAGCTCTACAAAGGTAAGCAATGCCTGGTTCTATTGTATTACTTTCCCCTTCCTTATCTGGAAAGAGCAACTTTGAGTTTCTCCTCTTCAGGAGTTGGGCCACCGCAGAAAAAGCTGTATAGAATGAGTTAGAATGAGTGGGAAATTGGCACATGTCCCTTTGATTCTGGAACACTGACCTGGCTATATGCTTCCTTACTAGACTCCCCAACTGGATCATAAGGAAGATGATTCCAAAAATAAATTGCCAGAGGCAAAGGGGCTAATGGATTTAAATATGGTAAAGGTGAATCATTCACAGAACTTCAGACTTCAAACATGGAATCATTAAAACTATTAGTGTTCACTCTGAGTCCTGTTCTTCAGAAGCCAGGGGTGTTGAGGTACCTCTGTTTTAATAGCTTTGGTAATTCTTTGTTCACATAATTTGTTTCAGTATACCAAGACTTTCTTTCCTATGTTGGAAAGGTTCCCTCATTTGGGTAATTCTAGGATCACTTTTGCAGCTCAATGTCCCACAGTCACTACCAACCCAGAATAATCATCATAATTTTGCAAACAGAGCCCAGGTCTTTTTCAGATAATAATGAAAGTTTACATTTTCACTCATGCATTCATTCTCTGCATTCAACAAAACTGAATTAGTGCCTACAATGTTCTTGAACTATAATAGGTTTAAGGATATCAAGAAGAAAAACAAGTTCCCACTCTTAAGGAGTCAACGCAACATGCAACACACTGTCATCAAGTCAGATCTGACTCATAGAGACCCCTCCTTGGGTTTCTGAGGCAATATCACTACGGAAGTAGATTGCCCAACCTTCCTTCTGAGGAGTGGCTGGTGGGTTTGAACCACCAACCTTCTAGTTAGCAGTCAAATGCCTTAGGCACTACGCCACCTGAGCTCCCTTAAGGAGTCAGTTTAGTTAAAATCAAAACAAAGTATAATAAATGTTTTAATAAAGTTGTAATGGGGATAAATTTTTTTGGATCTTTATTAATAAGTAAGCTCATCTGTATTGATTGCCATCAAGCTTTATTGACTAGACAGAGAGAAAAATATAGAGGTCACCTAGAGAAGGATATGATATGGTAAAAGTTCCTTTCATAGATGAAAACAAAGTAAAAAGTCTACATCCTCCAGCTTAGAGGATAGTTGTTCTGGTTACCTAGTGCCTCTCTGACAAGAATATACCACAAATGAGATGGCCTTAACAAACAGGAGTTTATTCTCTTACACTTTGGAGGCTTTAAGTCCAAGTTCACATTGCCAGGTTCTAGGGACTGTGTGAAAGCCCCTCGACCTTGGGCTTCAGCTTTGCCTCTCGCTCCCAGCTCACTGAAGCTAGAGGCATTGGCATCTTTTCACTCAGGCAGCTACTGGCTGCTGAGGCTAACAAACCCAATGTCAACAAATAAAAGGGCACAGTCCCAATGTTACCAAACCACATGGCAGGCCATTAATTCAAGTCCATTGTAAGTTACAAGGTTGGCAGAGCATGGCAGGCTGTTGAACGACGACACAGCTACATGCAGGGTCCAAGCGTGCCATAAGCTAGAGACTATCCCCAAGGCTTCTCCTTATATACAGGAAGCAGACCACATCCCTAAGGCAGCTACTCAGCTGCTTGTGGTAGATCCTACCATAGAGTTGATTGCCAGTCTCATCATAGGGAATAAATACCACCAGCTGCCCAGCCACTCAACCAGGCCCAGCCAAGTTGACACACAAACATAACTACCACAATAATCAAAAGAGAAAAAAATGATGCAAGGTGAAGACAGTCATGTCACGTAATTGCAATTCACCACTATCTTCCACCTTGAAAAAGAAACTTGGTTTGGGTAGGAGTATATAGAAGCATCAATATAGATATGAAAACATCAGAGAAGAAAGTAGCCTAGGAATATTTTAGACATCTAGGAGAAGCCAGCATTCAGCTTGAGGAAGAACTCTGATATATTGCCAAAAATTTATACAGTAAATCATCTTCTTGTCCTTCCTTAAAGGGCCTATAGCCATTTATCATGGTGCCTTTGCACTGAGGAAAGGGAAATAACTGAATTTTGGGGGTAATTATTGCACAATGGCTATGAACTGATCCTAATTCCTAAGATGTAAAGACATTGTAGTCTACCAGATGGTCGAATAAGAAATTATAAGATAAATAAGAAATATTTTGGCCTGAATGGAAATGAAAATATGACATCACAATTTATGTAACACAACTAAAGTAATAATTCAAGGAAACTTTATAGATTTAAATGTGTATATTGAAAAAGAAGAAAAGCCTAAAAGCAATTAAACAACTCTCCAACTCAAGTTAGAAAAACAATAGTAAGATAAGCCAAAAGTGAGTTGAAGGAAAGGAATAATAAAATTAAGAGCAAAAATAATTGAAAGGGAAAATAGTTTTTAAAAGAAAAATTCAAGTAAACCAAAAGCTGTCCCTTTGAAAAGAAAAAATAGACAAACTTTCACTTAGACTGATTCAAGGGGAAAAAAAAGACAAATTATCAATATTAGGAATAAAAAAGGAGTAATCATGGCAGGTAATACAGACATTAAAGTTATTATGAACAATTTAGATGAAATGGACAAATTCCTTGAAAGATAAATATCTAAACTAAGATATGAAGAAATTGAAAATGCCTAAGGCATTTGACTGCGAACTAGAAGGCTGGCAGTTCAAACCCACCAGCCTCTCCTCAGAAGGACGATTGGGTGATCTACTTCCATAGTGATACGGCCTTGGAAGCCCAAGGAGGGGTTGCTATGAATTGGATTCAACTCCACAGCAGTGTGTTTATAAAAGAAATTATATTAGAAATGAAAAACATATCCACAATGAAAAACCCAAGCCCAACTTGTTTCACTGTTGAATTCTATCAAATGTTTAAGAAAGAAATAATAACATTTCTACCCAAATTCTTTCAGAAAATAAAAGAGGGAACACCTTCCTACACATTTATGAGGTTAGCATTCTCTGATACCATACTATAGAAGAAGGAATTACACAAGACATCTACAACTGGGGACAGGAGCTTTGGGGACTCTTAAAATTCTGCCTACCATACTCACTGACAACATGTAGTTTCTGTGAAAACTACTCAACTTTGGCAACTTATAATTTGAAAGCAGCCATTTACAATACATAAGTGAGTATGCATTTATATGAATACATACATTTACATTCATTTACATTTTATATAAATTTATGCATATGTATTAAAAAAACAAACAAACAAACTCATTGCCATTGAGTTGATTCCAATTCACAGAGACCCCCTTTGGGTTTCTGAGGCGGTAAATCTTTATGGAAGTAGATTGCCCAGTCTTCCTTCCGCAGATATTCTATAAATAAATGGTTGGCAGTAGCTTGCTAATACTTGTCCTAGAGCAAACTTGTCAAACTGTAGTGGCAAATTCTGTAAGAAGTGCAAGGAAAAACTTTAAAATGTGAGACTTTATATTAAATATGAAGTTGGAAAAACCAGAAAGCTTTTATAAACTGGAGTACTAGCAAACCCCCAAACTCAATATAAACAACCAGTGCAACAACCTATTCTTTTAATCATTCAGTCACTTAGTCATCCACAAATATTTATAGAAATGACAGAAGTACAATTTTCAGTCAGATTAGTTGT
This sequence comes from Orycteropus afer afer, assembly GCF_000298275.1. Classification (NCBI taxonomy): domain Eukaryota; kingdom Metazoa; phylum Chordata; class Mammalia; order Tubulidentata; family Orycteropodidae; genus Orycteropus; species Orycteropus afer. The sequence goes on along the minus strand of NW_006921841.1, from coordinate 4,364,594 downwards.
CTAGCCAGTCTAGCATCTTTTCAATTTTTTAGTCACAGTCATCCATGATCGATTGGTGAAGGCATAGGAATTGTTTTCTGTGATCTAGTATGCTCTTTCATATCAGAACCAACCCCAAATCCTTGATTTTAAGTTTGCTTCTGGTAGCCTAGTGCCTAAGGCACTTGACTGCTAACCAGAAGCCTGGCGGTTCAAACCCACCAGCCACTCCTCGGAAGGAAGATGGGGCAATCTACTTCCATAGTGATACTGCCTCAGAAACCCAAGGAGGGGTTCGCTGTGAGTCGGGTCAGACTCGACAGCACATAACAACAATAACAACCAAAAACTTTCTTAACCAGCTATTTTTATCTCCTGTGTCCTTGATGTTGAAGTGTTATTTGCTCTGTCTTGTATAAAGACATATTTTCACAGATACCTGTGCCAGTAATCTTAACTGGGAGGGTCAGTCAACCACATTAGTGACTTAGAACTTTGTCTATCAGGGAATAACAAGAAAAGATAGAGGCTTTGGAAGACGGGTAGAATTTGAATAGCTGAAGAGAAAGGAAAAAATAATTGTAAGCAAGGGAACAATGTAAGGTATCGGATGCTTGTCATAGGGCTGAGAGAAGGATGAAGTAAGCATGCTAAAGCTATAAGCCAAATAAAGTAGAATGTTCATGCTGGGGATCATGGGAAGCAGAATTTTAATTGACAGAATGGAGTCAGATCTCGAGAGTCTTTACCGCTATACAAAGAAATGTCAGCTTCAACAGAAAGGAAGAAGAGAACTGCTGCATGGATTTTTAGTAGGGAGAAGGACACAATTAAACGCATATTTTAGGAAGATGAGACAAGTGAAAAAAAAGTCAGAAATGATGAGTATATCTGGAAACCATCTGCCTCAGGTATGTGGGGATCAGGTCTTCAACTAATTGTGGCACTAGAAAGGAAAAAAGAAATCTGAAAGACAGCTTAAGGAAAATTTGTGACACATTTGTCCCTCCTATATATACCTATTCCTCAACCCACATCATCTTGATTTTATAATGTGGCTTACATCTACTTTTAGCTTTATATTCTAGGAACCGATATGACCTCAGAAACTCAAGGAGGGGTCTCTATGAGTAGGATTGACTCGACGGCAGTGAGTTTTGTTTGTTTGTTTTGTTTTTTAGTATCTGCTTATGCCACTTAGCTGGATAATTAATATAAAAAATGCCTACTACTTTTTGGGTATCCCTGGCTAGCACAATCAGTTAAGTGCTCACCTACTAGGCAGAAAGTTGGCAGTTCCAACACGCACAGAGGTGCCCCAGAAAATAGGCCTAGTAGTTTGCCTCTGAAAGGTCACAGCTTTGGAAATCCTGCAGAGTGTTCTACTCTGCGCTCATGGGTTGCCATGACTCAAGGGTAACTAACAACAAAATCACTTATTGAATGCTCGTCAATATTCACAACAGCTTTTTGAGGTAGGTGCTATTTTTATCTCCATTATACTGATGAGAAATCAGAAGGGTAGGGAAGTTAAACAGCTCATATAGTTAGTGAATATCACAGTTCTAAATTGTGACACCATGATATACTGACTCCATAAACTATTAAGTTTACTACTTTGCATATACAAAGTAAAGACTCATTTTACTTACGATAGCTACAATTTAATATTATTTTGTCTAGAGAAGAACTGCCATTCAGAGGCAGATCAAAAGCATAAAGCTGTATCTGCATACTATGTTGAGACAGAGAATGGAGATAATTGTCCTAATAATTTAAACCTACAATATCTTAATTATATTACTAACAGATTACAGATTGCATATTTCAACACAAAGCAGACATTTATGGATGATGTTCATAAAATAAGAGGCAGAATGCCTGGCTCATGGCAAACAATCAATGAATAGCAGTCCCTTTCACCCTTTTCCTCTCTGCATTCTCTTCTACTAGTTACTCCTTTTCTACATTAATAAATTAAACCATCAGGAGCAGTTACTTTAAAGAGGACTATGTCATTGATCCCTGGGTGGTGCAAATGGTGAACACAGTGGGTTCTAACTAAAAGGTTGGAGGTTTGATTCCATCCAGCGGTACCTCAGAAAGGGCTGGAGATCTCCTTCCAAAAACTAGCCACTGAAAACCGTGTGGGGCACAGTTCTTCTCTGACACACATGAAATTGCCATGAATAGAAAGAGACTCAACAGCAACTGGTTGTATGTCATTTGGAGAAAAAGGAGAAGCAGTTAAGTCCACTGAATTCACATGCCCCGAGAGGCTGTGGGAAAAGTAACCACAGGAGTCTGCACACTTTTTAGGAAAGAAGGGGGAACTGACAAAATGAGGTTTTGGGGAACGGAAAGCTTCCTGCCAGAAAGGGAAATGTGTGGGCTCACTGTCAATAACCTTACATAATGACCTTAGAGCATGAAAAACTGTGTGGTTTGATTTACCCAAGATAATTACATTGGTTCTATGTTTGGTATACCAGAGGACTGAAAGCTGTGGCTACCATGGTGAACTGCCATTTGGGAATAGATCCTTTTATCCTTCCCCTGAATGAACTGCACAACAGGCAATTCACTCTCGACCACAGGTGAAGGAGACCCCTCTGCTCTCCTGCTAGTTAACAAGTACAGACTTATCATCTGGGCCACATAAATCCAGACATGTATCAGTTCATCTCCAAACACTCAGCAAGTCTGCTCCATCAATTAAAAAGCATTAGGCAAGTGATCCACTAGAAAGTTCAAGTATGATTAGTAGCTACCATATATTTTCATATCCACTTTTAACATCTCCATTATTTCAATGAAGATCTCTAGTTAATAGTTTTATTAAAAGAGAGAGGAAAAAAGAAGAAGAAAAAGAAGACACAAAATTGCTTTGTAGACAGGTTAACACAAGTTCTTCTTCAGCTCTCTATTCTGAACTTAAGGAGCATTCTCAGAGGGAGAGAAAAGGAGTTTTGGGTTGTATGGAAAATTTGACTCAAACCAAAAATGCAGCCAGCACCACAAAATGGATTGGAATCAAATCAGATAACTAGAAAAGAAAAAGAATAGAAAATATCTTTGAATGACAGTATCAAAAAAGGTTAAAAAGCTTAATAGAATGTGGTTCAAAATATACAGACCATGGGTTAGCTTCATCCTCACAAGGTACTTTTTAAAGTATTGATTAAATGATGTTTTCTTTCCTGTGCCCATAGAAAATGTAAGTAAATATTTGCAAACATATACATTTCTCTTGGATTTGGTTTCTGTAACTACCAAAAATGTTTGAGAAATCACCCAAACCTCCCAGTGTATTATTCATGTAACCTAGATAGCTCATGAAAATAAAATGTACAAGTTTCTAGTGCCAGTTAGCATGTGTAAAGATCCGGCAACAGTTTGTTTTCACTTCTTTGATAAACTGTATTGTCTTTTTGTTATAATGGGACAGGATTTGTAAGGCTTACCAAATAAACAGCAGCTTTCTTAGAGACACTGATCCTTGTATTTTTTAAAACCAAGAAATCAATCTTGAGTAGAATATGGGTTTCTTTTTGACAGGTCAATGGAGGGCACCCTTCAAGGTCTATAACCATAAAAAGATCTGGGTCAAATGAAAATTTGGACTAGTGATACATTTTCATACTTTCTATTTTAAGCACCCCAAAATTTAGATGCTTATGTACGGCTTATCCAATTTTTCCTGAAAATCTTAAGTCTGCAAAAGTGTGTTTGTTCTTCTAGGACCTCTTGCTTGTGTTTGGCTTGGAAATGATAATATTTATAATAATATATCTTGAAATGCAGAGGTACACCCAAAGGAAAAATAATAATAAAAAAAGGTGAACCGGACACTTTAAAACCTCAAAAAATGTTTGGTTAGTATTTGAGTGAAGACTCAAAGGGTGGGAATAAAATACATTTTTAAAAGTCCAAATAAGTTTTACTTACCCTTTGTCGAAACATGTTCAGTATTTTTCAAACAACATTTGTACTATACGTTGAATAAGTAAAGGAAAGGGGAATAGATAAAGGCAAACAGTTTAGGATTTAACTTTTTCGTGGACACTTAAAGCACTTAAAAAGTTACATCTAGACATCTTCAAATACATACCAGCTCTTACACTGTCAGGGGTTGTGTTACCTATTTGGGTCAGGACCAGGATCTGATTTACCAAACAGTATCTACATCCACAGTGATACCACCTCAGAAACCCAAGGATGGATCGCTATGAGTCGGATCCCACCCGTTAGCAGTGACTGTTTTTTTCATTGCCCTTTTCAGCAAAGTCCAGATCTGAATCAGCTTTTCTATGTCACTATGTGAGTAACCTGCTTTCTTGACCATTAAAAGTCTGGTCTGAGCTTCTGAAATCAACATTTCAATACGTTAATCTGGAAAACCTGTAATTGATGTCAAACAGTTATCATTAGGTGATAAGCCTACAATTTTATTTTCTTCCATCAATCATAATGAGGAAGTTCTTGCTTCTGAGATAATTAAAGGTCGGCAGATTTATAAGCAGGTTTGCTTTGCCTCCTTTTTCTTTATATCATTTCTTTTCAGTCTCTCTTCCCTTAATAGCTAGCTTAACACCTGTGTATAATAAAAAGGTCAGATAGACTCCACACAAAGCACCCATAATAGCTGGCAGGCTACCACACTGCTATTAGCCATCATTTAGCTAAGCAGAAGTGTTGGAGCATGTAGAAACAAAGAGACAACGGAGCATTTCTAGGTGTACATCAGCAAGAGAGAAAAGAAAGAAAGAGTAGGAGTGAAAGACAAGGTATTTGGGGAGTCAACTTGTTGAGAAACAATGACATGGTTCCTTTTGAGGTAGGTAACAGGCTTTCTTATCCTGAAGAAATTAATGCTTTGAAAAATGTGTAGTTATGGGGGTCAGGTCTAAACACATAAAATTGCTGTGATGTGAATATCAGGACACAACTTTTTCATTCACTGCTATTTTTCAGTATCAATATTAATCACTATAGCCAAGCAAGGTCTATAATAGTCAAAATTGACTTTAAGGAAGCCAATTTGAATGTAAAAACCATGGCCATTTGAAATATAGACACACATCCTAGATTCCTACAGACTTTTACCATATAAATACTAGGTTGAAGTGTATGAAATGACCAATACTTGACCTACAAAAAAGGCAGTTTCTTATGGTTCTATCTATATTTAAAAATAGAATGGTGTAAATAGTTTCTTTGGATTTGAAAATCAGTCTAATTCTGTGAATTTTTCAGATCCAGTATATTTAAAGCCTAACACTGAGTCATCTGTGTTTCTTCTTTTCCTAAAGTATCTCTATCTTGTCCTCATTTTCATGGATATCAAGTGTTTCATAGATATCTGACCCCATATGTCAAGTTGTGGGAAGATTTAACTCAACTTAATATGGAATCAAGGCTGAAATTTCTGGCTAACAAGTAAACATTTCACAGGAAATAGTCCTTGTTCTATGGTCATCCACTGTATATCTTGTCCTAACTAATTTGGCAACAAATGTTAGTCCTCAGTCCTAAGAAAGACTGCAGAAAAACTTTTCAGCTCTGAGAAAATAATTACTAGTGTCCTCTTGATGTCAGGGCAATTTGATTTATTCAGTAACATTGTCTTCCCAGGCAACACAGAGAAAAGATAGCACAGGACTTTAAGTCCAAAAACCTCACAAAACTTTTCTGGGCCTCAGCCCTTGTCAGTGGTTGGCCCACATGATCTCAGGGTTCCCCTCTTGATCTAAATTCTATACTTTTGACTCCTCTGTTTATGATTGTTAATGCTTTAGGAATTGTTAGGATGGCCTAATGAGTCAAGAGAAAGCTTGCTGTAAATCTGTCTGAATTTGCCCAAAACCTTTAAAAGCACACAAATATGAACCAATGGACCCAAATTATAGTATACTGTATATTTGCTGTAGGAAACTTCCTATTATCACTACCTTTATATAATGACTGCTCACCATGTAAGTAGGAGACAAACCACTTAATCATTTCCAGGCCAGCGAACTTTTGCCCAACTTCAAAATAAAGTTGTTATTCTCCTTTCAACAACGTTTCAAGATATATCAAGCCTAATGAGAATATGTTGCCAGAAGAAAACAGGCTGTGTCATCAATAGAAGCACTAACAATGCCATGCCAAGTGGTTCCCAGTGTTTTTATTTGCTATCTTATGCATTCATAGGACTTAATCTCAAGGAATACTAAGGTTTTTGTGGCCAAAGAGCTACCATAAAGAGGCTTCTGTTTTCAGATTGCAGGAAAATATTTTTAAGAATAAAGAAATTCTTATCTTTAAAGTATCATTTTCAGGAAAAATCTCCAAATTTCTGTGCTGCAAATTGCCAAAAATTGGAATCTGGGATGAGGTCTTGATCCCTCCACTGATGTACTCTGGAAATGGAAACAAGTCAGTATGTGCCTCCCTCAAGGTCTCAAAATTAATGTTTTATCTGGATCACCTATGTCATAGTAATCAAAGTTTCCCAAGAATGAAGTGGAATTATATGGCATCTTAGATTCCTTCCAAAGGTGGTGTCACTATTTCTCTCTCCTTAATTAGTTGATGATATTGTCAACTTTCCCCCCAAGGCATCATATTTATTCCAGCAAATTCCTATTTAGAAAGCTCACAGTACAATGATCATTTGCACATTATCTAGATTGGCAAATTTAAGCCCCATTCACTAATTTATGTTTTATTAAAATGGATTCAGTTGAGGAATCATATTAAAATACTATAACCAAATTCCTTGAAGGCAAACTACAAATTAAAGGCTATATCAAATCCCATTTATAACAGTAAATATGTGTGTGGATATGTGTACATATGTATGCACACAGGCAAGCAGGGAGGTAACCATGGTGTGAAGCAGGAGTGCTATCTAAGGCCAGCATACTGATAGAGACAAATTTATTCTAGAAAGAGTATGTTCAATGACTGGTCCAAAGTGGTTGGTGGCTAAGCTAAAACTCATGCCAACATAAGACTGACTGATCCATTTCCTGTCTTTGAAGCAGCCTGTTGCGATGAGGCAGAGAAAAGTATGCCTCACTCTCTGCCAGTCCAGAAGATGCATTTAGATGAGATAGGCAGAGCCAGGACTGAAAGATAAAAGAACTTGGAAATCATGCAAAAAAGAGGGGCAAGAATTCTGAAAAAGGCAAAGGATAATTTTGGAAAGGGAAAAGGGATAAATGAAAAGAAAATGCATGTATGCAAAAAATGAGATGCGAAAATGAGAAGATGATGAATACAGGAAAAGTTTAATAAATGAAGAAAAACATTCTACTTTCTAAACTTGAAATTAGTGCATTTACTAACCCTGGTTACTATAAAAACAGGAACTCTAAAAACTTGTAATAGTTCAAAGAGACTACTTCACTTATTTTTTTTCCCACAAAAATATAAAGAATAATTTATTATTCTGAACTGACAGAAGGCCTTACTTTGGTGAGACATGAGCATTATCCTAAATGAGTGATAGGGCACCCGCTAGAAATCCCCAGGCCCAGGAGCTCAGGGAAAAGGTGGGTCACTGCCACTCTCCACTGTTTTGGCCTTCAATTCTCTCTCATTTCTTGGTAGCTGAGAAGAATAGTGGGACTTAATGCCCTGTTTCAGGGGCTACCTTCAGTCAGAATGCTTCCTTGATCTGCAAAGCTGATTGCAATGACTGAGAGCTAGCCCCATACAGACTAGTAACTAACAGTATGATTTGAAGGCAAAAGAAAGTTCCAAGGACAGGAAGTATTCCTCACTAGTTCTGCCATAATACTTTATGGCACTGACACAAAGAAGCTTTTGTTGAAATAAGACAAGGGGAAACACATAAAGCCAATATTGCTCATTATCTCATTAGAACAGACTAGCAGTTTAGGGAACTGTCACCCTGGGGGGAAAAAAACCTGTGGGGATAAGACCAGAGCTGGGTACATTTCATTGAAGACAGAGAACATGCGAAGATTAAGGACAGGTTGCTACTAGAGAGGACTGTTTTCTGTGTGTGAGGGAGGAGGGACTGGGAAAAGAGAAAATGTGGAACCAAATGAAAGACAAAGCTTGGTACATGGGGTGCAGGGGTGTGTGTGTGTGACAGGCATGCACATGTGTACCCTGCTCCCACCATATGTAAGCGCAATCAAGAATCTGTGAATCTGAGAGGGGGAGGGAGTCCGGAAGAAGGACGGGAGACAATATATACCAAGTCCAGGCAGGGCTCCACTGTGTTTTAAGAGTACTCATAAGTTTCATCCTTTTGTCAGCCACCACAAATGCCAGTTTCATCGCAGTGTCAGAATGTATTCTGAATAATACTACTTAATCCAGGTTATTTGACAGCAAAACCTAAAGGCATTGTCCTTCATAATGCCTTGCAGAGGCTGCTTTATATTAATGGAGCTGAATACTGCTCTATCAGTAAGCTACCTTTTGTGTGAAACAGGACAAGCATTTCACAATAAACCCCATAATAATTATTACCCTGACTGAATATTTATGAAATGTTGTTCTTGAGTCTCTGCTACCACTTTTCTGGCAGTTTCATAGTTTGTTTCTATAATGTAATTATTCTCATTTTACAAAGAAAGAAATTAAGGGAAATAAAGAGACTTGACCTAATTACCCAGAAAATTTGGGTACTGGGTGGAAAAGGTGGCTCCTTAGTCAGAACACTGAGTCCCCACTCTCACACAGATCACAGTGAACGCTGAAGAGTTTTTCAGTTTGAGTCTGAACATCTTGACCTCACTCAAATTTCACAAAAACAGATGTAATTATTAAGAGTTTATCTTCATGTGTAATTCTCTTATTTACTGATGTTGGCATGGTGAGTTGAATCTGACTACTTGTGTATTACAAAGAACCAAATTCCAGAGTTACCATTATACTCAAGAAAAGATCATGAAGTGAAGCTGAGGAAAGCCAAGCAGTGACATTTGGACTCCAAGATAGAGCTGCCTCTTCTCTCAAGTGCTTCCAAGAAGAGAAATTACTCAAGATAAAAACTCATGGGAACTAACTCTGGGGTCTTGATTTATTTGGTGTAAAGAGGTGAGAAAATTGAGAAAGTCTGGATGGTAGCATTTACCTGATATTTAAGAATTTATCCCAATTGAATTTAGATCCTAAATAAATCTTGGCTTGCACATTCTTGGAGTGTCCAGTTGCTGAAGTCTTTCTAAATAGAACACATCTTTAGTTGTTAGGGAAATCCAGGCTGCTGTACATATTGTGCTAGGTTATCCTTATGGATCAGCTTCTGTACTTGGTACAGTTGATCAACTAAAGAAAGAAAGTCAGACATTAAATCCATGAAAGCACATGGATTCTTTTGCAGTCAGGTACTGTATTTCATTACACTGATAGGAACAATGTCCTTTCTTTCTACAGGGAGTGCAGAAAATCTGATTATAGAACAGAGGGAAGCAAGAAACAGCAAATCAGCAAGAGTATAGTGATAAGGGGGAAAAATACTAAAAGGAACACTATTGAGAAAATTAAAAATTAGGATGGACAATGGATTAAATATTTATAATAATGCTTGTTTTTCTGAGCTTGATAACTGTACTATAGTTCTATATGTTTGTGTTCTTATACACTAAAATATCTGGGAGCAAAGAGGCATAATGCCTCCAAATTACTTTCAAATGATTTAGGAAAACAAGTAGGATATATACCAATAAAGAAAATAGAGCAAAATATAAGCAGTCACTGAATCTGGCTAAAGGGTACACATGAGTTCCTTGTATTATTCAGGCAACTTTTCTATAATTTTGAAATTATAACAAAACAAAAAGTTACAAAAAGTTAGCAAAGAGTAAAGGAACCAACCAATTTCTTAAACAAACAACCTATTGTATGCTTAAACACTCCTGAAAACCCAGACATCAAAGTTTCATCCACCTTTAACAGGATACATAGTAAGAGAAACAGGAAAGCAAAGAGTCTAGTGTATGCTCTTAAAATTTCCTGTTGACTTTCAACAGCAATTGCATACCCTGTCATCACTTGAAGTTGCCATTTCTATATCTTAAAAATCTTAAGATTCAGACAAAAAGCTTTTGTTCCCAGTCTCTAGCAACTTGACTCAAGGTATTGACAGCCACTGAAGATCACAAATCAAATGCAAGGAGGAAGTAAGCCTAGTGCTCTCCAGATGGCTATAGGTAGCCCCGTTGTTGAAGAGGGTAGGCAAGTACAATTTTCTAGCTGGTTACAGAAATTCTCACTTCTCCTGACCCCGCAAGTCCTGATCCTTTATGATTTTCCTCAGAATTTTTGAGGGATTCTTCCAAGCCCCTGGAGACATCATGTTTAATTTCCAGAAAGCTAGTAATGGTATTTTGTGGTCACAGACAGATGACACTAGCATTCTCAGATACACATCCTCTCACCAAAGTAAGTTTCTGAGGATGAATGACTCACTGTGTCTTCTCTTCAGATAGGTAGTGTATTGTAGTTGGCTGGGAAACAAAAACAGGTAGCTTAACTAGTAGCACGAGCATGTGGCCTTTGTCCATAGCCCAAAGGAGATCACCTGTTGGGTCCTCAGTGGAATTTTCACTCCCTGTCCAACTCAAAAGCATAATTTAAACAAAAAAAAAAAAAACAGATGTTGTTACTCTCCAGGTGTTTGAGTTGGCCCACATTCACCCACTCAATTGGGTTTCCCAGGTATGGGAGGTTTGAAATTGGGTGGTAGTTGGTGAGGTTGTTGGCATGAATTGTTGAATAGGAAATCTCTTTCTGAGGGCACGTAGATCTCATTCTATTTTTGAAGGATTGCTCCTTGTAATGAATGTTCACATCTTCAAGAGCCAGAACCAATCTAGATATAACTGACATACTTGCCATCTGCTGTGCCTGCCCATCCTCTCCAGGCTTGTCTGTATCTATCAGTGCCTTCAAAACCCTATTATAACTTACTCCTGAGGAGTCTCAACAATTAACCTTATTTGATCTCTTCTGTTATTCTCCTTTATAGCCCCTCAATACTTAAATATAGGTTTATCTTACCTCACAAAATATATGTTCTTGAAAATGTGAATGTATGTTTAATATTTAAAGACTCAAGTAATATACATAAATATATCTTTGTTGCAAGCAATAGAAATTAATTTTGGCTTGCTTAAACAAAAACAAAACTATTTCAGTTGTCTATAATTTAGACTATACTATCAGTAGGAGACTAGAGAACAAAAGCTTGGAGAAAAGTCCATAATCCAGGAAGACCAGAGAGTAGGAACCATGGATCAATGTTCATAAAGAGTTTGTGTAAGACAATGCCACTGATACCCCCACCACAGTCACTGCTGGAAAATAGTAACCACTGTCTCTCAGAATAATTTCTAAACTGTCCCTGTGTCTTTGTGCCACTGGCTCAAAATTCAGAGTCCCAGGTGGAAGCATCCAGGTGGTTGAGCCTAGGTCATGTGTATCAACCCTTGCTGTCTAGACTGGGGCCTGGGCATGCAGGATGGTGAAGGTGTCTTACCTCTCCCCAAGAACTCAGATAAGGGTGGATCTACCCCAACAGGAAGGAGGTCAGATTCTGAGGAGTTTAAACAAATGACACTGCATTAAAAATCATCAAAGAACTAACATTGAGAAGTTCTATAAGCCGTATCACAATAAATGGAGAAAAGATTGAAGTTGTTAAAGATTTCATATTACTTGGCTTCACAATCAACATCAATGGAAGCAGCAGTCAAGACATAAGATGATGCATTGCACTGTTCAAATATGCTGCAAAAGACTTCTTTAAAGATCAAAGATGTCTCCTTGAAGACTAAGATGTGCCTAATCCAAGCTGTGGTGTTTTCAATCACCTCATATGCATGTGAGAGCTGGACATTGAACAAGGAAGACCAAAGAAGAGTTGATGCTTTTGAGTTGTGGTGTTGGCAAAGAATACTGAAAATCCCATGGACTGCCAAAAGAACAAACAAATCTGTCCTGGAAGAAGTGCAGTCAGAATGCTCCTTGGAAGCAAGAATGACCAGACTTCAACTCACCTACTTTGGTCGTGTTGTTAGAAGGGACCATTCCCTGGAGAAGAATATCATGCTTGGTAAAGTGGAGGGTCAGTGAAGAATGGGAAGGCCCTCAATGAACTGGATTGACACAGTGGCTGCAATGATGAGCTCAGGTATAGCAAGCATTGTGTGGCTGGCACAGGACTGGGCAGTGTTTCGTTCTATTGCACATAGGGTCCCTATGAGTCAGAACTGACTCAATGGCACCTAACAACAGCAACAACATTTCTAATTAAGAAAAAACAGTTATTCCTTGATTGAATTCTCTCATAAATTTATCTTTGCAAGAGAAAGATGAAGCAGTCTACATCCATAAAGACTTACAGCTTTGGGTGTGAGAGTTCAGTAAGATGGCAGAATAGGCAGAAAGACTTCACAGACCCTCTTCAACAAAGAAAAGGGGAACCAATTAACACAGACACAGAAGATAATCCTGGACCCCTGAGCCTTGAAGGGAAGGATATAGAAGTGGACTAAACTCCAACTAGCAGAAGAATTTGCATGAAAACACCAAAAAAGGAGACATACGGAGCTGTGGTCTGGCAGCAATCCTGACGCCATAGACAGCTTGGATATTGCCGAGTGGTAGTAGGACCTAAGAAGTAACCTAAAAATCAGCCCTGCAAGGCAGGGACAGTCTGGAGGACTGCTCTGGTGGCTGGGGAATAAAAGGGGAAGCAGCAGACAGGAAGGTGGGTTGAGCTGTGGATTTTTACCTGTCCGGAGGGTGCAGCCATTTTGAATGTTTACAAGTGGTTTGACCATTTTGGATATTTAAAGTGACGGCGTTCTCCCAGATTGCAGGACCTTAAGAACAGGATCGACTGGCTGGGAACTACAAGGACATTATAGACACAGATGACTGGAAAGGTACGACATTCCCCTTGTTACTGTTATACCCCACAAACTCTTGGTGAATGGCGCTGCAGCCATCCCCAACTCCCACCTACCTTCTGGGCTGGCAGGAACTCCATCCCAGTCTATATGCTCTGATGGAGCCTGGGTACCCTGCCCCACCCAGCCCCAATTTCTTTTTTTCTTTTTTCTGTTTTTTAGTTTGTTTTTGTCTGTTTTAAAACTATTATTATTATTACTTTTGTCCTTTTTACTATTCTTTTTTTTGTTCTTCCCCTCCCAGGTTCTACTTTTCAGCTTTGTTTCTTTTCCTGTTCCTGACTGCATTTTTTTCTCCTTTCTTGTGGTTAACCCATTCCTTGTTTTTCTTTTTGCATTTTTCCAATTTTTTCTTCATCATTATCCTTCTCTACCTTTTTTCTCTTATTGTCCTCTCCCCAGATATTGCAGTTTTTTGTTTTTTTTTTTTTTGCTTTTTCCCTTTTTTGGTTACTGTTCCTGTGTTATTGCATGGTCTGTGTTTTGTCCATATGCTTTTACTTTTTTGATGGTTATTCAGTTGTTATTTTTGTCTAACTGAGTGGAAGACAGCAACAGTCCCCATATGACACAACTATACCCACACCTCCTGCAGCTTCGCTTACTGAGAAACACCATTTCTTTCTCCACCAATGGGCCAATGATAAACAACAAGAAGAACTTGACTCACCCTTAACTGCTCTTCACAAACAGTTAACAGAGATCTAAATACAACAATGCCATGATGTCTCGGAGACAACAGACCATCACAGTCCACACAACGAAGCAAGATAAAGTGGTAGAAACAAGGGAGCAGGATACAGACCCAGAACACATATCTGAGGAAGAAGCAGCTTTGGAACCCTCTGATAAGGAATTCAAAAGAATTATATTCAGGTATCTTCAAAGGACTGAGAGGCAGATCAAGGAAAACACAGACAAAACTCTAGAAGAATTGTGAAAGAAAATACAAGAACAAAATAACAAATTAAATGAAAAATTAGAAATGATTTGAAATCTACAGATAGAGATCCAGAAGATAAATACTGTATTGTCAGATGAGATAACACATTGCAAGGGCAAAGTAGTAGAATTGATGCAGTGGAAGACAGAATTAATGAAATTGAAAACAAATACCTGAATACTTCTGTGGAAAGCGATCAATCAGAAAAAAGATCAAAACAAAATGAAGAAAGCCTAAGGTTCATGTGGGAGACTATCGAAAGGAATAACCTACGTGTCATTGGAATTCCAGAACAGGAAGAAAAAAATAAAACCACTGAGAAAATTGTCCAGGAATTGTTGGAAGAGAACTTCCCTGATATGATGCAAGATGAGAATATTTCCATTCAGGAAGTCCAACAAACCCCAAACAGAATACACCCCAAAAGGAAATCACCAAGACATATCATCATCAAACTCATCAAAACCAAACATAAAGACAGAATCCTGAAAGCAGCATGCGAAAAAACAAAAAGTTACTTACAAAGGACAACCAGTAAAAATAAGCTCTGATTTCTCAGCAGAAACCATGCAAATGAGAAGGCAATGGGTTGGTATATATAAAACCTTAAAAGAGAAAAATTTTCAACCAAGAATTATGTACACAGCAAAATTGTCCCTCAAATATGATGGTGAAATTAAGACGTTTCCAGATAAGCAGAAATTAAGGGAATTTGTTAAAACCAGACCGACCTTACAAGAGATACTAAAGGGAGTCCTTTGAACAGAGAACCAAAGATAGCAAACAACAACCAACCATTAATACACAAGATAACATAACCCAGGAACCACAGCTATGGACATATCCAAAGTAAAATAAGCTTACAAGATTGTAAACAAGAAACCAGAGACAACAATTGGCAAATGAGGACAACTACAAACCAAAAAGAAGGAAAATACTGTGTAGAGACAGAACTTCTAAATGGTGAGGAAGTTAAGAGAATTGCAAGATAGAATGGACTGTTCTAAACTCAGGAAGAAAATTACAAATCACAGGGTAACCTCAAAGAAAAATGACAAACATTCCCATCACAATAAAAAAGAGGACAAGCACAAATATTCAGCAAATACTAAAACAACAGCAATAAAGGAAATGATAACATGATTCATAAACATAATGAGCTCAGCACAGAAAATAATATGGAACAAAAAAACAAGGACACCATGAAAAAACACATAACAAAATGACAACTAATTCATACTGGTCAATAATTATAGTGAATGTTTATAGATTAAATGCACCTCTCAAGAGACGGAGAGGTAAAAATTGGATAAGAAAACAAAACCCATCAATATGCTGCCTACAAGAGACACTTTAGAGACAATGACAAAAATAGATTAAAACTCAAAGGTTGGAAAAAGATATATCAAGCAAATGGCAACAGTAAAAGAGCAGGAGTGGCAATATTAATTTCTGGTCAAGTTGACTTTAAGACAAAAGCCACCATATGAGACAAGGAAGGACATTATATAATGATCAAAGGATCAATTGAAAAAGAAGATATAACCATAATAAATATCTATGGACCCAATGAAAGATCCCCAAAATACATAAATCAGACTTTATAAGAGTTGAAAAGGAAAATAGATGAATCCCCAGTCATAGTGGGAGACTTTAATATACCACTTTCAATAAAAGACAGAACTGGAAAGAAACTCAACAAAGATGCAGAAGAGGTAAACAATATAATCCACCAACTTGACCTTATCGGCATCTACAGAGCACTTCACCCAACAGCAGCACAATATACATTCTTTTCCAGTGTACATGGAACATTTTTCTTGATAGATCATATGTTAGGCCATAAAGCAAGCCGTCATAAATTTAGAAACATTGAAATACTGCAAAGCATCTTCTCAGATCATAATGCTATCAAATTAAAAATCAACAATAGGAAGATCAACAGAAAAAGAGTAAACCCATGGAAACTGAACAACACCCTCCTTGAGAAAGACTGGGTAAGAGAAGAAAT